>NC_040904.2:208833325-209180144 GCF_004126475.2 Phyllostomus discolor
GTGTGGGGAGTGTGAGAGTGTGGGAGTGGGTGAGAGTGTGGGAGTGGGTGAGAGTGTGGGAGTGGATGGAGAGTGTGTGGGAGTGGATGGAGAGTGTGGGGGAGTGGATGGAGAGTGTGGGGGAGTGGGTGGAGTGGGGAGTGTGGGGAGTGTGGGACGTGGGGAGTGTGGGGAGTGGGTGAGTGGTGGGAGTGGATGAGAGTGGGGAGTGTGTGGAGTGGATGGAGAGTGGGGGAGGGGTGAGAGTGTGGGAGGGTGGAGAGTGTGGGAGTGGATGAGGTGGTGGGAGTGGATGGAGTAGTGGTGGGAGTGGGTGTGAGTGTGTGGGAGTGGGTGTGCGAGTGAGTGGCAGAGACGAGAGAGGAGGAGAGAAAAGAGGGGAGAAGGAGTGGAGGGGAGGGAGGGAGGGAGGGAGGGAGAGGAGGCGTGGCTGGAGGGAGAGAGACCTCAGAGAAAGCGGAGGGGAAAAGAAGACAGCGGGTGTTCGTGCCCCATGTGCAAGCTGCCTGGGGTCCCACCCTGGCCCTCCCACTGTCTCTGAGGCCTCTGTGCCCCCCCCCCCCCCTCATCTGCGCGATGGGGACGCCACCAGCGCCCTTCCCTTAGGGGGCTGTGCAGATGCGTGAAGATAACGAATGAAGGTGCCAGGCCCGGCCCAGACACCCAGACGCAGTGGTGTCCTAGGAACGTTCGCTAGATACAATGACGATGACGTGTGGAAGGAGTGTGGAAGCCCAGGGAGCACCCCTCGGGAGCGCCATCTGCGCAGGCCCTGGGCGCGGTCCCAGGTCCCGTTGTCTCCGGGGTTACGGACCGGCTGCGGGAACCCGGGGGAGAGGCCGCCTGGAGCATCCCACTCGCTGTGTGGCCTGCCCCCGGAGCCTCAGTGTCCTGTGGTGCCGGCAGAGAGAGGGCCAGACACCCAGCCTAGAGGGCTGCAGGGAGGAGTCACGAATGAGCCCATTTCAAGCAACTAGAACAGGGCCTGGTGCCCGCGAGCGCCGGGAAATGCCGCTTCTCCCCACAGCGACGGAGCCTGTTGTTGCTGTTCCTCCCAGGCCTGTGGTTGCCGGGGTCGGGGCTGGCTGACACGTAGGTTGTGACTCACGATTAGCTCATGAAGTCAGCATGGTGGCTGCGGCCGGCACTTAAATGAATGAGCCAGGATGGAATAGAAACTGCCGGCATGTGCGGAGCTGGCGAAGGGCGGGCCGTTTCGTGAATGCCAGCTCTGGTTGCATGGGTGTGAGCGGGCACCAGTCACAGCTTCCGAGGTTTCCTGACTGCAAGGCTGGGTCACAGCCGTTTCAGCCACACTGACCATGATGACCTCCAGTGGGAATGTCTCTCAAGACAATTTTGCTAGAAGGGGCTGCAGGGCTGGGACAGAGGACAGGCGTGCTTGGCCCCGCATCACGTTCTGGGAGGCAGGTGGCAGCCCAAAGGGTGTGCTGGGCTGGGGTAAGTCCCCGTGCTTCCCTGGGCCTCTGCATGGGGAGATGGGGCTGTGTGAATAGCTCCAGCGTTTCGGGGGCTGGGAGGGTGCGTTGCTGTGCTTCTGAACTCTACCTTGAAGGAGGGGGTGCTGGCCTTCTCCCACGTGTTCCCCGGGGCAGCTAGGGAGCCCTGATAAAGCACCACCCTCGCCCTTGTCTCACGGCATCTTCAGAGCCCCCCGGGGACTGGGACTCACCCAGGCTCGGGGAAGTCGTGTGGCTTGCCCAAGGCCGCAGAGCAGACCTCACTTTGAAATCTGGCCTTTCCACTGTAACTCCCCAGCTCAGACCTCGGCACCTGGCATTTCCCACGCCTCCCACGTTTGGTACACAGGAAGCCCCTCAGTGCCTGGTGGGAGTGGGAGAAGGGGATGGAGAGGGGGTTCTCTGAGCTGGGAAGGGTGGCTTCGGCTCAGCCTGAGACCCAGCATCCACCTCTGTCCTCATTCCGGGAAGAGGGTGAACGTGCCAGGGGGCCCTAGGGAGGGTGGGCCTTCATGGCCCGACCTGGGACAGGCCTTCTGCTGGGCTGGGTGAAAGGTGGGCAGAGTTCTCTATCTGCAGCTGCTCAGAGGACAGCCGCCCAGGGTCCGGGGGAAGGGAAAAGAGTCCACAACAGAAATCACGACACGTAGGCTGGAAAACACGGTGGTCACCTGTGGGCGGCCCAGCCTCCTGTGGCACTGCTGGCCCCAAAGAAGGGCGGCTCTGCCCACTGCCTCCCAGCCAGAAGCCCTCTCCTGCGCTCCCCTCCCCCACCCAGGCTGCCGGCGAATGCTCTGCCTTCAGATACACCCAGAGTCAGACCCCTTCTCAGTCCCCTTCCCAACTCCTGCCCAGGCCCCCCCCCCCCCCCCCCCCCCCCCCGCATTTCTAGCTGGTCATGGCCATCGTGTCCGCCTGGTCTCCCTGCTCCTACTCAGACGCCAGTCAGTCCTCCGGCAGAAGCAGAGTGACGCCGATGGCACGGACGTCAGTCCCCCCGTCCCCTCGCTCAGAACCTTCCCACGGCCCCACCTCACAGTAGAACTGAGGCCCACAAATCCCGGCCTCCTGCCTGCCTGCTCCCGCCTTCTGCCTGACCTCGTGGCCGCCTGGCTGGCTGTCCCCAAGCCGGCCAGCCTCAGATGCCGCACTGGCTGTTCCCTCTGCCTGGGACGTTCTTCATGCCCGCAGGACCAGATGCGCCCCGTCCCCTGCTTTAGGTCTCCTTCCTGGTGAGCACCTCTCTGACCAGCCCCCTGGAACCCGGAGCCCTCTTCTCGGCGCTTCCCTGCCCTTCCCTGCCCAGTCTACACCCCTCGTACTCTCCGCCGTGCGATAGATGCAGTGATAACGGCTGAGGCTACTGAGGGCCGATGTCTACTCTGGTCCAGGCTGGCAAGAAGCTTTCTTACACTGACCCACTTAAGACTCATCACAGCCCTAGGGAGGTGCCGATGGTCGTCGTCCCCACTGCGAGAGATCTGAGGCCCAGGGAGGGTAACCAAGTGGCAGAGCCAGATTTGAACCCAGGCAGTGTGCGCCACAGCCTGCTGTTGTGTCCGCCTGCCTCCTGAGGTGGCCGTGTTCAGTAAATTCGTCCTCCACATGACCCCGATGCCAGTCCTCCCTGCCCTGGCTGCTCTGCGCTTCCCCCTCCTTACACGGTTTGCTCCTGGCCTGGAGCTGCCCCGGGAACTTTTCTCCTGCGTGGGTGGCCAATGACCTGGGTGGCCAGTAAATCTCTGGGAAGGTGTCGGCTCCTAGTTCAAGTGTAATCAAAAGAGACCTCTCTTGGTGGGGCGGGACAGGCCCTGCCCAGAGCCCTCCCTCTCTTCCCCTTCTGTTCACGTCTGGCTCTGGAGAAAGAGTAAACTCTGTTGAGTGTGTGTGTGTGTGCACGTGTGACCTCCGAGTGTCATCCCTTCCACTCCCCCTGGACATAGTGTGTCAGGGATAGCAGCTGACTCTTGGCCCACCACCTCCAGCCCCAGGCTCTCCCTCCTGGACAGCCTGACCCTTCCCTGCAGTCCAGAGCTACAAGTGGCCTCAAAACAGTGGATTTGGGGGCCTGGTGTACAGTAGCTGCTTAATGCACGACTGGGAGGAAACTCATCTCCCCTAATCTCCCTGCTTTAAGTCACATGGGGACAGCTGGGAAATACCACTCCCATCTCCTGGACACAACGCCCACACATAAACACAAACATTTACCTTGCAGGAACCCACATGCACGCAAGCACATATGTGCAAACGCATGGGCACTTATACATTCAGACAGACAGACACTCAGACTCACGGACATGCAGACACAGAAAGACACAGAACACAGCACAGGCTCTTGTCCTCATGCATAAAGACAGACATGCGGACACAGCAACAGTCATAAGTCACACCCTGGCCACCACCGCCTCCGTTCTTCACCACGCTCCTCAAGCTGTGGTGAGGAGGGATAAGGATAGGGAGGCGCCACAGCAGACACATCCGATGGCCCCACAGAGCTGGTTGGGAGAAACAGTTCTGGTCACCGTTGGTTCCTGGGTAAGCTGGCAGCACTGAGGCTCACACGCTAGCCACAGCTTTGCAGGCCCAGGTGTTGGGAGGCCCAGGGTGGCAACCAGGGCTGGTGAGAGCCGTTCTTCCCTGACTCCCAGGAGCCCCTGGACTCGGTGTCTGGGAGAAGCTGTGGGACTCCTCAGATGTTTGTGGGGGCTGGGAAGTAAGAGCACTCATTCATTCGTTCACCCATCCTACCCCATGTTAACTGGGCACCTTTCTTCTGCCAGGCCCTTCACGAGGTGCTGGACAAAGCTCGAAGCTCAGCCTGCTGGCCTGAGGACCAGTGAGCCCCGCCTTCTTTGCCGCCCGGGAGATGAGCTCTGTGCTCCTGGCCGGTTGAGCCGGCCAGCATTCTCGCCCCCTCTTCTCTAGATCCTCCAGCCTGGGTCAGGGGTGGCAGCACTTAACCAGGCCACCCCCCTGTCCAGCCCCCCTCAGCCTCCTTGTCTCCTGACCTCCAAACCATGACTAGAAGCACAGATTTGGCCTGTTTGTTCCCTCTTTAACCTTCGGGACCTAGAACAGCGCCTGGCACATAGTACGGGCCCCACAAATCTGTGTCAAACAAATGAAAGAATGCATGCCTGCATGTGAATCTCCAGGGAGATACGTGTGTGTGTGTGTGTGTGTGTGTGTGTAAAATTTGCTTCTAAGTGGTCTTTCAAACTGGATATCACACACAGAAGTAGGGGAAGAGGGGAGGCCTGGGGCAGGAGCAGGAAAAGTAGGTATTTCAGACCCTTGACCAACCGCATCTCCTTTGTTTTCAAAATGCTACTATTAGGTGGGCGGTTTCCAAGTTTTGCAGGTGGGGAGACTAGGGTCTTGGGAGCAAAAGCACAAGGCAGAGCGGGGGCTGAGCTGTGGCTTGAACACAGGTCTGTTGGATGCCAAAAAGGAGCTGTGCCCCTGGGCAGCCAGGGCCCGAGGAGAAGCCGCCCGGAGAGCTCCCAGAGGCTGCGGCTCTGCCGGGCAAGGCCTGTGGTCCCGCAGCGACCACACGCTCGGGCCCCCGTCTGTTTCAGGGGTGTGGCCCTGTGCCAAGCCCCCTGCTGGGCACTGGGGGTCGGAGACGGTTCAAAACAGATCCTGCCCTCAAGGTGAGCCGAGTCCATCGGACCGTGCTCCCTGACCCTGGTAACAGCAGGAGCTCCGGCCTCCTTTCTGGAGCCCACTCTGCTTGTGCCCCGTGTCCCCCAAGCCTCAGGCAGGGTGAGTGTGAATGGTCGGCGTCAGAGATGCCTGGTCTCGGCACACGGGGCTCTGGCATCTCTCTTTGCTGAGCCCCTTTCCACCCCCCTGGGTCCCCCACGTCTGAGACCCCTTCTCTCCTCACAGTCCTCTGCTGTCCTCTGGAGACTCGGCAGTGACCTGTCCCACTGCCCACCCTCAATCATCTGGCCACCCCTAGTGCTGCCATCTCCACCTCCCAAACAGCAGCTCACTTCTCACCACCACAGCCACAGCTGGCCCGACCACCACTGCCCCCGGGGACCTGGCCTCCTGGCCTTCACTGTTGTCCTTTTACGATCCCCGCCTCCGCCGCAGCAGCCAGAACTGACCTCCCACGTCAGTGCCCCTGCTCTTGGTTCCCCTCCCGGAGCCAGGTCCACTTTCTTCCCGAGAGGCCTGGGCTCCTCTGCTCACGGACACCCTCCATTCACGTCCTCCATTCATGCCCTCCATTCACGCCCTGGGCTCTGACCTGCCAACACGCTGCCTTCTTCCTGCCTGAACACGGCCTTTGCTCTTGCCACTCCCTCCGCAGGTACCTGCCTCCCCAAACTACTCTCAGCTCCTTCTTCATTTAGAGAAGCTGTCCTAACCACCTATCTAGGCAACACCCCTCCCTGCCCTTTGCCCACCTCTCTGCCCTTCACCCATCCCTTCACAGCGCTCTGAAACTATCCAGGGGGTGTTTGCGCACTTGATTATTGCTTGTTTCTTCCACTGAAATGTAACCTTTACAAAGGCCCCGACTTTCTCTGGATCCCCCATACCGACAACAGTGCCCCGGACATAGTGATTCCTTAGTGAACGGGTCATGAGTGAATGAGTGAATGGATGAGTGCTTCTAGAGTCCAAGTGTCAGCTTTGGTGCTACCTGCCCTAGGGACCCCTTCTGGAATGACCTCCTCCATGCTGGATGAGGAGCCATGCTCCCTGGCACCCCACACCCTCTGCTAGCCTGTGTCGTGGCATACACCTCATACTCCTGGGCCTGTCTCCAGACAGGGAGCGCTCAAGGGTGGGGCTGCTTCCCTGTCTCTCACGGCCTGCCATGTGGCAGAGGCATCCTGCAGACAGCTGACTCGGGCTCCACCCCCTCGGGTGCAGCCCCGCCCACCTCAGGAGAAGCCCCGTAAACCTCCTGGGGCCCCAGCTCTGCCCACCTTGTAGGGCAGAGGATCCTTCAAGAATGAGCTTTGTCTCCAAGCGTCTCTAGCCCACCAGGTTAGTGCTAATAGAGAATGATAGGAACTCACATCTTCCAGCTTTACAAAATTACTTTTATCGTCTAGCCCAAAATTAGCACATTCTAGACCGGGGCCAGCAAACTACGTTAAACGTGGCCTGCTGCCTGTTTTTGTAAACAAAGTTGTTTCACTGGAGCACAGCCACACTAACTGGCTTTCGTTATTGTCTGTGTCACGTCTGTGCTACAGGGTAGCTGGGACAGACTGTACAGCCTGCAAAGCCTAAAATATTTACTATTTGTCCTTGTACAGAAAAAGGTTGCTGACCTCCTATTAGAGATGCTAAAAAATATTGCTGGACTGAGTCCACTCAGACCCTCGGATCCTCCTGCACTGCTAATAGACGCTCAAGTCTTTTGTCCAGGGATCTCAGAATGAACCCAACACTCTAAGCTCTCCTCTCTTTAAGAATAAGGAAATGGAGGCACAGAATAGTAGCCGCAGTCACTGACGAGGCCTCTGTGCTTTCTTTACTTAACAGACAGCACTGAGTGAGCATCTCCCGTGTCCCAGGAGCTGTTCTGGGCACCGAGCTCACACAGTACGACACCACTGTTGCGCTCCGCCGCCAGTTGTGGCCCTGGGTGTGGGGCTCAGCTCCGTGCCCCCTTCCGCCCCAATGTGCAGGCTGCACCTCTGCCGTGCGGGTCTGTCTCCCAGTCCAGCTGGTTCCCTGAGCATCCTGCCCACCAGGCTCTGCGCCACGTGGTCTCCCTGGGGCCACAGCCCGTGTCTCATTCATTCATTCACTCATTCATTCATCTCTATCCCAGCTCTGAGCACAGGGGCTAGAGCATCCAGAAGGCGCTCAATCTGCCCTCACGCCGCTGCCAGACTCCTCTGGGAGCCCCCGACGTGGTAACAGGGAACGCAACCAAACGGCCCTTTAGGAATTCCATTTAAGAGCAGCATATTGCAAGAATTGATTTAAAAAAAAAAGATGAGCATTGTAAGATATTGTCTCCCCTTTAAAAAGAAATCTATAAATTGCATCATATTCCCTTCTTTTCTCTTCCCGGCTGCCGGGCTGACCTCATGTTTTATGGGCTTTCCAGGCTGACCCGAAATTGGGTTTGATGTGAAGAGTAATTATTGAAAGAGACGAGCAAGCCACATAATAAAATTCCTCCTACATTTTTCATGGAAGTGATCCGAGGGTAACGCTAACCACTCTGCCGGGCGGGAGGGGAGGCGCGGGGGAGGGGTGCTCCCGGGAGGAGCGCCGGTCCCCGGAAGAGCAGGTCTGAGAGCCTGGAGCAGAGCCCGCAGCCACGTCTGCTGGGGGCGGCCCTGCTGTCCCAGCTGTCAAGGACCCTCAGCCCCTCTCCGGGAAATCCTTTGCTCGGGGAGCATTTCATCATGTTAGTTTTTGCCAATTCTTGAGACATTTTCTTTGGGACTCGAATGCTTTCTCTTGATAATATGTCTCAAGTGGGTTTAGGATAGCAGCTATTACATCAGGATTTATCTTAGACTTCACTTGTGGGGGAAGAAAAAAATCTCATATATCGTTTCAGCGGAAGGTCTAATCTGGCACTGCCTGATGAGTTTCTTCATTCAGTTACTCAAGATGTATTTACTGAGGGCACTGAGCTGCAAATGCAGTGCAGCCAAGGTAGGCAGAACCCTCGGCCTGGCAGCGTCGGTGGGACTGGGAGGGAGGCAAGGATCCCCCAGCACGGTGAAAGTGGTGTGTACTGGGGATCTGTTCGGGAGCGTGGAGGACTTCCTGGAAGAGGTGATGTTTCGGCTGAGACCTGGAGGATGAGTAGGAGTTTGCCAGGCAAAGAAGGGAGGGAAAGGTGCCGGGGGCAGAGGGCACAGCACATGTGAACGTTGGGCCCCCCAGCAGGAGGAAAGGAGAGAGGCCCAGCTTTTCGCCTGCCCCCTGCTGAGACGGGGATCGCTACAGAGCCCTGGTGTTTGGCGCTCTGAACGTCGGTGGGCAGGACCATCACCCCGAAGGAGATAAGAAACTGCGTGCACTCACGGAGGAAGTATTCTGCTGTGTCAGCTTCGTAATCTGCATCCTCTGGGAAGTGATCGATCTGCTTGCAGAGACCTTTGAAGTTCCCTGGAAAAGAAGGGGGGAAGGGATCCATGAGACGTCATAGTTTCTGGGGTTCAGTGCCCACTGGCCTCTTCCTGACCTCTCCCTCTCCTGAAGCTGGCTCAGTCCCCTTCCTCCCCCTTGAGGGAAGGTCTTGCTTTGTCCCTCAGCACATCCTCCCGGTGAATCAAAACACACCCCCTCCCCCGCAGTGCTGGGGGGAGACTCGGAACCCAGCCTTTCACTCCCACACGGAAGTTTCCGAGAGCTGGGGACTGCCCCCAAGGCTAGACCGAGGCCAGAGGCTGATGAACTGTGAACCTGGGGGGGTGTGCGGCCACCTCTGCGCCTCAGCTCAGCTGGGGGTCACTCTGCAGTTTGCGTGACAGAAAGCAGCTTTCCAGAGAAGGCAGGCCCCAGGCGGATGCTGACCAACATTCCCACAGCCCTTCAGACAAGCTTGCAAAGCACCCTCCCCTCTGCAGGGGCATGGAGTTCACGGCCCCCAGCCCCCAACAGCCCTGAAATCCGGTGGGGGGCGAGCCCCCACTGGGGCTGGGCCCTCTGCCAGGCTCTTGGACTAGACGCGTATGGCTCTGCCAGAGGCCTGGGAGGGGCAGTTTCTCCGTTTTACAGATGAAGAAACAGGCTCGGGGAGGCTGAGCCACTGAATACGCTCTCGTGCCAGGGGGTGATGGAATCAGGGCTTTTGACTCTTAAGTGTTTGCCCAGTGAGAAGGGGGGAACCGGCTCAGGTGGAAAAAGCCCCAGCTCAGTGCCACAGCGGGCCCCCACCGCGGCCGCACTGCGCATGAGTGAACCGTGCAACGCACCCTCCGTAAACACGGATGCGCGGAGCAGCCGCGTCCGCTTCGTGACAGCAGGGACTTCGGTGTCCCCAGCACCAGCACAGGTGCAACAAATGTCGGCTGACTGTCCCTGAATGAAGGAGTCATCGGACCCATGCTGTGGAACCTGGTGCAGAGAGTGACAGGCGGGTTCGGGAGCTACAGGCCTGACGGAGTGCCTCAGTTTCCTCGCCTGAGAGTGGAGGTGGGGGGCGCTCCGCTTGCGCAGGTTGTCATGGAGACTAAACGAGCTGACACACGCGAAGCGCTCAGAGCCGGGCCTGGCAGCCAGCAAGCCTGCCGGAGGGCATCGCCGTGAGAGCGAGAGGGACTGGACCACATTCAACCGCTGACGCTTGGGATTTTTTTTCTGTGACAGTCGCTAACATAACCTAATTAATACAGCCCTCAGTTCATGTTAGCAGCTTATTTTCCTGGGGAATTCTGAGCCATGTAGCCCACAGAGAGAGTTTCACTATGTACGGTAGCAAGTATTTAGGAATTTTAAAGCATTTTAACCCAAACCTATATATATTGTATACACCTGCATATATAGGGCACATAAAGATAATTACATGAAGATAAGTGATTTAGATATTTCTAGTTATTATTATTCTATGCTGCATGTTACGGAAGAGATGGTTGACCTCCCCCTCACCTCCCATCCACTGTCTCTGTACCACATTCGCCCTCTTTCCCAACTTCTGCCAGAGAAATTCCCCGGAGCATGGCGGAGCTTCTGGTCACTTCACGGAAGCTTTGTAGGGTCCCAAGGGCACAGTGTTTCGCCAGAATGCTCCCATAGGGCAGGTCTATTCTCTGAGTGTTCTGGGCAATCCCTCTTCTTGCCCCCCCTCCCCCCGACCTTGCTGTCTCCCCACTGGAGCCGCGAGCACCTCTCCCCTCTGCCCCCGTTGCATCCTGGTCCATCAACGGGGGGCTGCGACCTGCCCCTCGCAGCGTCTCACACCCCTCTCCCCTGCGAAGTGTCTTCACACCGGCTGCTAAGGGGATATAATATCCTCCCTATTGTTGGAATTATAAATTAGCGTGTTTGGAAGCTCTTTGCAAAGCACTTTTGCTTTCTCTCAATCCAACCTGACAATAGCTGGTGGGCGCCAGCTCTACTCGACGCGTGTTTATAAGGAGCCTGCAGGAGGCGAGGTGAGGAGCGCAGTCCTGACGTGCCCCGAGTCTCCCGACCAATCAGGGACCGTGTCAACCCCCAACCAAGGCCTCACAGGCAGAGCCGTCACATCCCTCTCCTCGGCGCCTCTCCCGTGAGGCCTCGGCCCGGGGATCAACGGCCTGTCTGACGTCGCATGGTGGACATCCGGAAGGCACCGTGCACCCTGCAGGTCCACCCCTGGACTCACGGCCTTTCCTTTCCCTCAAGACTTGTCTTCCAGAGGCAGCGGCCGGCTCACCGAACGCCTCTCCATGGCTCCCCTGTGCGAGTCTCAGCCCAGTCGTCGTCCCGGCATCTCCCCCTCGGCGCAGGTCCCGTCCGTCCTGACGTCCCGCTGCATTAGCTCCTCAGCGCCCCTCAAACCCACCGCTTTGTCTCTGTCCACAGCACCGCCCACCGCCAGGCTGTCGTTCTTGCTTTCCTGGAAGACTGCAATAGCTTCCCCGCCGGTTATTTTGCACCTGCTCTCATCCCTCTCTGCAGTTATCACAGCGATCCTATGCAAATGCCGATCTGACCAAGCCGCCTCCACCTTAGCACACTCACCGGCTGCCCTTTGCTCTTAGGGAAAAAAAGTCCAACACCTTTAAGAGGGCCTGACTCGACCTCTGCCTGGCCTCACCTCCCGCCCACCTCCCTCTCTGTGTACACGCCATCTGGGCCTTCCTTCCTGCGTGCTCCTTCCTACCACAGGATCTTTGCACGCGCTGGGCTGGCTGTCTGAGCCCCCGCCACATCCCGGGGTGTCTCCTTCCTTCTGCCTCCCTCCGCTGCCCTGCATCGTGCCAGTGGGGCGTCTACCACCTTGCCGGCTGCTCTGTGTTGGTTGGGGAGACATTAAGGCGCGAGTGATGCTGGTGGCATGTTCCACTAGATGGAAAGGTGTTGGGAACCACCCTGCCTGGTATCAGAAGCTGTAACCCCCACCAAGGCTAAGGCTGAGGGAGTGGCCTTGGACCCTAAGCCAGCCAGGAGACTAAAGCTTATCTCCATGGCAGGAGCACTGCTCTTGTACTTCATTCATAATTGAACCCCAATGCTTGGTCAGTTAGCCAATGATGAGTAAGATTTCCCTGCGGGGGAACAATCTAAGACAGGCATGATCATGTGGGAAGCCCCCAAGAAAGGACTTTGGGGGCTACAGCAAAAGGGGGTGATGGACCCTCACCCCTCGGCTTTGACATAGCCTGAGTCCTCATCATCTGGGAGAAAATCTCCTTATCTCTTGGTTGCCTTAGTTCCCCTGCTCCACCTAAGCCTGAAACAATGACAGGGTGGTGCAGCTCTGTGCTGAAAAGGGCGGATTCCCTGGGTGATCAGGCCTAAGAAAGAATATGTAAAATCCTGTGAAACCTGCTTTGTTTAGAATGCTCTCAGTTGAATGATAAGGGTCCAAGGAAGAAGTAAGTTTGTTCCTTAAAGTTTTACAGCTCTTTGACCCTGACTCAAAATAGGTCCTCAGACTTCCTTGTTATCTATTGTTTGATCCTTACTTCCTGGCAATGAGTAATGAGCTTTACCTGAATTCTTATGCAAACGAAACCAATAAAAAGCCTCTCTGGAGGGGGAACAGGTGCTCTCCCCACCAGAGATAGTGGCCATTCTGTTCCTACTTCCCCACAGGACTTGGTTGTCTTTGTGTATGTATTTCTCGAGTGTTGATGAGCCATCCACAGCGTTCCGTGGTCACTGCCAGGCGGTGATTGCATCAGAAATTACCCAGAGAAAGGAGGGAGCGATGTAGGAGCAATGTGAGGGGGGGTGAGGTCCAGGACATAAGTGCAAGAGTGACCTTTGATGGGGGGATGATGGTACATTCACTGCACTGGGAGGGCAGGGGCCACCCCTCGGTAGACATGGTGGGAACTGGTGACATTCCTCTTCTGCCTGTTCCAT
Source organism: Phyllostomus discolor (assembly GCF_004126475.2). Taxonomy (NCBI): domain Eukaryota; kingdom Metazoa; phylum Chordata; class Mammalia; order Chiroptera; family Phyllostomidae; genus Phyllostomus; species Phyllostomus discolor. Next base: position 208,845,823 of record NC_040904.2, read on the forward strand.
GTTCTTGATGAAATGGGGAGCAGGGCCATCAACTGAGGATGAGGAGCGGGAGGCGGGGGTGAATATTCAAGGAAGGAATAAGGGAGTCAACTTTTTCTCCACAACAGGGGGAGGGACATGAAGTATGCCTGTTGGTGGCTTCAAGGTCCCTCTTGACATTCTCGGTTTGCTCAGGGCACAGTTAGTGTGTCGCTGCAGTTGATTGAGCTGGAGAGTTGCCTTTGACCAGGATGGGGGTCTGGGAGGGGAGCAAGAAGGCGAGGGAGTGGTCATGCAAACCGACAGACCCCAAGCTGCGTGAAGAGGTCTGGGGTGGGGGTCAGAGAATCGTTGGAGTCGGGGGCTCATGGGAGTCCGGGAGTGGGTGCGACAGACTGAGGTTGTGAAGTGGGGTCGCTGGTACTCTCAGGGTCAAGTGCAAGCCCATGAACTGGGTAGCACAGGTGGCGAGGAGGTAGGGATGACATTCAAAGTATTTAGCAACTGGAAAAGTCATCCAAACTGATATATAAGATAAAACTAAAGTTTGTTTGTATTTTCTCCATACATCAAGTGTGTATGATGAAACTGCTTACTAAGTTAAAAGTTGAAGTGCAAGTGATTCATCAAATTATTCTAATGAGCCCCAAATTATCAGTTGGTTTTTAGAAATTATTGGTGTGGTCTTTTGATGATGAGGCTGTTACAAGCTAAATGACGGCCCTGTCTGGGTCCTGATTTGACACGGGGAACCCCACCGGCTGCTCCGGCCCTCCCTGCTGCAGTACGAGCCACTACCCCCCAGTGAGCACTGAGTTCTAGCGCTGAATTTCTCCTGGTCCGCTGGAGAAGTCAGATGGAGGACTTCCCCGTAAAAATAGCCCTCCGTCCTCGGCAACCCAGGAGGCGGGGCTCGACGGCGCTGGGCGTGGTAGAGGTGGGGGGTGGCGGTGAAGCGGGGCTGGAACCGAGGACCAGTGCTCTCCCCGCACCGCACCGCTGTGAGCAGCGCAGCCTGGTCCTGCCCTCGGGCTGGGGGAAGGATTTGTCCTTCTTGGGCCCGGGCGCACCTTGGCGCAGCTGTGCTTGGGCCGAGCCTCAGGGTGTGCAGAGCTGCAGGGCTGAGGCACAGGGCTCACCCTTCCACCCACCCTTGGGGCAGAGGGAGAGGAGAGGGGGCCTGAGTCCCAGGCCCTCCCCGCTCTGCTTGTCAAGCCCAGGAGCCACCCCTGCCCAGCTCTCTTCCCTGGACTTACTGGGGGTGATCTGTGTGAGAGGTGGGATTTCAGTGTGTAACCACTGACCTAGTGTCCGCTGGCCGAGGCAGGGGGCACGGGGCAGGCCTGTGCTAACTCCCTGAAGAACAAGGCGTGCCCGGGATGTCGGGTAGAGAAAAGCGGAATGACTTCCAGAGAGGCAGGAGGTTTGGAGACGAGACCGAGCAACGGTCTAGAAATAGCAGTGAGGAGCAAGGAGGGTCCTACCACCTCCAGGCCCAGGGGTGTGGGCCATGAAAAACCCCATGTAAGGGGTTGCAGGGGAGAGAGCCAGGCTTCCGCCAGAGCAAGAAGGGAAGTCAAGAATGTGTGGGGGGGTTGCTGACAATGGGATAAAATTCCAGAGAGCCCAGGGCAAGGACTTGGGGGGCTGGGGGAGGCTGGAGATTGGGGCAGATTAGGGGATGAATGGAGCTCTGAGGGACAAATGGTCGCTAGAAAGGAGTGACCGAGGTGACCAGGGTCCCAGGCCAGAACAGGGTTGGCCCCAGTAGTCTCTGAGGCTGACAGTGGCAATGAGGCCGTGGGTGTTGGCTGGGTGTGTAAGGGATCCCCAGGAGTGCTTGGAGCTCTGCGGACTCCCTCACCTTTGGTGGAATTTAAATTTCGTAAAACCTCCGTGCCAACAGACAGCACCACAGCCAGTGAAGAGTGGTGGCATCTCATCCTGGCCGGGGGATCAGTTGGTTAGAGTGTCGTCCCAATACGCCAAGGTTGTGGGTTCAATCCCCCAGCAGGGCACATATAAGAATCAACAAATGAATGCACCAATAAGTAAAACAACAAAAAATCGATGCCCCCTCTCTCTCTCTTAAAAAAAGGCTATTTTTTTCTCTTGTTTTCTTGATGCCAGCTGAGAGGTACCCCTGCCTTCAGGAACACAATCTCAGGGAAAGATATGGATCGTAAAGTGATTCTCTAGGATGTAACGTCTCACCTACTGTAATTGAGGGATATATACGTCTCATGGGAGCAGAGTTGTTCAGCTAGCATTTATGGAGTGCCGACTGTATGCTCTGCTCTCCGTGCAACCTGCCGAATCCAGGAAAAAATATACTTTCGGTGCCCACAGAATCTGTAGTCTCTGTGAAGGACAGAAAGCAGAGGCTGTGGGATAACGGGACCTGTGTTGTGACGGGGCAGAGCCTGTCTGGGTGCACACAGTAGGTGTTTGTGTGTGTGAGCCTCCTGAGGAGGAGGCAGCTGAGCTGCTGTAGAAGGTAGAGAAGGAGTTAGCCTGGTGTGTGCGTGTGTGTGTGTGCATGTTGGGGTGAGATGAGGAGGTGGTGGAGGGTGAGAAGGGATTCTCAGAAGATGGATCAGCAGAAGCAAAGTCAGGGGAGTGCTGGGCACCCTGGGGGAACAGACCGTCTCGGGCGTCGGAGAAAGTGCCCCAGGTCGGAGTGGGGGACACAAGGAAGCTGAAGGTAGTGGAATGCTCGAGCCGGCTGGCCCGGGCTCGTGGGTGCCAACTGCTGTCTTTTCCAAACTTGCATGAGGAGCCTGAAGTCGGCCACAGTGGGAGCACTTATTTGCACCACAGAAACTGGCCAGTTGCACGACTCGAGGTCCCCTTCACTGCCCAGAGGGCCAGCCGCTACACCTCCACCAGCGCACCGCTGGGGGAAGGCCATCCCGTGTGAGGGGGCAGCCGGTGGGAAATATGGCATCCTGGTGGGACTGGAGATTTTAAAGCACGTTGGTCCTATTTAGAGCACAGGGTGGGCGGGGGTGCCGGAGATGGCTGGAGAGGGACAGGGGCCAGAGGTCCAGGTGAAACTGCCCAGTCCCCGCCAGCGCTGGCTTTGAGCTTTGGGGGGACGAGGAGAGACTGTAGGGGAGACGCTCCCACCGTGACTATAAGCGATTATTCTGCCAAGGAGCCCAACAACCACAACAATCTCCGCTGAGCCCCCACCCCAGAAGGGCGGTGATGCCGCACCAAAACCCCAGAGCCGGGCGACTCCAGGCCAAGTCCAGACGGACAGGCCAAGGGCTGCGCCTAAGGCTGCCGCAGCCCTGCCTCCAGGAATTCACCATTCCAGGCTGGAGATTTCAGCCTGCAGGTATTAAGTAGTTTAAGAGGTTTCATCAGCTTTGTAAAAAGCACATTACTATCTCATAACACCAACTGCTGTCTCATATCTTCGAGATACAATAAGCTCTTCACAGACCTGGTCATTAGGGGCTGCAGAAACGCCGTTTAATTTTCCATGTTTCTCGGGGAGTCGCAGGAGCAGCACGGCTGCCGGGAGGGCGCGGGCGGAGGGGCCGAGCCACAGGGAGGAGTCTGGCTCCGTGATTTTTTAAGTGAAGCAAATGAAGGGTTTGGTGGGAGCCGCTTTCTGTGTGTGTTGAAGCTTTTCTGCTCCTTGCTTTGCTGGCAGGGCCCGCCCTGAAGGCAGGGATTCAGGCTCCCTGAGTGGCCGAGCGGCACCAGGCTCGCCCCTCCTGGAACAGCAGCCCCGGCCCAGCGCTGCTGGCACCCGCCAGGCCAGAGGGCTCGGAGCAGCGGCCTCTGCGGTTCGCTCGCTTGCCTGTTGTTCACTTGTTTGTTCGTGAGGTTGTTTTGGGTTGTGCAGGCACTGGGCGGGGCTAGAGAGGGCGTGAGCAGGCTATGTGACCCGTCTGTGCCTCAGTTTCCTTAGCTGTAAAACAGGAGTATTAACCTCTGTCCTGTGGGGCGATTCTGAGGGCTGACGAGATGACAGCAGTGAAGGCCCCTAGTGAGCTCCTAACCCGGAGCAGGCATTCAATGGGTGTCCTTCTTCCTTCTCTTTCTTCTTCCAGCGACACCTCTTCCAGGAGGCCTGTCCTGGTTGTCCTTCGCTGGAAAGCCTCTTTCCCTGCTGTGGTGCCCACGCAGTGCTTCGGGGTTTTACTGAGCGTGGGAATCAGCTGGGGAGCGCGTGAAGCCCAATCCTGCCTCAGTGGGTGTGGCGGGGGTGGGGGGGAGGACCCGAGATTCTGCCTTTCCCACAAGCTCCCGGGCCGTGCTGACATTGCAGGGCCCCTGACGGACCCCACTGCAGGCTGGGCCGTGAGGCTTCCCGGCCCTCTCTACCTGTGTTACTCGTGTTCTGTGGCCTAGCGTGGTTGTTCGGGGACACAGGGCTGCAAGTCCGAAAGCTCCTTGAAGGCCGGCTTCTAGAGAGCCCCCTGAACACACCGCGTTTCCCTCGATTCTAAGATGCTCACACGCACATCCCCACGTTTCTAAAGTCGGGGCGTGTCTTAAACATCGATGGGTTCATTAACCACAGTGTGTCTCTTCCCTCCTGAAAAACCACTGTTATATCGACAGCACATCCTCAAATCAGTGCTAGTGGCTACACGACGAATGTTTATGGAACAAATTGACAGACGAACGGATGCAGTGTGCGATGCGTGCACACGTGCACACGCGCGTGGGCAGGAGTGTGGCGCACATTCCATTCTCCTAAACGGATGGAAATACACACGTCTGTGTCAAAACTGTAAAGTCGAGCAACGCAATGATACGCGCAGGAGTCGAGAGGGTTGACGCAACGTGGGCGGGGGGCTGCGGCAGGGAGCGGGTAGTGTCCTGGGGAGGCTCCGCCCCTCGGCCTGACCGCGGATGCGCACGCCTCGCTGCGGCTGGGCCTGCTGGCTCTGTCCTGGTGTCCTGTCCTCTCTGTCTTCCCACATTTTGCCCGGACACATGGCCCCTACAACGTAGACAGTATCTCCCAGCCTCTTGTGAAGCCAGAGGTGGCTGTGCGACTAAGTTCTGACCAGGGGGCGTAAGTGAAAGTGGTGGGAGCAGCTTCTGAGAAGTGTCCTTCATGGGATGTGCCCTTCTCAGCTCTCTCCTCTGGGCACGGGGGCTGTGGAGGTCCAAGGGCTGTGGGGGTCAAGTGTGGAGAGCTGCATGGCAGTGGGATTAGGTGTGGACATGTGGGCCACACCACCGTGGCGTCACACCAGCCCTGGACGTCTTATCTCTAGAGTTGCGTGATGAGACAGAAGTAAACCATCTTTTTAATTTTAGTTTAAGGAAATGTGGCAGCTGATAATCCTAATGAACACAATCGTACATGTTAAAAATAGTTTTTTTTATATGTACTTAATATCAAACATATTTTTAAGAAGGCAATTTATTGAACCCTCGGTGCTGGCATATAGCAGGTGCTCATTAAATATCTATAGAATAACTGAGTGAATGAATGAATGAACTAAAAAGTGTCTCAATGTTCCTCACAACCCCTTTGTTCAGGATAAACTTTTCTACTGCATGGTGCCTGCTCTGGCTGTGACTGTGGAAAGAGGTAGGTGGGGGCATCGCTGAGAATGAGCACGTGACAGGCCACGTCAGCCTTGGACTAGGGGGCCTGGGAAGGGGTGTGAGACGATGAGACTGACCTCAGACAGGAGGGATGTAACAGATCCTAATGAGGATAAGCAAACTACAGGTGTCAATTGCCAGTGCTTAGAGATTGTGGAGGAGGCTCCCGGAGATGGTGGTTAGGGCCCCACTCTGGGGACTCTGGGGGTCCTGGGATGGTGGGTTGATACAGGCTTGACCTTACCAAGACTGAGAACTTACAAGGATGTGGCCTCTGAACTTCATCATGGCCTTGAGCCCTCGAACCCCAAAAGTGCTGGCACTGGAGCAGGCCCCCAGGGACAGGAAAACCCCTGATGCACTTCACACCACAGTGTGATCGAAGGCCTGTCCCCAGGAGGTTAAGGCGTGGATACCGGGCTAACCTCAAACACTCCATGAAGTGGACCATGAAGAAACCGTCCCCAAGTACGGATCCATTAATTCAACTCTGACTACCAGCGAGGCAGCGGAGGTCAGCGGTGAGCTTCCGAGCCTGGCGGCGGGCCACCTGGGTCGTGTCCCAGTTACAGCACCAGACTTCTCGGACCCTCGGCCGTGTCTGCACGATGGGAGGTGGGGCGACCTCTCTCACGGGGCGCGAGAGCTGCGTGCAGCACCGCGTTGAGAGGGCTCAGCACAGTTCCTGGCGCTTAGTAGGGGCTCGATAAGAGGCAGGTGCTATTTTGCATTGCCAGACCCCATGCTGGGGCCGCTGACAGGTCACACACCCAGCCCCTGCCCTCAAGAAGCTCACAGACTAGTCACAGAACGTGACTAGGTGACTGGTGATTACACGCCAGTGCATCGAGAGAGCTCCCTGGTGGAGACATGCCCCGGGTGTACAGGAACCTGTTACGTTTAGATCCTGCCGACCAGGACTGCTCAAATGACTGTGTCAGCCCCAGAGCCCCAGGAGCAGGCAGATAATGAATAAACACTGTCATCTGCCAACGGCCCCACATCCATCTTGAGGAGCCTGTGGTGGCGCGGAAAGACGGCCGTGCCACTCAGGGAGAGAGCTCGCCTCTGAGTCCCCTTCCTGCCATTTATCAACCATGTGGTCTGGACCCACCCAGGGTTCCCGCCAGTCCTCGGACTCACTGAGCGCCTGCTAGGTGGGGCGGCCAAGCGGGTGCCTGAGAGAAGGTGTCAGTACAGCAGGATTCCCTGTCCCTAAGGACTGTGAGTCTGGGAGACACCTGGACAAGTGATGAACGTCAGTGACCCAGAGTGAAAAGGACAGTGAGGGCGGGGCTGGTGACGGCTGGCCCCCGGGAGAGGCTGGCGTGAGCCACATACTGGGCTGGGCATCTTACGTTTCCACCTCCAAAACCTTTTATTATCGTCTCCAGGTTAAAGGTGTGGGAATGGGGGCACAGAGAAGTGAGGGAAAACATCTAAGGAGCCACTGCCAGTGTGAGTGAAGGAGCTGGGATTTGACCCCAGACAAGGGGCTTCTAGGTGATCGATATGCCCTGTTGTCACGGCAGAGCTTGGGACACTGAAGAGTGGGCAGGAGGTTGCATGGCTCAGTCTGGGTGGTGGTGGGTTGCCAGGAAGGCTTCCTGGAAGAAGCCCCATCTCAGATGAGCCACGAAAAATAAGGAGAAGCTGGCAGATGCAGGGAAGGCCCGGAGGTGCTAGGAAGAAGGGCAAGGGTTAACCAGAGTGAGGACGGGATCCCGAGGCCCAGAGTGTGGGTCTGCCTGAAAGACAGATGGTTGGTCTGGATGTAAGAGTGTGTGTGTGTGTGTGTGTGTGTGTGACCATTTGGGAAAGACAGTAGCTGAGGTCTGATTATTCAGGGCCTAATAAGCTGTTCAGACTATGAATTTAGGAGCAACAGGGAGCCCCTAAGAAGTGTTAAGCAGGGGATTAATGTGACCAGGCGTGTGCTTTAGCTGACGGCCCTGGTGGCTGATTGGGACTAGACTAGAGGGGAAGACCGGAACCCGCAAGCCTTGTCCAAGCCACCAGGGTCTCTTGCCCGGACCACTGTGACAGGAGCGGTCCAGGTGAGAGTTGGAGGTGGCGTGGCAGGTGCGTGCGGTGGGGGTGGACAGAAGTGGGTGCATACGAAGTCATCTGAGGTCATTTATCTGTAAAGTGGGGGAATGGGCCATGCTGCTTCCCTGCTGGAGTAACTCAGTGGATGAAATGAGAGCTGCTAAACCCACTGGTAGATGACAAAACCCTGTGCAGAGGTGCAGGCCGGTCAGCACGGCCACCCCCAGGGGATGAGCCTGTGCCAGACAGACAGCTCTCCCTCCGAGCACACGCCTTCCGGGTCCTGGACAAACTGCGGCTCTGACCCTCACTGGTGTGTGACCTCAGGCAGGCCACCTTCCCTCTGTAAGGGCTGACCTCCTCCCTTGTGAAATGGGAGGGAGGGGGTTTAAAAAGGAGTAAGGCAATGTACAAAGAATGCGGGACGGACACCACACCCATCACAACATAAACGCCAGGGAAACAGACATCCCTACAGAGGTGGCTTCCCCCTGCGGCCCCGCGTGCGGAGGTCATGGGGCCTGGCTGCCGGGACGCGTCCCGCAGGTGTTGTCTTCCGAGAGACACTCCCTCCTACCAGCGCGTCCCGAAGGTCTGCAGTGTGGCCCCCAGATTCCTCTGCGGAATGAAGAAATGCCAGTGGCCTTTCTCGCTTTGCAAAATCCACCTTAAATTTCTGACCACTGATTTTCCTCAACCCCGTTTGGTTCATTTTTAAAAGCTGCTGGGGCACGCTCGATTCCAGGGCAGAGCTCCAGGCCAAAGTGGTCGAGTGCCACCTAAACCACTGACCCACAGATGCAAGCGCGTCCTGCGACGAGGAACCACAGGCCCGGGGCTCCCTCTAACCGCACTCTGGCTTCCAAGCCAAACAAACTCCTGGCTCAGGCTGCTCCAAGACACCCGTCCCCTGCAGCACAAAGAGCAGGTGTCTTGAGGCCCAGGAGGCCTCAGCTGTGTCCAGCTGGGCCCAGAGCTCCCCCCAGCATGCTCTGACTCTCCTCCCCCAGCAATGCTGGTCTCAGAAAGGCATTCACCCCTTCCCCACTCCTCACCTTCATTCACACTTTCCCTCCCGGCCAAACCGAGCTGTCCCCTCTTTTCCACCCGAAACAACGCCCATTTTACTGGCCTAGGAGAGCTAGGAGCCCCGGGTGGGATTCTACAAGCAGGGCCAGACCAGGTGAGGTGCTTAGGTGCAAAGTTAAGGAGGCACTTGTTCTCAGGGTCGTGCAGGTGCGCAATTTTGCACCTCACCTTAGTCTGGCCTGTGAAGCTCGGTACCTGTCCGAGTGCTGCGGTTTTCTGAGCTGCCTCCCAAGGTAGTGAGAGCCTCCTGTCATGGGAGAGGTTCATGCAGGAGGTGGTTGGCTGCCTTTTAGGGATGCCGAGGAGGGCATTTCTGGGAGGTGGACTAGATGATTCTTTCGTCCCTGGAAGCTAGGATTTGAAGATCCCTCCCCGACCCCTACAGCTCTGCACCCCCCCCACCCCCCGCCAAGATGATCCATCTTGCAATTAACCGCGCGCTGCCCCGCGACAGCTCTCGTATCGCTGTCCCGTCTGGTTATTTCAAACTTCACCAGGGTATGTGCCATCTTCCCAATAGCGCTCTGTGTGCACGAGGGCAGGGATCGGACGGCACATTTTCCGTTCTCTCTCAGGGGGTGCGGGCCCTCTCTGGTATTCCTTCAAAGCCCTCTCGGTGCCAGTACTTTACGTCTCACCTGGTTCACTTACTGCACCAGCCCCCACCCCCCCATGAGCTCTGTTGGTGACCGTTCTGCAGATGAGGGGCTGGAGGCTCCCAGTACTCGATACGCATAAGCTACCCTTTCCAACAGACACTCAGGACGGGTGTTACCGGAGCGTCTGGGCGTACAGCCTTGCGGAAGGTGCTTCATTGCTCAGGGCCCCGGTTTCCTTACTGTAAGGTGGGATAAGATGTTACCTACTCTCCTGGTTCTTGCGATGGTTAAGTTAGTGTCTGTGGAAAGCTCTTGGAATGCTGTATGCCGTGAGCTCTCGGGACAATTATTACTATTGTTGTTCCTGTCACGGGAGTGGCAGGTCGTGATATGCCCAGAAAAAAGGACGATCCGAATGAGAGTCCTAGGATTTCGAGGTGTTTACAAAGATCATCGGGGTGGGAAGACAGGCGGCTCCCTCGCAGGGCCTGCGGTTCCCTCGGTCAGAGTCGTCCCTCTCCCCAGCAGAGAGGGTCCTCCCTCAGAAACCACTCGCAGGAATGCGACCTGGGTCTGCCTGCTGTGACTCTAACGGGCAGGGCTCAGGGCCTGAGGACGTGGTCGCCTTTGGGGAACATGAAAAGAGAGTTCTTTATGGTTGCAAAACCATAAAGCTGAGGACAAGATTTGGCCTTTAACGTTTGATCAACTTGATTGATTGAAAACACATTGACAGCCTTCTCTGTGCCAGGCACTCTGCTAGGGAAGCAGATAAGGATGAAACAGTCAGAATCTTTGCTCTGAAGCCTTCACAGTTGGGGTGGGGTGGGGTGGGGTGGGGCTCGGGGGAGGATGGAGAAATGGACACAATGAGCCCTGGCCCCCCAAAGCCAGCCTGTACCCGAGAGGAGCAGATGAGCCAGCCAGGCCACCTTCTGCCTCTCCACCACAGTCCCCGAGTGCAGGAAGGGTTCTGGAGGGACGAGGAAAATTACTGAGAGAGGCTGCAGCGGATCCAGACGGCTCGGAGAGGACAGGGATCGGGAGGGAGGTGGAGGCGGGCGCTCTCGTTGACGGGCGTGCGTGGAAGAGATGGAGGCAAGCTCTCGGGGGACCTCAAGGCTTCTGCCAGCCACTGAGGAGCGAGCAGGCTCCGGAAAGACCTGCCCTGCCTGTGCCTCTGGTCCACCCTTGGCTGCTAAGAGCAGCACTTCGGTCGCTGTTGGGAAGCCAAACGCTGTTTGCATTTCTGTCACTTAAAACAGTGTGGTGTTGTGACACTGTGGAATCTGAAGATAAGTGTTTAATAAAAGGATTCAATTTGATATGATGTCAGAACCTAATTAGATCCACAATGCACAGAGGGCTTTGCAGTTACGAGCTACTCTTTGGGGTCTCGTGTGTGTGTGTGTGTGTGTGTGTGTGTGTGTGTGTGTGTCCCCAGTGCCATGGAGGGGCTGCCTGGGCTGGGATGGCGCCTCCCAGCCCCGAGGCCTGCAGGCTCTGGCTTAAGGGCAATGTTCTGGCAGCGGTGAGGGAGGATCCCGGCCCACTCCACGCTTGGAGGCCTGCATTTTCTCAGACTGCGGCTGCAGCACGTGACTGTAAAATGGTGCAAAGGCATCTAACCTGTTTGAGGCTCAAGGTCATGACCCCCGGCCGGGTGAGGACTCATCAGAGGAAGTCAACCCTGGAGAGGTGAACCGCCTTTAAGGTCACTCAGTCCTCACCCAGGGACACTGAAGGTCAAGGCTGCTGGAAACGTGAACAGCTGTGTTTTCAATCCCAGCCAAGGCGGACATTCCACAGGTATGTGCCGATACAGCTACACTGGCTGCTAAATACGACCACCGTCCAAACGCTGCCCCATCCCCCTTCCCTTCACTGCCCAGGCCTTGCTGGTGCCTCCTCCAGGAGCTCCCCGACACCTCCATTTCTTCCTTCCCACAACTAACGTGTCAGAGCCATACACGTGGGTGTCTCAGGATGCTGTTCCAGCACCACGGCCAGCACCCCACTCTGCCCGGCAGGGCCTTGGCCCCAGCGGAGGTGAACTATGCTGGCTGTCGTGCAGTTTCAGCCTGCAGAAATGACAGCAGTCTGGGTGACATGAGGTCATAGATTTAGAAGCACAAGCCTTGAAGTCAGACCCACCCACCCCCAGATTCAGCAGCCTTAGCGCAGCCCGCTGTAAGCTGTGCGAACACCCCGAGCCCCCGCTGCGCATGAGGCTAATAACACCTAAGCCAAATCGCTGTTGTGAAGACAAAAGAACACAAATAAGGTGGGTGTTCCAGGGCACCATGGTTAGCACTTTAGATTCAGGCTTCAGAATCTAAGTTTAAGTATCAGCTGGACGTTTTTAAACAGTGTAGAATGTAGAGTTTAGGAGGACAATATCTGGAGCAGACTGTCTAGGTTCAAGTCCCAGCTCTGCCACCTAGAAGCCATCACCTTGGGCAAGAAATGTCACCTCTTAGTGTCTCCATTTCCTTACCTGGTGAATGAGATCATAAATATCTTCTGAGTTGGTTGGAAGAATAAATAAGCTAATCGACTTGGGAGAGTGTTGGCTACATAGTAGGAATTCAGTAAATTTAGCTGTTACTACAGTATTATTATGTAAAGTGTCTGGCACATAGTAGGTGCTTAATAAATGGCAGCAGCTACAACCACTTTGAGAATGGTCCTTACCGGTGCTCCCCATCACCCTCATCACCCAGTGTTTCCTACACTGTGTGCAGCCCCCCAAACCTCATACTTCTGGGAGGAAAGAAGGCCACCTCATGGTGTGGCTTCTGTCCACATCCCTGTCCAGCCAGCACCCGCCTGGTTATTCGGCTAGCCATATCCTCCCCGGGAGCATGCGACACGTGCTCACAGGGAGCCCTCCCTGGGTCTCCTCAGTGCTCATTTCCCCAAGCATACCACATCTCCCGCCTTCCAGGCTCTGCGGCCACTTAGTAGGTGCCCAACACATTTTAAATCACTTGAGTAAATTAGGGAGCCCAGACCGAGGAAGTCTTTTGTCTTAAGCTCAGAAGAGGATGCTTTTTACCAGGGATTTACTGGCTGTGGACATTTCATCAGACACACCCTTTTCCATGGATGCTGTGATTTCCAAGGCATGTTTTGCTGGCGCTGGCTGGAGGAGTGCTAGGAGGGGACACACCGTAACAGGGCTCCCTTGGCGAAGGAGTTGGGGAGGTGTTGGGTTGGCCGCGGTTAAACAGGTCTCCCTACCGTAGGGCTTTTCAGGGCCTCTACTGTGCTAATTGCATTGTCGGACTCTATGTGGTGCAATAGTGCACGACCTTTCCAGAAATTCATTTCACTACAGACTCCGTGTGCGTGTGTTTTATCTCACAGGGCTACAGTCTTTCCATCATCCTTTGGGAGATATTGTGCTTCATGAATCTTAGATTTCACACCTGTACGTTCATGTAGAGCAGAGGGTAGTGAAAGAGAAGTGTACCAAGATTTCCAACACCCTTTTCTCTTTTGAGTGCTAGTGTGGGAAGCCTTTTTGACCACACCCTTACTGTGTTCCCTGGCTTATGCCATGGCCTCTTGGCATCATTTGACCCAGCCGAGCACTCCAGTCTACTGATGTGCCCTCTTCCCTTGGAGCCTAGGACCCCTCTCCCCACCCCCGTTGCCTGGTTTGCTTCTTGCTCATTTTCGGACTCCTCTGCAAGCTCCTCTTCCTCTGATGGTCCTGTAGATTTGGTGTCCTTGGCCCCCTCCTCCTTTCACTCTTACAGGTTCCTTCTGGCTTTAATTTTCATGTACATACTGATGATGCATGAGCCTGTGTCTCTAGTCCAGGCTGTCTTTCTTCACCTCTCTGTGAATGTTCCCCCAATACCTGGACCTCAGCCTGCACTTACTGTCTCCTTCCCCCCAGACCCTCTTCCCGGAGGGTCTCTCCTAATAAAACCACCCTTCATCCAGCCACTTTCCCAAGGTGCACACCTGGGAGACGTTCTTGGTTTCTGAGTCTGCATCCCCACTCTGACCTCACTGCTAATTCTTTACCGTGTTTGGAATCATTCATGCCTTAGGCGGGCACTGGACTTCTGAGTGTTGTTATAACACCCTCTAGCCTCCAGTGGCTTCCTTGTTTCCTTCTCACCCCTTTCAAATCGACTCTCCACGCTGCGGCCCCTATAATGCTCAAAAGGTGGAATCTGGGTCACCTCTTCTCTGCTCCAAAGGCTCTCAAGGCCCCCCGTTCCTAAAGGACAGGACCCATACTCTTTGGCGAGGTCTGCAGAATCCATGACAATTTGCTGCCTGGGTCCCCAGCCTCACTGATTCTCAGAAGCCACATGTGAGCCAACCTGAGCTGCTCTGACCCCTGTGCGCCGCTGTGCTGGCCCCTCTCTCCAAACCTGCCACGTGCTTCCTGCCTGCACTTCCCTCCTCACTTCCCTAGAACCCCTCCTCTCTGCCCACCCCCTGGATGCCCCACACTGGCCTTTCAGCCATCAGCTTATGCATAATTCCTTCTAGGAAGGCTTCCGTGGAGTCCCTGGCTTCCCTCACATCTCCCCAAAGAATGGGCTGGCCCCTCTTTTGTTTCCCATATGCTCGCCCTCGTCTGTTTTGTAGTACCTCCCACACCACGCTGAGATGGCACGTGGGGCTGTTTCCTTGCCTGTCTCTTCTGCTGGAGTGGAAGCCTCTTCTAGAGCTTCCATGTTTACCATCACGTCCCTGGGTGAAAGGTAGCCTAGCCACCTTCCCGTGTCTCCAGAGGTGCCCGTGCACCATCTCAGCCCTTGCCAGAGAGTGGGCCAGGTGGTGGTGGCCACAAGCAGTGGGAACTACGAGAACACAATCAATTTTGCTGGGTTAGTGTAGCTCGCCGAAAGGCTTGTGGAGGGAAACGATCGCAACTATTGACTCGGATGAGGTTGGGGGATTTTCTGTGGTTCGCAGTGATTCATTTGCCCATTACCGCCTGTGATGCGAATCGGCAGCTCTGACATATGGCCTGGACCTGCAGCACAGGAGAGAGGGGGCTTCGGAGCCTGGAGGCAGAGCGGAGGTCTCCTCTCCCAGCCAGTCTGGTGCCTCCCCTCACCTCTAGAGCAGTGCCAGGCTGGCGGCATGGTGGGCCTTTCTCACCAGGCCCCGTGACTTGGTTTACCGCCTGCCTTCCTCACTAGAGGATGCTGGCAGTTGGAGCAGGGGCTATGTGTATGTTTTATTCCCAGCGTATGTATCCTCACCACCCAGCAGGGGCCTGGGCTTACACCAGGTGTTCGATGAATGTCTGGGGAGTGAATGAACTGAATGAATGCTTTCCCAGCTATAGGCCCACACCAGCATGTGAGGAAGGCCCCCTTGGATTGGTTAGGAGGGAAAGAGGGGGCACAAGCTCTGTGGTCATTGGCTGGAATCTCACACGGAGAAGACCAATGAGCAAACTGCATGAGTTGTCACCCACCGTATACCTTTTTGTGTATTTCCTAGGTAGCATGCCTACAGAGCCCTGCCTGGGCTACTCTGTGATGACTGCCACACTCAGCTGTCACTCTCCCCCAGGCACTCCGCTTCAGACACACAGGCTTTCCAGTTGGTCCTTAACCACACCGAGCAGGCCCGCCCTCAGGGCTCCCCGTCCGCAGCACTCTGGCCGTACCCACACAGCCGCGTCTCTCACTTCACGCAGGTCTCTGACCAAAAGTCGTCCGACTGGCGTCCTCTGTTCCCTTAGCTGGGTTTCTTTTTCTTCTTATTTAATCACCAGCTAGTGTCCAAGTGCGTTTCTATCGGCTTGTGTGTTTCCTCATCTTTCCTCGTCGTCTCCCTCGTTAGCACAGAAGATCCAGAAGGGCAGGGCGTGGCTGCGTTCACTGTTGCAGCCCCAGTGTTCAAAACAACGCGGCACACAGCAGGTGCTCAGTAAATACTTATGGGTTACATGAAAACATCCCTGTGTGTTCTGCTTGATAGCCTTCTGCTCTCTAAAGAAATAATGCCACAATAGGTATCAGTTTAAAAAAACAGACCTTACCGGCACACTGCATTTAAAGGTAAGAAAGTGTATTTGTGTGCATCCCTATTTATTCCTCAGAGCTGCCAGGTGGTAGGTGGGATTTTCTTTTCCCATTTTCCTAACCCAGGGCGCAGAAAAATAAAGTCACCGCCCCAAAGACTCCCAATCCGGTTTCCCCTGAATGACGGTGTCCTTGAATGACTTAACCTCTTGTTGCCTCGGTTTCCTCATCCGTGGTATGAGGACAAGAAAAGTTCACGCCTCATAGAATTGCTGTGAAGGAGTTAATTTGGTTACATGCTTCGAGACGTGGCTGGCACATACTAGGAACTCTTTAAATGCAAGTTATACTTGTTGAGTCATTTTAACATTGAATTTTTATTGAAAGCCTCCCTTATTAGAAGTCCATCCTTGAATTTCTTATGTTCGTCATGCATTTGCATTGTGGACTTGATATGGAGATAAAAGGGAGACATCTAGGAAAACGCCTATCCCTGGCAGACCTAGTAGGTGTTCAATAAAACATTAGTTTCTTTTCCCGTCTTCAACGCGGAAGGCGATGTGGCGTGGGGGGACACGTGTGCGCTTGGGGATCAGACAGCGCAAGGGTGGAACTTTGTCTCCGTCCGCTCTCTGCTTAGCCTCCGGGAGCTGCTTGTTCACCTGCGGAACGGAGTAACGGCCTCTGCTTTTGAGGATTCCTGAGAAGAGGGTTGAGATCATTTGCAGCGAACACCTGCCGTATTCCAGGTGTGATCACTCGATCTGAAACTTAGAAGCCCTACGTGCTTCAGCTGACTGTCAAGAGTACAAGCAGGTCTACCTGGCCATAGCGGTCGATCAATAAACACGTGCTCAATGACTGTCTCTGATTTTATGTGGCTAAATGCCCCCCCAGGCGAAGGTTGAGGGCAGGGGGGGAGGGGAAGGTAGTGAATTGTGGGTGATATCTGGAGGCTTTTGGGTGGTTCCAAGACTCTGGGTCCGGGACACCGCCAGCCTCTTCTCTGTGGCTTTGCTCCTTTGGGTCTCGGAGGGATCGACCTCCCCTTTCTTCCCGGAGAGGAGCCTGCTGCCATATGGCCGTATCCTCGGCTGGGCTGGAGCCTGGGTGGAACCCAGAGGAAAGCAGCCAAGTGTGCCTGCAGGGGCCCCTCGGAGGCAGCTGCTCCTCTGTCACACCCCAGGCTGCGGAGGCTGCCCCAGTTCGCTGCCAGGTCTGCTGACTGGCTCTCCCCTTCCTGGGGAGACAGGTGGCAGCTAGGTGTGCTCGAGCTTCCTCCACCTCTCCACTTCCCTTATGACCACCAGGGCTTGCCCGCCCCTGGCCCAAACACACCAGACAGAGCGAAATGGATGTGGTGAAGCAGGAGTTGTCACCGACAGCGGATGCGGCGTCTTTCGCCAGCCTGCCTGTCCTCCACGTGTGAAAACAGAGAAACGACAGTGTGCCGTACGCATGGGATAAAACTGGGAGGGAAGGGCAGGAAATTCACGTTTAGTGAGTGCCTGCTGCACGCCTGGCACTTTCCTCGAAACATCTTTTTAAATTCTCACTGTGATGACGATGTTACGGTTCCTATTCGGGTGGGGAAACTGAGGCCCAGCAAGGTTAATAGGGAGTTGCCCACGATCATGCAGTGGCTATGCAGCAGAGCCAGGACTTAAACTGAGTTCTGCCAGGCCCCCTGATTCTGTGCGCATCTCACTGTATTAGGGTTTCTCAAACCTGAGTAGTGTAGGGGTGTAGTAAATGTATATGATTCTCCGGGCTCTGTGGGGATGATGGATTTTGAAACACTCTGATGTTTAAAAGGTAAAAACCTATCACTAGGTACAGATTTCTTATGCTCACAGCATAAGAGCTTATAGCACTTACATGATTGTAAAATATAAACAGAATTACCAAGGAAATACAGAGTTGCTATACTAATCGAATTCAGATTAACCACATTGATTTTATGCGATGGATGTTTTTCTGCTGGAGTCTGTCTTGAGTACATTATACCTTGGCCAACATGTGCCCAGTGATTTCTCTGTTTGTCTACCTATGTTTTCGCTTTGAATTATCTGAAGACCCTCAGACACAGAGACCCCCACCCTGTCATTTGACCTCAGTTCACAGGTGTCCACCATCCACAGTGACTCCTGTTCTTCTCCTTAGTTTGAGACAATTAAAGCAGCACATTTCCTGCCCACTGATGCTACGTTTGTGATGTAAAATCCAAGTCTCAGTTTGTTAAATAATTTAAGAAGTGCAAGCGATATTCACGAGTCTCACTCTCTGTTGCTACAGCCCACAAGACAGTTTAGTCTTTACAATGCAAAATATTTCACCCCGAGGGCTGGTTGTTGTGGCTTGAAAGTTGGACACATCTGCCACTCTAGTGGCAGCTGGACATGTTTGTCAACCTGTTAAAAGTGAAATGCTGTCACTAAGGGCCACTGCTTTACGTAAACACAAGGGCAAGTTCCAGTACTGAAATGTGTTCACAGGGTCTGTATAAGCCAGTTATGTGTAAGTGGATTTTAAAAGATTACCGTCAATGAGAAGTCACAGAGAGGTGGGTGCACACGTACAAACACACAGTGCCTGGGCTGTCAGTCTCGGAGGGGCTCCACCCTGGGGGTCCTCCCCTGCCTGCTGTGGCTTTGCTCAGGTTAGACCAGCAAAGGCAAGTAATCAGACACTCCTTTCAGCACAAATCTTCCCAATCTGTTTGAAGAGGGCAAGTGGCTCCGAGAAGTGTTCCCTTACTGGCATGAGAACTTAAGGCAGCTGGTCCTCTAGCAGACAATTGAATGACTCTCAACTAAGTGGTAGCAAAGCCCTCGCTGCAGAGTGGGGCTTGCCGTGTAGGGGGAGAAATCACCCAGATGCACTTGGAGACATGGGATTCTAATGTTTTTTCCCCTTCCCTTCAAATAAACAGTCACTACCTAGAAAATCTCTTCTGATCCCTCTATCAGTTCACTTGTTCTATGATATGGTGGAATGTTTAAGAGCATAGACTTATGAGTGAGGCTCCCCAGGTTTGAACACCAGCACCACCAGTTACTGGTTGTGTGATCCTGAACAAGTTATTAACCTCTCTGTGCCTCTCTTTCTGTTCACCTGTAAAATGGCACTGGTGGTAGTGTATGGCCACCTACTGGGTTTGTTATCAGCTCCTGGGAGGCTTGCCTATGAAATCCTTAGTGTAGGGCCTTGCACCATTGATTTCACCAGCTAGTGCAAGGTCACATTGGCAGTAATCACTGACTTCTCTCTTGCATCTGGTGAGAAGCCAGTAGGAGCTCCAAAGGAAGGATTATTTACTGGTAAGCCGTTTTCCTTGGGTTCTACCCCCTTTGGGAAGTCTTCTCCACTTTTAGAAGCCCAGCTCCCTCAGTGAGAGCTGCCTTCACCGAGCTTTCTCCTGGCTGCTGGATTTGCCACCCAGTCCAAGATTGTCTGTCTGGTCACCTATTTTGTCTTTGAGAATTTTACATCTTGGACTTCTGGTCAAAATGGCAGTGTAGGCACACATGGCTCACCTCTTCATGCAACCACATCAAAACTACAACCAAAATATAGAACAACCATCACTCAGAACCATCAAAAATCGAGTTGAATGGAAGTCTGACAACTACAGAATTAAAGAAACCACATCCACTCAGACTGGCAGGAGGGGCACAGATAAGGAAGGGGCTGGTCCCTCACGCATGTGCGGTGGATAAAAGTTTGGGGAGGATATCTTGGGAGTGAGGAGTCCCAGGCCCACACTAGGCCCTGCAGCCCAGTGTTCAAAAGCCAGGAAGATAAGTCCCCACAACTGCTGGCTGCAAAACCCAGCAGGGATTGAGTCAGTAGAAGGAACTTCTGGAGCCCCAAGCAGTTCCTCCTAAAGAACCCACATATGGACTCATCTACTCAGACTCACTCCCTCTGAGCTCAGCATCGGGGTAGCAGCTTGAAAGGCACTAGTGGCATACAGGGAGACACTGAAGTATGCCAAGGCAAGCAGAGCCCATTTTCTCTTTTCTAAACCTTCCTTCCACAGAGCCAGTAAGTTGGTGCCATATCTGACACTCCATCAACTGGACTAACACCATTTGACCCACCTTGGAGATCCCCAGAGACTCTGCCCCATCCAACTTATGGGCCTACCCAAGCTGCTTTTGCATGTGAAAGGCTGGGCTTGGCTCATGCTTCACAACTTCCTAAATCCTCTCAAACAAGCAACAGCTGGCTTCAGTGAGCCTCAGGCCCTAGCAGCAGCCAGCTCAGATTCACAGCTTGGCTTTGTCTCGGAATCCCTCAGCCCAGCACAAGTAGCAGCCATCTCAGATTGCTTTATAGCTCAGGCAGGATGCCCTGGGAAAAACATAAGTGGGGACTGACCTTGGCCTGCACTACTCAGGAAACCCCAGAGCCAGCACACCCAGTGGACAGCTATAGGCCACATTGGAGCACCACCACCTTACCCTGCACAGCTGATTCTCCATGGAGGGTGGAAGTTGGTGGTCAGTGGTCACAGCCAGTCCTTGCAGCTGACTGGCCTGGATAAACCCCTCCCACTGATATGCCAACAGCAACCAAGGCTCAACTACAAGAGGAGGGTGTATTCAGCCCACATGAAGGGCACACCTCAAGTACCCAGCTTGGGTGATAGGGGAGGCTGTGCCACTGGACCCTACAGGACATCTACTACAGTAGGCCACACTACCAGTACATGGAGTCAAAGCAGCTCTACTTAATGAATAGAAACAAGCACAGGGAGGCTGCCAAATTGAGGAGACAAAGAAGCATGGCCCAAATGAAAGAACAGATTCAGACTCCAGAAAACTAAATGAAATGGAGATAAGTAATCTGTCAGATTCAGAGTTTAAAACACTGGTTATAGGGATGCTCAAGGAACTTAATGAGGACCTCAACAGCATAAAAAAAATCCAGTCAGAAATGAAGGATTGAAATAAGAGCAATTTACAGGGAAACAACCCTAAAGTGGATGAAGCCAAGAATCGAATCGATGATTTGTAACATAAGGAGCCAAAAACAACCAATTAGAACAAGAAGAAGAAAAAAGAATAAAAAAAAATGAGGATGGTATAAGCAGCCTCTAGGACAACTTCAAGAGGTCCAGCATTCACATCATAGGGGTACCAGAAGGAGAAGAGCAAGAGGAAGAAATTAGAAATCTATTTGAAAAAATAGTGAAAGAGAACTTCCCTAATTTGGTGAAGGAAATAGACATGCAAGTCCAGGAAGCAGAGTCTCAAACCAGATGGATGCCAAGAGGCCCACTCCAAGACACATCATAATTATAATGCCACAGGTTAAAGATAAAGAGAGAATCCAAAAGCAGCAAGAAAAAAGAATTAGTTACCTATAGAGGAGTTCCCATAAGACTGTCAGCTGATTTCTCAAAAGAAACTTTGTAGACTAGAAGGGGTTGGCAAGAAATATTCAAAGTCATGAAAAGCAAGGACCTACAGGCAAGATTGCTCTATCCCAGCAAAGCTATCATTTAGAATGGAAGGGCAGATAAAGAGATTCCAAGACAAGAAAAACTAAAGGAGTTCATCATCACCAAACCATTATTATATGAAATGCTGAAGGGACTTATGTAAGAAAAAGAAGATAATCAAAACTATGAACAATAAAATGGCAAAAAAAACCACACAACAACCCACATATCTGTCAACAATTGAATCTAAAAAACAAACTAAGCAAATAAGAAGAACAGAGACAGAATCTTGGATACGAAGAACATTTCGATGGTTGCCAGATGGGAGCGGGTGGGAGAGAATGGGTGAAGAGGTGAGGGGATTAAGAAGTACAAATAGGTAGCTACAGAATAGCCACAGGGATGTAGAATACAGTGTAGAAAACAGAGTAGCCAAAGAGCCTATACCCATGATCCATGGACATGAAAAATAGTGGGGTGATTGACTGTGGGGGTGGGGGGTACTGAATGGAGGGAGGAAAAAGGAGAAAAATTGGGACAACTGTAATAGCATAATCAATAAAATATAATAAAAAATCGTGCTATGAATAAGTTTGTAAAAAAAAAGAATTTTGCATCTTATGAGATGGGAGAGACTTGGGGGCCAAGATGACTTTTGTTTGTAGATTAAGCTTCCTGCCTGGATGAATCACTAATAATGACATCGAATAGGTATTGAGCTTATTCTTGAAACTGATAAAGAAGTCAGGAGAAAGAATAAATTCCATCCCTAGTGCCCATGTGTGCTTTTTATGAAAAAGCCCAAGGCTAAGTAGAGTCTCTACATGCGCACGCACGCACACATCCACAGGCTCTGGGAGCCATCCCCTTGCAGCCGCCCACCCACACGCACAGTGACACGTGCCTGCCTGCCCGCCGCCCCCCCCCACCCCCCGTGCCTCCCCGCAGTGCAGTTGCGTCTGTCTCCTGGGGCAGTGTCGTGCTCATCCTGGTGCCATAGAATCGAACAGGCACTGGCAAGTAATAGATACCCAGTAACTATTTCCTGAATAGAGCTGAATTAAAAAGGCAACCGGAGCTCCAGCTATTTCAGACAATCTTGACTATTTATAAGGCAATCCACACTGTTTCCCATCACGTTACATATGCACGTCGTTGGTTCATGTGTTTGCCAATGACAACAACAATGAAACAGCGGGTGACATGTGCTGAGTGCTTGCGATCTGCTGCTTCCTCTATTCAATGCTTTATATCTATAATCTTGTTTAACCCTCCAAACACAATTACAAAGCAGGCACCACTACGATTCCTGTTTACAGACAGGAAACAGAAATAGGGACTCGTCCAGGTTTGCCAAGCTAGTTGGTGGAGGAGCAGGATTCAGACCTGGCCAGTCGGCCCAACCTCCGTTTCCTTAGTTCCCTCCATGCAGTGGGCACAGGCTGGGGGTGATACACATCACTGTCTCGGTAGTTCTGAGTTGTCCGCATTCCCCAGAGTGTCCTGGAGGACTTGTTGAAATACAGATGGCTGGACCCCAGCCCTAGAGTTCCTGAGTGCGTGAGTTTGGGGCGAAGCCTGAGACTCTGCCTTTCTAACGAGTTCCCCAGGAGCTGACAGTCCGGGCCCACTCTGAGAGCTGTTGGCCTGCAACTTCCTTCCTTAGCCCTAGAGCAGGAACAGTGAGTTCAGTAATGTGTGCAGACACAGCCTTCCGTGGGCGGGACCTAGGGACGAAAAATGCCCAGTGAAAGCAGAAATTCAGCTCCGGAGCTCTAGGGAGAAGAATGAACAATGTTTAGGCCCCTACTATGTGCCAGCCCTGCTCTGAGACTAACTTACTTAAAAGACAAGGTAAGACATCTTTCCCGCTCATCTGCAGAATTTGGAGAAGTTACAGAGGCATCACTTTGCAGGAGGTTTTGAAGTGTGAAGGGTATGCATTTGACATTTCTGGGCCGGGGCCAGACTGCTCAGGGAAAAGCACGGCTCTGCTCCTTCCTGCCGGTGTGATCTCGGGCCCGTGACTTCGCTGCCTTGCGCTCAGTTTCCCTCTCTGGGAAACGGAGGAACAGGAGTACCTACCTTGTAACATTTGCTGTGAGTGTCAGGTGACTCAGGGGAGCTGTGCTCGGCCCAGAGGTCGTCAGTGACTTTGTAAACTGTTGGCTAACACAGTGAGACTGACTCTGGAAGAATGAGGTTCAAGCCACTGAAAGGGAACTAGACTGAGAGTCTGGGGAATTGCTCAAAACCTGATGATAATAACATTGGCGATGATGGTGACAATAAGATGAATTGCCGTTAGTGTTACTCATTGAGACATTAGTGGGCCAGTCATCATGCAAAATGCTCTACTGCAAGGGTTCACTGGCTCCTCTCAGCAATCCCGACTCTCTCCTCTCCTCGTGGGATGAAGAGACCAGCCTCTACCTGGTTGGCCCCATTAACGCAGTGTCCCTGGGCACGGTGCCCGGCTTCTCTGGGCCTCCAAGACAGAGTTGGTCTCGGTGTTTTTGCAGGGCTGTGCTGCTCCTATCTGGTGGCTCCTCGTCCCACACCATTAGGACATGTCAGTTCTTGAAGCCTTGGCGGTCCCCAGAGTGGGAAGCTCCTCTCCCTTGGGCTTTAGGTGTTAAAGCACCAGGCTCCCTGGAATTAGTGACTGGGAATTCTAGATACCTCATGAATCATTTCCAAACAATGCAGCACCTTTAAACGTCAGGCGTCTGTGTGGGAGGTGGCAGAGCGGGCCCAAGGTGAAGCTGTGCAGCGGACAGAGGTTTCTCGGCACCTTCTCAGCCCACCCTGGTGGGGGGAGCAACGGCTCTCCTTTATGCAGCGCTGACTGTGTGCCAGGCACCACACATCACCCCCTGGGCCCCCTGAGCCCTGGTAGCAAGCCTCTAAGGTAGGAAGATGCAAAGTGTCCCTTTACAGATGAGCATACAGGCCCAGCTAGGTCAGGCCGCTCACCCAAAGCCACCCAGCTCGAGGGTCAGAGCCAGGATTTGAACACGGGCCTGCCTGCCTCCTCAGCCTATGCCAGTGACCGCTACCCCTAACTGTCTCCCTCTGTCTCTTTCTTCCTCTTTCCCCTGATTTCCAGTCATCCCTGCATCCTGCTGGCCCCTCTCTGAACCTGCTCCCAGTGTCCCAGGACAGGTCTGGTGTGAGCCTTTAAGTCAGTCCCACCCCCTTTCTCTCTTCCCCATTCTCGGGCATGCTGTCTTTGGGGCACTCCCGTGCCTTCTCCCTTCTGCTTCCCCCGGGGGAATTACCTTTGCCTTTCTTTCTTCGAAACTCCAAGGGCCCCTCTTTTGCCTCTGTGACTTGTTTCCTGTTGGCTCACCTTGTCTACCTCTGTGACCTTCTAAATAAACTTTCTCTTATAATTAAAAAAATGGGAGAGCAGTAAAGACCCTGACCCCCAGACTCTGATTTGGTGGCTCTGGGGTGACGTGTGCTCTTGATTACAAGCCATAGGGACCCTTCTGGATCCAACATTCTTTGAAGCTGTGGTTAAAACATGTTCAAAAGGCTCTCTGCAGTTCCACTAGGTTTTGCACAATTGCAGGTGTGGGGCTCAGCACATTTAAAAAATTACACTAAAATCTATTCTTTATTCAAAGGAAAGGGCACCAGATATGGAGTCTGAGAAGTCATTCTGGCTGTCCCACGAACTCACTGTGTGACCTTGGGCAAGTCCCTTCCCCTGCCTGTGCCTCCTTTTACATGAGGGTTGGATGAGATGGTCCTTCTTGGCTGTACAATGTGGAGATCACATTCTGCCTTCAAAATGCTTGTGTACCCAGCCACCCCCTTGCTGAAGGTCAGGGTCCTTCAGGACAGGGCACTGGTACCCCTCATTTGCCTCGGTTGGTGTCCCCAGGGTCTAGACAGCACCTCTCACGAAGTCTGTGTTGAGTAAATGCTGCAGAAGGAATGAACACTGTTTCATGGCATCTAGTAGGCCGCTCCATTCTGCAAACTAACATATTGCATTAGATAATCACCATGATAGTAGCTAATCTGGGTTCTTAAAAAGAAACTGTATTATGCTTTGTTTTATTTGATTAAAAAAGCACAGTTTTGGTGAAATTTTGTTTAACTACAGTTTAAAAAAATAATTTGTAGTAAAACATTCTGAAAGACATTTAACTATAGGAGTTTCCTCTAGTATTTTTCTTGGAGAAAAGCAAAGAAAAAAGGTGCTACTCAGTCACAGGCAATGCTTCTTGGGGACTTAAAGGCACTGGCATGAACAATTTAGCAGAAGGAGCTCGCTGCCTGAAAACCTGGTATAGAGTGCATTGACATCTTTAAAATCAGTGTCAGTTGCAGGCCAACGAAGAGCTCCAAATTCTAATCTTATTTCTGATCCTGACTTGTTTTAGCCTCAGAACAAGTCACTTCAATGCCTGCCCCAAGCTTGCTCCTGTGGCAAAGGATGACAGCATCGCTCTGCTTCAGCCTTGCCCATTGCCTCTTCCTTTCTTTTTTCTTTTTGTCTTTTTAAAGAAACATCTAACCCATTCCCGTTTTTATCCTTTTCTTCCTTCTCCCTTCTCCACCTTTCCCCCTTCCTCCTCTTTTTTCTTATTTTTTAATTGGGCAAAATGTGGGGTTAGGAAATAGAAACTACCAGGGGTCTGTTGGTCCATCTCCTTCTTTAGCAATGAAGACAGTATTTACAAAAGGCCTCTGTGTGGATTTCACGGCAAAGGCAGGCTGAGAACCTCGGCCAACCAGGAGAGAGCGGTCTGGCAGTGGAGTGATATTGTGGTTCTTGTCTACTCAGTGTTTTGCTTTCCAAACCAAATCCCCAGCCCTTTGCGAGGGTTCCTGCTCTTGACATTAAATGTACTCCTTTGTCCAAGCAGAAAAGTCTCAGCTGCTTAAAAGTCTGTAGCTACAGCTGTGGAGATTTTGGCCTCAGCCGTGGTGAGAGGGAGGACTGATAGTTTTAGAGTAAAACTAAGGCCCCAAGATGGTCAGTGTTGAAGGCAAATGGTGAAGGCATTTATTTGGTGCAAGCTTTTGTCAGAGATGATTTCACTTAATCACAGTACAATCCTGCAGGCTGGTGTCCCTATCATCACTTTAGAGATGAAACTGAGGTTCAGGGAGGTTGAGTGACTTGGCCAGGGTCAACAGACAGGAAGTGACAGAGCCCTTCTGACATCATAGGCCTTTTTCCCATCAAAATTTGTCTCTATTCTGCCGAGCACTGCTGTCATCCAGCATCAGGCTTGAGACGGGTGGATTGGAGCCAGGCAGGAAGAGCCTGGGGAGTCAGGTGAAAGCCCCCTGTTCTTTCTCATCCCTGCCCACCCAGGAGCAGGAGGGAAGTACGGGCAGGAGAAAATGGGGTGTGGGAATGGACTCCTGGCCGTGTGTATCCATGTGTGTGTGTGTGTGTGTGTGCGCGCGCGCGCACACGTGCGCATGCACAGAGACAGAATGAGAAGGGGAGAATCAGGGTAAATGCATCGTTAGGTATTGATTGCTTCCAGCTTTAAAAGCAAGGCATGCCTGTGGTAACAGATTTCATCTGTATAGAAAGGGATACTAAAAGAAGTGAAAACAGCCCATAATCCCATAATCTAGATATAGCCATGGCCCACGGCTGAGCTCTGAGCTCCACATTCTCAGGTTTGCAATCTTAAATTCACCTCAGTTTTACCTGTTGGTGAGTTGCCATGGAGACCACCAGAAAGCAGTTAACATGAACAACTCTGATTTTGAATTTTGGTCTCACTTGTCACTGGGAGGCAGTAGGGAAGTTTATAACTTCTTTGAATTTATTTGATCTAAGATGGTTGTTAAAGCTAGCAAAATGTGATTAGCTCATTCGAAGTCATGTTTTCAAAGAAGGAATATGGGAAAGTTTTTGATAGGATGTTTAGACAAAAGAGAATATAAAATCATATCTAATATGATCAGTCTTGATTTTATATATATATACTGATTATACACACACACAGATAAAAAAAGACAAAGAAATTTAAGTTATTTCTCTTAAAATGTTATCAATACTTGTTTCTGGATGAACTATTTTAATTATCTTCTTTATATGTTTTGTATTTACTAATGATTTATTATGAGCACGTTTTGCTTAGAGTCAAAGAATAATGCATGCTATTTTTAAAAAGGGATAGATGTCTGGGGACGAGATGTCTTTGAAATACGCAGTGACTAGTACGGACAGAGACACAGTGAAGCAGAGTATCAGGCAATTTCCCGTTGACCTTAATCAACATTCCAGCCTAGATGGATACTGGCGAGGGGGGCGGGAGTGACTGGCTGAGGGAATGTTCATTCGCGTTTCTGAAATATTCATTTCCTGCAAATGCCTCAACTCGGCACCATCTTATGAGTGGAAACGTCAGTTAACATGAGCAAGAGAAAGTGTCTCCCTGCAGGAACCCCCCAGAGTCTGCATTTATAGTTAGGGTTCTGCTTTCCCAGTGGAACTGGTGGTTTTACCAGTGGACAGCTGCCAGAAATCAAACAGAAGGGACAGAAAGGAGAAAATGGCCTATAATTTTGGCTCTGTGGATGTGTGTCATGGAGTAAGCTTCCTCAGCTTGCTGGGTTGTGGTATGAAACTGTCAGGAGCTCCCTTGAAAGCTCCCGCTACTTGGGCCCACTGGCAGGGAGAGTGTGAGCCCAGCAGGCCCACCCGGGGGAGCTAATAAGCCTCTCCAGCCTCCTACTGCTCCGTCCTTTCCAAATGAGCAGTAAAGATCACGATAAAAACCAAGAATCCTTAAGCCTCAGGGGAGAGTGGAGAGGTGAAAGAAGGTCTGCTTTATGGTACAGCTTCAATAAAAAAGATTTACAAGTAAGTCATTCTCTCTTCTTTCTAGGTGTTAGATTGAGAGGCTACAGTAAACTAAGCCCCAGAGAGAGCTTGGTATAAATAAAAAATCTGACAACTGTCAAAATGAATAGCAACCAATCAGAAATACAATGCTGAAGGAGGCTTTTGTTCCCAAATACTTCAGACAAGTGTCAGCCAGCTACAGTGAGAGTAAAGACTTAAAGGGACATTTGGAGGGTATTTAGGTTGCCCCCCCACCAAATCTCAAACTTTGAGGCTGACTGAGAAAAATGCCTCATATTGGTCTAATTTTCTCTCTTAAGGAATAATCAAAGCCCTAAGATCAGAGAAGAGTACATTCTTTCCTTCATTCAATAGGTAGTCACTGAGTGCTTGCTCCGGGCGGGCTGTGAGCTGGGTGATGGAGACGCAGAGTGGGAGGACCGAGGCCCATCCCAGGGAGCCCAGACCATGGCAGGGAGTAGCCACAGCTGTAATGCAGGGTGTTATGTACAGTGGTAGACATAAGTGCTGGTCGTTGTTGCATAAGATAGAGTAGAGGCAACTGTGTGTGTGTGTGAGCTGATGACTGGCAGAGCTGAGTGTGAAGAACACAGAGGAGTCAGACAGGTAAAGGGAGCCAGGTGAGAAGCATATAAGCCGGACAAGTGGAATAGTCATTTGTTCATTCATTCATACAATATATACAGGGTGGGGCAAAAGTAGGTTTACAGTTGTGAGTATGTGAAACACAGCATTTATTCTTGCATTTATTATTTGTTAATTATTGTATTATTTTTTTCATATGAACAACTATAAACCTGCTTTTGCCCAACCCTGTATACTGAGCTCACACTATATTCCAAGCACCGTCCCAAGAACTGAATGAGCAAGACAGGCAATACCCCTGCTTTCAGAGAGCCTATATTCCTCAAGAGCTTCTTGAGGAACAGACAATGAACAAGCAAGCAAACACATCAGCGAAGTAGAGGGTTTCAAATAGTGGTGTGTGTGAAGAATAGAAGAAAGCATAGTGTGATCTGAGGATGTGGTGGGCATGAAGGTGGCCAGGGAGACCTTTTCAGAGACAAGACCATCCCCGTGTGCCCTGAGTCAGCAATGGAAAGGCTGGGGAAGAACATTCTAGATGGTGGGAATGGCGAGTGTAAGGGCTTTTAGGTGGGAATAAGCTTGATATCTTTAAGGATGAGAAGAAGGGGCAGTGAGTAAGGGGGGCAGTGGAGGGTGGTGATATGGTGGAGAGGTAAGCAAGGGCCAGAACACATAATGGACTTTGTGAGGACTTTAAGAATTATTTGTGAGGGGCTGGAGAGGGTAAGTAGACCAGTTGGCCGGCTATTGTGATAGAGTTGGTGGGAAGGCATGGTGGCCTGGTGTGAGGTGGTAGTTGTGAATGTGGGCAGAAGACAACAGTTTGGGATTATATTCTGGAGGCAGAATCAACATTATCTGTGGAAGGATTAGATGTGATGGGAGAAGGAAAGAGAGAAATCAAGGATAACTAATTCCTAGGGTATTTTGCCTGAGCAGCAGGTGGCTATTTGTAGAGGTGAGAAAGAGGAGTCTTGTTTGCTTATTTGAAGTGGGTGATAGCAAGCATTTGGGGACCTGTGGATGGTTCAGTATGGCATAAGTGCAAGTTTATGCAAAAATGAGAGAGATGGCGGGAGGAACGGCCAGAGGTCATGAAGGATCCTGTTGGCCCTGGGAGAGAGCCAGACACAAAGCTGAAGCCTCAGACAGCGAATAAGGAGTAACACTGTCAGGTTTCATCCTTTGAGAGATAACCTTCCAGTATAGATGTTTGTTTGGAAGGATGTGGTGGGAAACAGAGAGGCCAGTAGATGCTGTCATAGTCCAAGTGGAGTTGGCTATAACCTGATGTAAAGTGGGACGGGTAGAACTGGGCAGACTCTTGAGCTACTTAGTGTGTAGAAGATGCAGAACACAATGACTCATTACACATGTGAGATGAGGGAGATGGTGAACTCTTATTTTCTAGATCGTATATGTACATGGACAGTGTTTACATTGATTGCAGTGCAGTGAAGAGCATGGGGAGGGTTGAGAGGGAGAGGATTCAGTTATTGACTCTGGTGTAGTGGATGCAATGTGTCTCTTCCCTAGTACCCATGTGGCTCTTCCTTCTTCCTCTCTGAACACTGATTTCTTCACAGTTGCCTCCCTTCCCCTCTCTCCTTTCAGCTCATGTCCTTCAGGGGAGCTGACCTACCCCCAGTGCTGGGATGGCCCTCCTGTCTAGGTAGGTAACCCACCCCTGGCCAATGATTGAGAATGGTCATGTAGCCAACCTGGGCCAATGAGATGGGAGGAGTGGTTTTCTGGGGGCTTCTGAGAAGCAGCTTCCTTGCTTTTATCTGAGAGAGCACCTGGAAATGATACTTTCTGGCTGCCTAGGTGTTGTCTTTTGAGTATGGGTAGTCCTAAATCACTGTCACTATCTTGCTACCACCCTGAGGATAATGAGAAATCCAGGCCAACTGGAGCTGCCCAGTTAGGTGAGCAACCCCATTTTTATAACATGAGTCAGTTTGAGTTGCATTTTCTCTTATTTGCAGCTCAGGGCATCTAAACATACAAGGGCCAGTGGGACCCCAGGTGGAGATTTCCAGCAGGCACATGGGCTTTCTGTCTAGGTCTGGAGCCCACACTAGTGTCTGAGATGAAAACCAAACCAAACCAAACCTATAATGTTCACACTCTTCTGAGAGCTGGTATTAATAGGATTGTTTTCCTATCCAACTAAGACTTTTTTTTTTAAACGAGGAAGGGAGTAATAAGAGGAAGAACTTCCTTGGATAATGCACTGGTAGTATACAGGGGTGGGTTATGGAATCTCTTTGAGAATGTGAAGGAGAGATGCATCATTAGAATGATTCAGACACTATTCAAAGAGAAGCTGAATGACCTATTTTCTGAGATTTTTGAAAAGTGGGAGCTCATTTTGTGTTGGTTGCCCCAGATGACCTCTAAGAGACATGGACTAGCTCAGAGCAAAGAAGATGGGAGCTTTGGGGTCCGGCGCACACGAAGGCCAACTCCAGCTTTCACACTTAGGAGCCACATTATCTCCCTGAGTCTCATTTGTAAAATGGAGAAAACAACTGCCCCCCAAGTTGTTCCTGTGAATTAAATTGGGAAACTCATATCAAGAATCTATACTGTGCCTGGAAAATAGTAGGAGGGAGGAAGAGAGAGCGAGAACCAGCGAGAGAGAGAGAGATCACTGTTTCTTCTGCCATTGTCTCTCGGTCTCTCTCCCATCGGGCACTAATCTCCAGGATCTTCTGCACACGGTGTGGTTACCATCAGCCTCTGCTTGTGTGACCTGGTGGTTCGTTCTCTGTCCTCATCTTGTTGGACTAAGCAGTGGTGTTCAATCTGGCCAATCACTCCCTCCTTAAACTCTCTGCTTGCCTTTGGGCACTCCTTGTTTGGTTCTCTTCCTACCTCTTCGACTTTTCCTTCTCAGTCTCTTTGTTAGCTCCTCCTCCTCTTCCCAAACCCTGAATGGTAGTGTGCTCTGGGACTTGATCCTCAAACCTCCTCTCTTCTCCAGCTGTACTCACCCTTCAAGGCTCCTCATCTCAGTCCAAGTAAAAAGCCCAACATCCTTGTCATGGGCCACAGGCTCTACCCAACCTGTGCCCTTTCCCAGCCTTCTCTGCCACCTCTCCTACCCCTCTCCCCCAGCTCAGCTGATCTCCTTGGTGTTTCTGCAGAATGCCAAACATACTCTACCCTCAAACCTCTTCACTTACTGTTCCCTCTATTTAGAGGCTCACTATCTCACTTCTTTCAGATCTTTGTTCACATGAATGTCACTGTATCAGAGAAACCTTCCTAGCGCCCTGTATAACCTAGCAACCCCCTACATCACCCGTCTGCTTCTTCTCCTCTTAACCTGTCTTCGTCGCACTGAGCACCACTTGATGCATTATATGTTTATTTGTCACTAGCTCTTTCTCCCTTTGGAAGGCCAGTCTCATGCGGTCAGGGATCAAGTTTTATGCACAGTCCTATCTTAAGCTTCTATAATGGTGCTTGGCATAAAATGGGCCCTCAGTCAATATCTTTTTTGATGAATGCATTCATTGAAGGTTACTGCTATTGTTATTACTAACAGCATTATTTTTCCCAGCTTTACAGTTCTACAGTTGATGCTTACAAAGCAAGAGGTGGAGCCAATGACCTCCCAAGATTCCTTTCAATTTTGCAAACCCAAGACCATAGCACAATGGATGCTCTGTAAATTGCTCACATGGGAACAGATCCAAACAGAATTACTGACCCTCAAGGGCCTCAGATCACCACACTCCTGGACGCCCCAGACTTCCTAAAAAGCCATCCTGAGCGATATAGTTAGACAGCTATTTAAGACATGTCTGTTGCGGAGGCAGCTTGACCTATGGTGAGAATGTCAAATGGAACAAAAACATTCTGACATTTTAAAAGCTTTAATTTACTCAACATAAAAGCCATGGCATCTGAATATGTCAAGTTTATAAGGCAGAGACTTTAGAACAGGAGTATGTGCCTACCTAATGTGAGGGCATGTCAGCAAGTTGATTGCCTTGCTGAAGGAGGACACTGGTAACAAAGCCGGAAGAAGTGGAGGCTACATCTGCAAAATACATCTGAGCCTTGGTTTTAGGGTGAATCTGCCATTCTCAGTGCATTCTGAAGCTAAGATACGTGAAACCAAATGACTGCCAAGGTGATTCAAATAGGTTCATCTCAGAGGCTCCGGAAGGACAGCACCCCACTGACTGCTGTCAATTTGTAGGGTGTGGGGGAGAAAGCATGGACTTTGGAGTTATGCAGACTGGGGTTCAAGTCCTAGCTCTGCTGTGCATAGACCAAGCATCATTAGGAAAGTTACTTAACCTCTCTGTGCTTCTACCACCACACGGCAGAGACTGGTGCGAACCACCCAAACCTGTTTTCCCTGGAGTCCGGCACTCCGCCGGACTCTGTTTCCCAGCCTTCCTCGCAGCAAGGGGTGACAACACAACTGAGCCCTGGCCCAGTGCAATGGCACGCACGTGATGCATGCCACTTCCTAGTGTAGTCTGAAAGAGCCTTTCACGGGCCCCCTGTCACGCTCTTTGTCCTCCGGGTTTGAGGTGGCAGAGCCCCGAACACCGGAAGCTGTGTGCTGAAGATGCTGGAACCACAAGATCAGATCAGTGCTCCCCAAATCAGTGCTCAGAGGAGAGCTGCCTGTTTTGAACTTCCACTGAGTGAGAAACAGATGCGAGTGAGAAATCAGCTTCTATGGGTTAAGCCTCCAGGATGTGGGGGTTTACTTTTTATGTCAGTTACTATTACCTAGTGTCTTTGTAAATGGGGATAAAATGGGGGTCTTTTTTTGGAGGGTTGGAATGTATATATTATGTTTAAAGCTCCAAGGACAGGTATTGGTATGTAGCAGGGAGTTAATTAATATAATTCTTAGCATCCTCTTGCCCAGTTGGTTTATTTACAATACTCATTACGCATTGACCCTGTGCAGTTTTATTGTACTAGTTCCCAAGGGGAAGTCAAGAAGTATGAAACAGTTCCATCTCTCAAGTTCTAAATATATACTAAAATACCCCGCCTATGGAGAACAAGAATGGAGTGAGTGTCTCTAGGATTAGCCACTGGAATTCAGAAGAAGAAGGTCCCTTTGGTCAGGTTAGTTCGGGAAGACAATTAATCACCAGATATTGAAAGAGAGCGGTACATAGGTCACCACAAATCATGGTCCATCAAAAAAGAATCTCTGTTTTATTTTTGGATCCATGATATAGTCATTGTCCTAGCAGTTATCTGTTGCTAATTATGTTAGAGAGGCAGACTATCTAGAAAATTAACCTAGAAATATGGTTAAAGCTATAAATTAGGACCAGGATATTTATTACTGGGACATTTACAATGCCAAAAGATCAGAAACAACTCAAATGCCAATGGCATCAGACTGCTGAAGGGAATCACGGTGTGTCCCTTGGATGCGCGTCCCTAGGAAATCCCGTTGATGCCCACAGCTCACGTTACCGCCTGGTCACCAGTGACTGCTGCATTTGTGTTTCCGGCCCTGACTTCTCCAG
This sequence comes from Phyllostomus discolor, assembly GCF_004126475.2. Taxonomy (NCBI): domain Eukaryota; kingdom Metazoa; phylum Chordata; class Mammalia; order Chiroptera; family Phyllostomidae; genus Phyllostomus; species Phyllostomus discolor. The sequence continues at coordinate 208,879,539 of NC_040904.2, forward strand.
CTCCACTCCTGTATCTCCCGTTGCCAGCAGGATGTCCCCAGGACATCTCAACCTCCGTGTTCCCACACTCGAGCTTATGATTCATATCCTTTCCCCAACCCTCCGACGTGTCCCTCTTCCAGCATCTTCTCCTCACCTTCTCCAGTCGTGAGAGTCAGGATTCTGGGAATCTTCCTTGGTGTTCCCCCTCCCTCATCCCCATGTGCAGTTGTGGTGTCTATTCTGTTGGGTCCTCAATCTTATTCAAATCCATTCTCTTCTGTTCACCTCTGTGGCTGCCTCCTTGGTCTAAGCCCCCATTTTCTTTCATCTGCACTGTGGCTCAGCTTCCAAACTGGCCTGCCTGCAGGCAGCCTAGGCTCCTCCCCAAGACCGCATCTGATCATCCTACTCCTGCTCTTCCTCACCCCCCTAGCTCTCCACGGACTTCGTAATCAAGACCAAAATTCTTAACTTGGCCACTGAGTAGGTCAATGTCTGAGTCCTGCCTGTCAGTCCATCCTCATCTCATTCTCTTCCCCACCTCTGTCTCTGCATCCCAGCCATAGGACGTTGCACAGCTCTTCTCTCTGCTCAGAGCGCACTTTCCAAACTTACACCCCGTCCTCCAAATGCACCATCACCAGGTTCTCATCTGCATATGCCCTGCATCCCAACTCGGTCACTTCAAGGAACCCCTGCACGGTCCTGCATCTGTTAGGTTCCTTTGGGCCGTGTTTCTGTGGCATACACACAGACTGGGCGAAGGAAGAAGTGGTTTAGGGGCATTCTGAATGGTGAAGAGCCAGGTATTAAAAAAAAAGTCATCCCCTGGCTGGCGTAGCTCAGTGGATTGAGTGTGGGCTGCGAACCAAAGTGTCACAGGTTCGATTCCCAGTCAGGGTACATGCCGGGGTTGCAGGCCATGACCCCCAGCAACCGCACATTGATGTTTCTCCCTCTCTCTCTCTCTCTCTCCCTCCCTTCCCTCTCTAAAAATACATAAATAAAATCTTTTAAAAAATGTCATCGATAATGCAGAGTGGATCGTCTATCTTTATACTACCAACTGTCAAACCATATAGTTCAGATACTGAATTTGAATCAGGGCTAGTCCTTCATGCCAAAAATATTTACTGTGGGCCAGACACTGAGCTATTTCCTCTGTTCTTGGGGAGCTTACTGTTTATTTAACACATTTCAAAAACCTGGGTATCAGGAAAGCAAATTTGTATTCGGGGAGCTCCCACGAATGTGTTTTATTTCCTTGAGTAAGACATTTAATTCTCTGGGTCTTCGTTGCCACAACAATCCTTGCTGACAGCTCTGTGGTGGCTGGGGCTGCCATTCACACTACTGAAATACCTGGATATCTTCAGTCCCCGGATGTGCCGCAGAGAAGTCGGGCTTGGAATCTGAGCTGTGGAGAGTGTGGCTTTCCCAAGACCCTTCCTTGATCCCCCGGAGGACTTGTGTTATTAAACGAGAGAGCAGCGCAGATCCTGGCTGGCAAGGACCCAGGGATTAATGTCCAGGCGGTAACATCATAATTGGGCCGGCCTTGAAGGCGGCAACATCTGTTGTGTGAGGCTTTGATGCCAGAGCCCATGTCGCACCTCTCTGCTGGCTAGGACCTCAGCCTGGGGAGCCAGCCTGGGTGGCCTTAAGGCTGTACTTAGCACATGCTCAATGGCTACTGTCAGGTGTTGAAAAGCTCTTACTAGGGCCGAGAAATTGACTTGTGCCCTGGGCTCCTCAGGAAAACAATGGGGACCAGGGGAGAAGTTTTGTGCCTGAAGGTGCCCGGGGACCGGTAATTGAGTTACTGCTGTGGCAATGAGAGGCTGTGGTCAGTGACAAGTGTTGCTGGCATGAGGCTGGCAGGCGGTTGGAAGGCCATCCTGCATGCTCTCTTCAGCCTGGAGCGTATGGAGATTCATTCCTTAAAAATGGTTACTGGAGGGCAGCTCGCCCATCAGACTGCTGCTGTCTGGGGGTGGCAGAGGGACGCTCACCTGTCGGGGGAAGGTCACTGTGCTGCACACTGTCACCTGTATCATCTCATTCAATGACAACATTCCCGGGAGCCTGGCTCTCTCATCCTCATTTTCCAGATGAAGGGTCTGGGACTCAAGAGTCTCAGAGGCCTTCCTGGAGCTATGCAGCCATAAAGGGTGGGTTGTGGGCTGGACTCGCATCTGCTTCCAAGTCCACGCTGCCTTCAGTACATCACGGGTCCACTTGTGGACATAACCAGGCTATGTCAACATCGTCTTCTGTGTCCAATGTCTCGCTTCTGGAAGGGGTCTTAAACCCATCCATTTCTCTTCACCTCCCCTGACCCGAGTGGCTTTCATCTGCCTGATGACAGTGGCCTCCTAACCAACGTCTCTGCTTCCTTCTCTGCTACCCATGGCCCACGCGGTGTGAACAGATTGAAGGCGGGGGGGGTGCTTCCTTGCTTCACAACCCTCAGAGGGTGCCCATTGCCAGTAGGCTGGAATCCAAAATATTTAACGAGGCCCATGAGGCCCTGCATGTGTCCCGTGCTCCATCTCCCGTCTCCCCCACTCTTGGCTCTGTCCACGCTAATCTTCCTGTGCTTTCTGGAAGGCTCTGAGCTCTCCATCCTGCCTCGGGGCCCTCACATATGCCATTCCTTCTGCCTGGAATACTTTCCCCCCAGTTTTTTCCTGGCTGACTTCTATTCAACCTTCAATATTTCTTGCTCAGAGAACATTCCTGCCTTACCCACAGCCCTCTCCTTAGTACCTTGTACTCTCTCTTCATCACCCTTTAATAGTTTGCAAATATCTTTTCCATCATGACACTACTGACTGTTTGCTTCTTTTTGTTTTTTTCCCCCCACTCAATTTTATGAGCTCCTCAAAGTTAGGGACCAGGATGGTCTGTTCCCGCAATTTCCCCAGCATCTTACACGCTGCCTGCCACTCAGTGGATTTCCAATAAGCACTTTACATTTTATTTTGTCAGATGGATAAATGGTTCTGAAAAACTGTTGGCATTGTCCCTGACAGTGTGAGTTCATGTGAGCATATTTATAGAAGCCAGTTCATTATAACTCTATCTCCATCCATTTATTCGCCCGTGCATCATTCCCATCAATATTTACTGAGTACAAATGGGGTGCTGAGGATGCAAAAGTGAATGAGTGGAAGTGGCAGCCCTCCAGTCACTCGGTGAGGGTAGGGTGGGGTGGACGTGGAAACACATGGGGAGAAGGCCTACGTCTCCACGTCAGGTCGGTCCAAGTTTGGATCCCTGATCTTCCAGTCACCCAGCTACGTGGCTCTGAGCACTTCTCTGAGCTCTGGGCATTTTATCTGTAAAATGGAGCTAACCATGTGCGTCTTGTAGGGCTGTGCTGATGCTAAATTGAAGGAGAGAAGGTATGTAGAAGCAAAGCTGAATAAAGAGAAGATTTGTTGTTGTTATTATTATCATTTATTACGTGAGTGGGGCATAAAGGGGAGTTAGAGGAATTCTACCTAGCAGGACGGAATTAGGGAAGCTCTTATAAATGAGCAAGTGCCTTAGAGGCAAGGTGGACAAATAGGGGAAGGCTTGTGGGGAAAGGGTGGGGAAAAGGGGAGGGGGAGAGCAAGGAGGGACTTCTGGGGAGACCGCGGATGGCGGTATTCCGAGAATCAACACTCCTCCATTTCTCTCTCTCCCGAGAGGTGCACACCACCCCCTCTTCTTCCCAGAATAGTTCAGCCTGTCCTTTGGGGAGTCCACCCCCCCATCCATTCCTCCTCCCCTGTCCTTACCCCTGTTCCCATCCTTGTCTTCCCCATATACGCTTACACTTCCAGTTCCCCTTTCCTCTTAAAACTGGGAAGAATGAAGGACTGGAAACACCTCTGCCATCCATCAAATAAAGCTGGGAGCTGGCAGTCACGGTTTTGTCAACGACCACTCAGCTCTCCTTTCCCAGTGTCTGGAAGACTTGTGCCCCGGGATGGACAAGCCGGTGATACGCAGGGACAGACCTATCAACAACTTGTAGATGGATGGGGACCCCGAGGCCATCTCATCCGGCTTCTATCCCAGGCAGGAAGTCCCCGGCAGCACCCCTGAGGGGAGGCCATTTGTCCCTGCCTTGCCACTCTCTCTCCAGTGCCCCCCCAGTGCACGTCAGTGGGAGCCAGTTTCCATGCGCATGAGCAGTGAGAACTTCGGTCTCCGAGCCCAAACTCCGGCACCCAAGTACTGAGAAGGAAACAACCCTTCAAGGGAGAAACAGTGCGACGTTCCAGAGCTGGGCCTCCGGGAACCTGACTCCCCGGGTTCACATCCCAGCTCTATCACCTTGGACCAGTGACTGCAGCTAAACCTCAGTTTCCCCATCCGTGAAGTGGGAATGATAACCGCAGTCCCTTCCTGGGAGCTATTGTGAGGGACAGTGGCCATACCAAGCGGGGAGCACTCAGAAGACTGCTGAGGCTGCAGCAGCAGCTTGGGAGGTGTTGACTGTTATAATCAGCTCTCGGTGGAACCCGTTCAAAGCAAGGGCTGGAGTGAGATTCCAAGGGCCCAGAAAAATCATCAGCCTCCCCCGTTCCCTCTGTTCCTGCTCTCTGAGGGGCAAAATTCCTCCTCTAGGAAATCGTGCCTTCCATCCTGTGTTAACAGAGAAGCTCGTGGCCAAGCAAAGAGGGCCAGGCCTCTGCAGTCGGGCAGCCAGTGGGCCGCTCAGTCTGGCTGCTTTCTAGCTCGCTAGCCTTGGGCAATTAGCTGCCCGCTCAGCACCTCGGCTTGCTCTCCAGCACGATGGGGACCATAGCCCCACCTGAGAGGGTGGGGTCTGCCTATGTGGCATCATCTCCCCTAGTTCACTCCTTTCCAGCCCACCTCCATTGCTTGCCTTGGTTTCTGCAATCATCTCCTGATGGGCCTCTCAGTGGTGCCTGCACTCATTCCCATCTCGGCGGTGCCCCACCCAGCAGAGCTGGCTTCTGGAACCCAAGTCCCCAAGCGCCGCCCTCTCCTTAGACCCTCCTCGGACTCTGACGTCGCCCAGGGTAAACTCCTCATCCTAGCCCGCAAGCACCCCCATGTCCGGCTCCCACCTCCTCCCTGTTCCTCTCTTCGCTGTGTCGGCCCCTCCTTCGCTCTGCTCTTCCCCGCTCGCCTCCTTCCTGGCACACCCCGAGCGCTCTCAGGGCCTGCGCACTTGCTGTTCCCTCAGCCCAGAGTGCGCTTCCCCCGAAATCAGCATGACTTCATTTTTGTTCGACTGTCACTGCCCCCAAGATGCTTCCCGTGGCTGTCCTATCTTACATAGCACTCCCTTGCCGTCATTCCCTACCCCTTACCTGGCTTTATTTTTTTGGCATAGCACTTATCACTGCCCGACAAATGTTCGTGTATGTGTTAGTTTCTTGCTTCTTTCTTCCCATTCGGCTGCAGAGCCCATGAGGGGAGGATCTGACTTTTTTTTTATAATCTCTGTTGAATCTTCAGTACCCAGCACAGTGCCTGGCTCAGTGTAGATAGTCAATAAGTATTTTTTTGAATGAACAAGGATATAGTATGCAACAAAGATTCACCTTGTTTATGAAATGGGCCTGGTCCATTGTAGGTGTTTGATAAATGTGAGGTTTGTAATCCCCTCATTATCCAGCCAGAAAGAACATTTGAAAGGCAAATACCCTTGGGAGGGGTAACGTGTTGATGTGAATTCACACGGGACTCCTGTGAAAGGGAGGACCGGGCTGGGGAGGGGGGCAAAGGAGGCGAGCCAGGGGCCCTGCAGACAAACCTCACTCACTGAGCAGTTTTGCCCCTGGCCAGCTCTGTTTGTGTCTCTGTGCATGACGACTCTCCAGGCAATTGAATTGCATTACCCTTTTCATTCTAATAATCAGGACAGAATTCGGATGTGGTATTTGATGATGTCTTGTCTATTGAACGACTTCAGGCCTGCCTGGCACGCTGCAGCAAATTACTGTCAGCTCGAGGGCTGCCGTGCCTCCACCAGAGTGCCCATATTTCTGCGGAAAACCCCGGTCATTTACAGTTTATGTCTCAGAAATGAATTTTTATTTCATTGGCTTAATCTTTAGAGTTATCAGAAACTTGTGTTTATTCCCAGTGAGGCTTGCAATGCAAGAGTCTTGTAACGAGACCAGAGCTGGAAGATTTCCTGAAGGGAGAGAAAGACAAGCGTTCCCCGGCTGCTTGGAATGGCTGTGTGTACGCTCCCTGCTGGGAGAGAGAAGAGGGTGGACTGGATTCTGTCCAAACATCAGAAGGGAGGCTGATTCCAGCTAGGGAGGGTGTTCGAGCCTTAAGACCGAGGCCGGCTGAGAGACGGGAGGAAGTGGAGGAGAGAGGGAAACGTGTGACCGTCTTTTCCAGCTCTACGTTCTTCAAACCGAATACCTGGAAATCCGCCACCTCCAGCCGTTCCCTGGCCCTGGCACACAGTACGCACTCAAGAAGCAGACGTTGGATTGGAGTTAAGTTGCCTGGTAGGGGTTTGGGGCTGTGGTAGCTGCTGCGATCCGGATGGGGAGTCGACGACATCTCCCCCCACAGCCTTCCTGTCCATTCATACGGCCTAATCATCTACCACGAGTGGGAACAGCAGCGAAGCCTTTGGCTGTGTCCCGGCACCTAGGCCGCCCAGGGGAATCTCCCCGTCACAGGCAGGGCACAGCTTCCCTCACACACTGGGCCCCTGAGCCAGAAGGGCATGGGTTTTGACTATGGTGGTTTCTATCAAATTGGTAAAACCCTGTTAGCTTTTGAGGGAAGGGGCCCATACCAGCCAACATCTTGAGGTTAGTAATCTTGATAGAGAGGAATTTTTCCAACCAGCCTCCTACCCTGCTTCCTCAGGTTCTGTCCTTAGAAAACAGCAGAAAGACAGATTGCACGTGAACAGTCTTGACACAGAAACTTCTGCAGCTAATTGGTGAAGTTGTAGCAGCTAGCTAACTCAGGCCCAGTGCAAAGCCATTGGATTAGCGATTGTATCAAGCCCTAGTGGAGGGATTAGTCTGAGCAACAGTCACAGGAAAATGCCCATCCCTTTTCCCGTTCCAGTCTTTTGGGCATATACCTACAAACAAAACAAGCAAAACTCTGCTCACTTAGGGCTTACATTCTAATGATCCACCGCTATCTAGCCATCTCATTCAGTGATTTGAAATGACACAGACAATAAAATCACAGAAAGAATCAGGCTCAAAGAATATGTCAGTCAGAAGGGAAGGTGAGCACCAGAGAAGAAAAGAAATACCAGCGAGCAAGTCACAGGGTCCTCCTACAGAGCTGACAATGCTAAGTGGGAATTTTGGCCCAGAGATCCCTGACCACTGAGGCAAAGAGAGAAAGTGTATCCGTCACAAGAATCTCATTGTTCAGAAAGGGACATTGCTACTTTCTCTATTTCTTATCATAATCAAATCTGGTATTTAGTCATATTACCTTATTTAAGCCTTAGAACAGTCTTATGAACAGGATGATAATGATGATGATCTTGTGATCATTATTAGTCCCATTTTACAGATAGAAAAAAAAACCCTAAGGCTTAAAACGTTAAGTACCTTGCCCAAGGTCACATCTGGAAAGTGGCAAAGCAAAGCAGAGTTCTCAGGCAGTCTGAATTCAGAGCCTGTGTTCTTCCCCATAAACCTCACCGCCTTTCCTGCAGGGCAAACTGAAAAAGTACACGGATAGTCCTTGGGCAGAAGCCTAGTTGCCCTGGGAGATGGTCTCCTGCCAGGGATCTGGGAGTGAGAAGAAGAGGAAACTGGATGATAAATAGGAAACTCATCAGCTTTTAGGCCTAAGACATTCCAGGAGCCTGAGATGGGAAAACCAGAGCTGTTAGGTCCTAGGCTCAAGATGACCCGGGGTAAACTGGTCTGACAAATTGTGGCCACTCTCTTATGTTGTAAAGGTATGATCTTAGTAAGAGAAAGAAGTTTAAAAATTCCCCTCTTGCGTGGCTCTCACTCTGTTATCACAGAACCTCATTAGGGCCTGCCCCCGCCCCCCACAGCAGCTGTTCGCCCAGGAGGAAAAAAATACCCCACAGCCAGGAGGCGCTCTCCAAGGTGTTGAAGCAGGAGGAGCTTATTTTTCTTCTTTCAAATTAGCTTTTTATCTCTGAGTCACTATTGGTAACCCCATGAATGAGAAATGACACAATCTGCATGACCAAGCTGGGAAAGCATGCCAGTGTGTAAGCATTGGAGTTTATGTGCAGGTGACGCCAGCCCTGAAGTGCAGCGTGGGGTGAGGGATGGAGCGTGCGTGCGTGCACTCTGCAACCGCACCGTGCCGGCTCAGCTGCTCGGTAGCTGAGTAAACTTGGGCCAGTTTCTTAAAACTGCTCTGCCTCAGTTTTCTCACTTATCAAATAGTAGTAGTAGTAATAGTAATAATAATAATAATACTGACTGCAAAGAGAGTTGCTGTGAGGATCAAATGAGTTAAAAGTCACTAAACACCGAAACAGTGCCTGGCAAGTAATAGGTCCTATACATGTGTTTCTCAAGAAAGTTACTTGCATTTCTCAGGGCAAAGCAGCTTGGTAACCAGGTCATCTCTGGAGCGATGAACCCGGCCCAGTCAGTCTGCCACGGGGCAGATCTGCCCTCAGGGGATGCGGCAATGGCAGACGACACTGAAAACAGTGTCTGGCCCTCATCCCTCTCTATCCCGTTTACACGACAGGACAAAAAGCCCGCACCAAACCCAGTTTTTTATTGCATCTTGGGATACGAAGTCCAACAGTTTTCTAAAACGTTGAATTCTGTTTGCTGTACCGTTTTTAAACAACAGCTGTTCATCCACCCCAGAGGCAATAGCGACTCAGTGCTGGGGGTTGTTCAATGTGAGGGGAACATCTCTGGTTCCCCTCGCGGGGATGTTAGGGGCTCTAATTAATTACTGTTTGCAAAGTACTGGGAAATTCTCTAGTGAAAGTTGCTATAGAAATGCAAGCTGCTGTGTTATTACATGTGCTTGTCCTTGTTTTCAAAGTTTGTGTATGTGGGGGAAGATGGAGGACATTTTTTTTTATGGCACTGGATTACTGCTCAACAAGCCGGCATTTATGGGTGTAAGTCGCTTCATAGAGACATTGTGTCTCTAGAGCTGCAGGGATCTCACATGGGGAATGTTCATAAAGTATTTCCTCTTTGAGTTGTGAGTCCTTCCTCTCCGTCAGCTCCTACTTCCGCCGTCCAACAACTGTGAAGATGAGAAGAAACCTTGTGCGAAGCAACTGTGTGTGCCCAAACTTAAAAAGGTCAAGTACCTATTTCTATGTAAAATTTCCTTTAGAGGCTTTTTTTTTGGTATAGAACACATCTCCCATTAATGCATGATAAAATTTGAGCAACATTAGGTTGAAATGGAAATTTGAAGTAGAAGCAGCAGAAGTCAGGGACAGACGTAAAGCCCAACAATGAAAGTCATGGCGTGGCCACCTCCACCTAAAACGTTACCAAAAATTTTGGCGTGGCTTGGCTTTATTTTAAAAACGTGTATGAAATAACCAACAGCAAGCTCACAGCTCAGAAGTGTTCTTCCACGGTTATACATGTATTTTTTTTCACTCTCTATTTCCCTATTTTTAAAAAATTTTTAATTTTTTTTAAGATTGTCTTTATTTTTAGAGAGGGAAGGGAGGGAGAAAGAGAGAGAGAGAGAGAAACATCAATGTGCAGTTGCTGGGGGCCGTGGCCTGCAACCCAAGCATGTGCCCTGACTGGGAATTGAACCTGCGACACTTTGGTTCGAAGCCTGCGCTCAATCCACTGAGCTATGCCAGCCAGATATTTTCCCTATTTTAACAGGGAAATACTTGTTTTGTACGTATGCTGGACCACTCCTGATGAAATTTACCCACTTTCCTTTCATGTTTCTGTTGCCTGACTCAAGTTTAAGATAATGACATCAGTCCTGGCATACTGAAAAAAAAAATCCCCAGGTTCACTGGAACTGACATTTCGCATCACACAGAGGCTGAGCATGAGACCCTGTCCGCAAGCTGCACGAGTGGGGACGAAACCGGAGCCAGGTAAAGACGCCACCCTCGCTGTTCTTCGCTGCTCCTCGGCCACGTGCCATGTCTAGCCTCACACAGGGTGATTTGCAAACAGATATGTTTGTCTTTTAAAATCTCACAAAATCTAAGAAGTCTATTTAGTTTGTAAAACAAGACCAAAATAATTGCCTCTCTCATGTGAATAAAGATGTCGAACCCATACCTGGACTAATGGCCGTTTTCTTGCTCCCCGACAGGCGCTCTGAGCCCTGGTCACGCCGCACGCTGCCTCAGTTCCCTAGCACCAGGCTCTCCCATTCAGTCTGGGGTGCTCCTCAGCACCCCCCCCCCCACCTCTTTCTGCCCCCCGTCCCATCTTTCCCAGCTGCAGACACTGGTGGTCTCCTCTGGGCTCCCATGCGATTTCATATGTTAGGAGATTTCTCACGTTGCAACCAATGAAGGAAAGAACGAATGAATGAGGTGGGTCTTACTTCATGAGAGTAGGGACCCTTGTTTTATACTTTCTTAGAGCCTTTGGTGTGGTGGTCTGATCACAGGGGGCAGGCAGTGACACTGTGTATCCCAGTCACCCAGTCCCTGTCCCGACAGCTCTGGATGGCTTTTGCTCCTCCAGGATTAGCTATATTGCAAGTGGTCAGGAAGTCAAAGGATTCTGGCATATTTCACTTAAAATTCTTAGGGATGCTGTCACTTCCTTACCGCATTCAGTCCTATTGGTTTGCCTATCAATCCTTCCACTTTTCTCCCTCTCCACTCGCCATCCTGGTCCAGGCTACTGTCCCTTCTCACCTGGACAGCTGCAGTGGCCTCCTCACAGCTCTGCCCTCAGCCACTCTTGCTCACTCCCGTCCCTTCAGCTGCGCTGTAGCCAGAGAGGTGACTTAAAATGCAAATCTTAGAAAAAGACATTGGGGACACTCAGGCATGGCGGGACAACTGTGTGAGTTCACAGCAAGAAAGCGACCCTCTGCAAGCCACGGAAAGAGGCCTCAGGAGAAACCAAACCTGCCAACACCTTGATCTTGGACTTTGAGCCCCTGGAACTGAAAAATAAGTGTCCCTTGTTATGGCAGTTTGTTATGGCAGCCCGGGCAAATGGATACAGATGCTCAGTCAGAATGACTCCCATGTCACGAGAACACCCGCTCCACAGCATAGCCCTGCTTCCTCGAACCTTCTGTAGAAAGCACCTAAGAACACAAGCAAAATCCTGCGTCAGGTCCTCGGAATACCCTCCCGAGGAGCAGCGGCCTGAGTGTCGCGGCTATAGGTCTGGCTCCTTCTTTCTGAGAGGTGCAATATGCCGCCAGCACCCCCAGCTGCTGTCCCTCTGCTGTCTGTCTGCAGTGACCCCCATCTGGTCCCTGAGGCCCCACCAGCCTCTGGAATCCTGCCCTGGCATCTATCTGGCAACTGATACTTTTATAACAGAAGGGGAGGCTCCGCTGTTGCTGCTTCCTTCATGCCTTGCCAGAGTCTGCGGTTCCTCAGCATAGCGGGCTCTGGCTGCCCCACAAGTGGCCATGAGTGTGCGGCGCGGCCTCACAGACTGGTGTTCGTAGCCTCAGTAAAGGAGAGTCTCTGCCTGGATTCCCTCCCACCTGCAGGCCACAAGCCGCCCCGGCCAGGGGGGTCCGAGGTCTGCTTTCCTCTTCCTAAAGAAGCTGTGGAACCCCCTTGTGGGCCCAGAATCCCGGCCGAGCAGCAGCCTGTCCCCAGGTGTGCACGGTCACACGCGCTTGGAGGACGGCCCGGTGCCTGCAGAGAGGAAGGTGTTTCACAGTCTCCCAGGAATCAGGCGTCCGGAAAATGATTTTCTTGGTCGGTTCTTGTACACATACATGTACAACTTTTGAAAATACATTTCGAGCTTCATACTTGATATTTTTTCATACAATAACTGCCATGGACATGCCAGCTGCTCAGTGTCCCCATCTATCAAGAGTCAGCCTGCCCTTGTTCGGGGGAGCAGAGCTGGCCTTGGGAGTTGGGGCCACTTGCCCATCTAGCAGGTGCTGGATTCAAACCCACGCACTCTAGGGTCTGGTCAAGGTGGCGGAGTAGGTGGACACTGCGCGCACCTCCTCCCATGACCACAGGAAAGTTCCGACCAAGTTACAGAGCAGTCAGCCTGGACAGCCATCGGAAGCCTAGCTGAACGGAAGTCCTGTAACTGAGAATGTCAAGAGGAAGCCGTGTCGAGACCGGGTACATCTCATTTCCGTTACAAATAACATGAATGAACACTCTTTAATGGGACACTGCACCATGTTTCACTGTATCCTCCAGATAAATTCCTAGGAATAGTGTTGAATTAAAGAATATGAAACATAAGATAAAATGTAAATCTCGTCACATCAGCTTCTGGTGTCTTTAGATCCGTCAGTGGCTCCCACTGCTTTAGGGGCAAAAGTAACCATCTGCCTTGCTTTCACCCGCCGAGAGTCTTGCTTCACTTTCTGTGCTCCAGTCACTCTGCCTCCTTTCTGGCCCTTAATCACCTCAATTTGCTCTCCCGCCCCAGGGCCTTTGCACACGCCGATACCTCTGCCTACAACACTCTGCTCTTCCTCACCTTTCACCTAATTCCCAGGCGAGCTAAACCCCTGGCTGTGCACTCTCCTAGCTGCCCGTGCTTTCCCTCACACTCAGCACTGTGCGTGTTTACGTCTGTCGTCTGCGCTCCTCTTGACCCCCAGAGCTTAGGCTCCCCTGGGACAAAATAATAATTTAAAACAATTTGTTGAATAATGAATGAATGACTAACTTGGGAACAAATTTAAGATATTTTTCTAATAAAGCAGGAGCTAGAGGAGAAATCTATATGCTCAAACATTTATTTTCCAACTACTGGGAAGGTGCGCATCCGCCAGGTAATAGCATTGTCCAGCTCTGCTATCAGCAAGTCCTTGGTATCAACCTGAGAAATGATGCAATCCCCCCACCAACCCCACCCCACCCGCAGTATACGTTAAGCTCTGCCCTGACTGGTGTGGCTCAGTTGGTTGGAGCGTCGCCCACAAAGTGAAAAGTCACCGGTTTGGTTTCCGGTCAGGGCATGTGCCTGGGCTGTGGGTTTGGTTCCTGGCAGTGGTGTGTATAAGAGGCAGCTGATCGATGTTTCTCTCTCACATGGATGTGTCTCTCTCTTTTTTCCCTCCCTTCTTTCCCTGTCTCTAAAAAGAAATAAATAAAATCTTTAAAAAAAGGCAGTTAAGCACTTTATGAATTGATTCCATCAAGTCATGGCAGGTGTCCAAGAGGCTCACAGTGAAATGCAAATAAAAAATGTAAAAAGAGCACACAATTTGCAAATCAAGCAATGGAAGAAATTACCGTGCAAGCGTTCAATGACAGTTCTTCCTCAGTGAAATGAAGAACCCAGAATCCACTCATGTGGGCTGTCCTAGACACCCCCAGCATGTTTTGGAGACATGACATAAAGGGCCCTGCCTCACGAGGTTCCCTCCCGCCGCTCCACTCTGCCTTGCCGTCACTGTTCGCACGTCCTGCCCCGGGACAGCCTCCCTCGGCGCGCCCCAAGCACGTCCACACCGGGGGTGCGCACTTCCCTTTGCCTTCCACGATCTACCCGTACGCCCTTCTCCCTCTTCGCCCCTCCGTCTCCAGGAGCCCCGGGGAACACTCATGATCATTTCCCTGCCCAAGTAACGCCTCACGCAACTGCATTTCCTAACCCTGAACGGCCCCTCCACACCCTCCAGTTCCTCAAGACGGAGCCCGGGGACCCCCTCTGCTTCTTCCTTCTCTCTCCTGTACCAGTCATGTCGCGTCCGTCAGCCAGTCTCATCCCAAATCTCTTCCTTTTCTCCAACTCCAACATCCTAGTCTTTTAACAACATTTTAATTTGATTTTTTTATTGTTGTTCAGTTACAGTTGTCCCCATCTTTCCCCATGACTCTCCCCTGCCCTACTCCCTCACATTCAGTCACCCCCATTGTCCTTGTCCAAGGGCCAAGGGTCCTTTATACATGTCCCTTGACTTGCCCCTTCCCCTTCTTTCCCCCGTTATCCCCCTCCCCCCTCCCCTCTGGTCACTGTCAGTTTGTTCTTTATTTCCATGTCTCTGGTTCTATTTTGCTTGCTTGTTTTGTTGATTAGGTTCCATTTATAGGTTGAGATCATATGGTATTTGGCTTTCCCCACCTGACTTATTTCACTGAGCATAATGCTCTCCAGATCCATCCATACCGTCATGAAGGGTAGGAGCTCCTTCTTTCTTTCTGCTGTGTAGTATTCCACTGTGTAAATGTACCAGTTTTTTGATGCACTCGCCAGCATCCTAATCTTAGCCATCATTTTCTGTGCCAAGGTTTCTCATCGGGCCTTCTCCCCTCCACCCCTTCCCCCCACTCTTCCCTCAGTTGTCAGTATAATCTTCTGGAAGTAAATTAGATCGTACTTAAAAGTCTTCTGTGATTTCCCATTTTACCAAGAAAAATACTCAAGCTCCCCTTCATGACCTACAAAACCCTATGTGGGTTGGTTCTTGCCTTTTTCAGTTTCATGCTGAACCCACCTCAGGGCCTTCTCCGCTCGTTATCTGCATTTCAGGCATGTCCAGCTCGGCGTGTCCTCGGCTGAGCTCCTGACCTCCTGCAGCCCCCGGTCTGCTCCTCCCGCAGCCTCTGCCCCTCAGGAGATGCCACCCTTTCAGCTGTGCAGGCCAGAAAACTCGGCCTGGACAGCTCTGCAGTCCACACCGCATTTCCGCAAGTCCGGTCGGGTCTCCTTTCAGAATGTGCCCCAAATCTGGCCGCTTCTCACAACTCCTCCTGGGACTGCTCTGGGCCAAGCTACCACCAGCTCCTGCCTGGACCATAGAAAGAGCTCTGTGCCTTGTCTTTCTGTTTCTGTACTTGTCCTCTCTCCCATCGCCACCCTTCTCCCATCATTAAACTCCCAAGTCAGCACCTGGAGTCATCATGGGTCCGCTCAAACCCCCCAGGGGCTCCCTCCTCACTCAGAGTCAAAGCTGACGTCCTCCCGGGGGGTCTGTGAGGCCCCATGCCATCTACCCCCCATCCTGGTCACTCTGGTACCTCCACTCCTTTCTCCTTTGCTGGCTTCATTCCAGCCACACTGGCCTCCTTGCAGCAGGTGACCTCCTCCTCAGGACCTCTAGAGCACGGGCTGTTCAGGACCTCTAGAGCACGGGTTGTTTCCTCTACAGAGGATGCCTCCCCCTAGATGTTTATCATCTCCGCGGTGTTATTTGATCCCTCACCTCCTCAGCTGGTTCTTCAAGCATTACCTTCACACCCAGGCCTTCCCTGTCTGCTCTGGATAGAGTTGCATCTTCCCTTCCCCTGAACCATGCTTGCTAGCCCCTCCCTCGGTTTATTGTTCTCCTGCGCAGTCAAGCAGACCCTTGGTCTGCAAGGGCCCTGAGTGTGGCTTAATGGTCTGTGCAGCTGTGTCTCAGAATTCTTAATGTATTTTTTTTTTGACAAAGGACTCTGCAAGTCCATTTTCTTCTTGGTCCCACAAATAATGTAGCTGGTCCTGGCAGCACGGTATATATGTGGCCTATTTTGTTGCTTGTGTCTCTCTCTACAAGATAGCAAGCTCCATGAGGTCAAGGGTATGTGTCTCTTTGGTCCCTCACTGTAACCCTAGTGCCTAGAACAGAGGCTGGTGTATGGCAGATACTCAGAAATACTTGTGAATAAATGAGTCCCCTCAATTATTCTAGCCGAAAATCTGGGAGTCATCCTTGACCCTTATCATCCTCCCTGAACTTCCATATTCAAGTTCCATCCATTTTATTTCTTTAAAAAAAGATTTTACTTATTTATTTTTAGAGAGGAGGAGAGAGGGAGAAAGAGAGGGAGAGAGTCATTGACGTGCAAGAGAAACATCAAATGGCTGTCTCTTGTACACCCCCACCTGGGGACCTGGCTTGCAACCCAGGCCTGTGCCTTGACCTTTCAGTTTGCAGGCTGATGCTTCATCCACTGAGCCCCACCAGTCAGGGCTTTCTTCTTAAATATAGTTTTGAACCTGTCCACCCCTTCCATGTTCTCTGCACCGCCCTTGGCCAGACTGCCTGGATGCCACCTTGCAAAGCACATCCTAATTGACCTCCAGTGCCTCCATATGCCCCCTGCAACCATTCCCCATAGTTACTGTCTTCTACTCACAGGGCCCAAAAGGTCAGAGTTCTTAGCATGACCTTAAGGCCCTGCCTGAGTTGGCCCTGTCTGCCCCTCTGTCACATCCTGCCCTCTCTTGCTGTAATGCAGCCTCCCAGCCTTTTCTGGGTCTTGCAAAGATGTTTTGGGTTTTGTTTGTTTGTTTGTTTGTTTGCATACAAACCCTTCTATCCCTCTGCTTCCAGAACACCCTTCACTTTCTCTAACTCTTGCTCACCCTCAGACCTTAGTCATTTTCCTGAACCCCTCAATGAAATCTCCACATTATTGATGCGATAGACACCCTCCCCCCTCCCCGGCCCCGACCCACTTATCAGGGCAGTGACTGGGCAGCCATTGGTGTGCCTTCTTGATGGATGCCTCTTTTGCCCAGAGCTGTAAGGTCAGAAGAGTGGGGACCACACCCCCAAGATCTTTGTATCCCATTGCCGGCAAGCTGCCGCCAACCCCACGACAGGCAGGTGCTCAGTCATGTTGCTGGATGGGTGACTATGGGGCAGGGCACCCTGATTAGCAGCTGATTGAGGCTGGGTCTCACTGGACGGTTGGTTTTCACAGCCCGTCGCAAGGAGGCAGACAAGCTTCAGGGGCATGGGAATGGCACTGGGCTTTGGGACCAAGCCCAATCATACCTGCCTCATATAAATAATGTTTCCATATTCTCAAAGGAGATCAACCTTTCTCTTTGAGGAATTGCTCTTCATCCCAACTTAGTCTGGGTCTTTGTTGTGCAGAGGCAGGGGAAGTGTCACGAGAAGCAGAGGCAGACAGAGAGGGAGGGACCAGAGGTAGCTAGGGAGCCCAGTGCATCCTGAACTGCGGGCAGCTGGGGCCGGGGCGGGGCCGGGCCAGGACAGAACGCTGGGGGCGGGGCCAGGACAGAACGCTGGGGCCGGGCCTAGAATTTCAGCCCTGGCGTAGGGGGCTCCGGAAGTGAGAGGTGTTTCTGTGGGTTCCTCTTTAGTGTTCTTTAGGGACTGTGAGCAGCGATGGGATTGGAATTCCTTTTCAGCTACTCTTTGACTCGCTTCTTCATAGGTGACTCTTTGCTGAACGGAATTTGATTATGTGTCTGGGTTACACAAATTTAGGCTACAGGACTTTACATAAAATAGTTCCTGTAAGGAGAGTATCAGCTATTTTACCTGACGTCTGGGTCTAAGTAATTAAAATCTGGATCAAGTAAAGCCTTTCTCTACTCCTCCATCAAGCATCTAGGTTTTCGATGTCCCCGTTCCGGCTTGCTCACAGTTCTATTTCAGGACTCACCGCCCTGTATGGCCGTGTGTCAGTTTGCAGGCTTCGTCTCCCTTCCTTGACTATAAGGCTCTGGAGAGTAAGAGCCAACTATGCTCCGTTGGTCTTTATAGATTCAGCCCACAGCCGGGACCACAGGAGCGGGCACACACTAGGCACTCAGGACATGTTTCGTTGAACAATGAATGAGGTGACCCATGGTGTAATTTCCTGGTCTTTCGAATCTCTCTGATACGTTCGTACTGAGGACTACAGAAGACATTCAGGCAGCGTGAGATGGAGCCGTCTAACAAACAGACTCTAATTGATTACTGCTGGGAGCTGCCTTGAGTGAGGCAATGAATGTTCCCGGGAAATAATATCGGGCCCTCGTAGTCACCTCTTGCAGATGTGGTTCAGGGGAGGGAAGGACTATGTACTGGTGAGTTTGCAGATGACAGTAAGTTGGTTCCCAGACTCAGACTCGTCCCTGACCCCTGTCCTTCCTAGACCCACATTCAGTCCGTAGCAAATCCCGCGGGCTTTGCCTTCAGCACACAGCCCGAACGCACCCACTGCTCACTGCCATCTGGCCCTGGTGGTCTGTTCCTCACCCACCAAGCAGCTCCTGACCCTCCTCTACTCAGAGCTCTCCGGTGGCTCCTGTCACACTCAGAGCAAAAGCCAAAGAAGGTCCTTTCAGTCTGGCCCCTGCTGCCTCCCGACCTCCCCTGGCTCCAGGGACCCTGGTTCCCTTGCACTTCTCAGACGCACCAAGCACGTTCCCGTCCCTCTTGCTGCGTGAGGCTCCACCCCAAATACCCTGGTGGCTCTTCCCCTTGTTTGCTCTTCCTGAAGCTTCCCAGGCCTCCCCAGGTCAAACTGCTGCTCCACTGCCTGCTCCTTCCTGGCCCCCTTCCCTGTCACATTCTTGTCACCTCCATCTGACCCACATTTTTGCTTTTTATTTGTTTACTGCCTGTCTTCAGTAGAACATGGGTCCCGTCATAAGGGTGCACCCTTTGGTTTGCTCTGTCCATTGCTGCGTCCTGGCGCCTGGCATGGCACCCGGCACCCGAAGTCAGTGCAGGACAGGCATTGTGGAATGGGCGTCGAGAGAGATTACAGGGGGTAGGCGGGTGGTTTCCATGGGCCATGAGCCTTGGGGTCTGATGTTCGCCGTGATCATGCTGAGGTGATTGCGTACATGTGTGTGAAAAGTCTGTGCCTTCGTTGTTAAGAATTAATGTTTAATTTTTGCCTTCTTTACAAGAGATCAGCAGGCTGTGGGCATGACGGGTGGCTGAGCTAAAGACTGCCCAGGCGCGCGTCTTCAGTGCCACGGTGGGTGGACAAAGGGGAGACTATGCTTTGTGGTTAGACTGGGGGAAGGGCCGCTGGCCCGGAAGACACGTGTGGCACACGTGTGAAGGACAGAGGAGCTTGGCCGGGGCTCAGGGAGCCTCTGGCTGGGAGGGGGAGGGTGTGAAGGCTGGTCCGGAACTCAGGCGGGGCCACGGGGCTGGGATTGCCTTCGCTTGCATGGGTGTTAAGGAGCTCATCTTCGTAAGATTTTACTTCCTGAATTGGATGGGGCTGGGTACGGGGGCTATATATATATATATATATATATATATATTTTTTTTTTTTTTTTTACCTGTATAGAGTTTTCATTTTACAAATCTTTAAAGTTCTTTGACTGGACGCACGCGACTGGCCCGCGAGTGGGGAGCGCTGTGCGGAGGAGGCCGTGCCGAGGTGTGTGTGTCCGTCCGCCGCGGCCTCCTAGAACCCCGAGCGGGCGCAGGGGGCTCGGGGCCCCAGGGAGCCAGGCAGCGGGTAAAGCGGGGCGTCGGGTGCGGTTCTGGTGCCCGGCGGGGCGCAAAGCAGCTCAAGTCCTCGTCCGCGTCCAGCTGCTCTGAGTGCCCCAGGCCCTAGAGGGGCCCGGTGAGACCGTGGGCTGGCAGGGACGACAGACGTGTCACGTCCAGGGCCTGCCCGGCGCATCCCTCCGGGCTGTCACGTGTGTAAGTGTGTCGTGCCGGAGAATTACAGCGTGTGCTGGTCTGCCATGGGGCTGCCAGCGCGGTCCAGAGAACCCTCACAGCGCAGATACAGGGACAGCAAGCATGAACAAAGGCTTTACAAAGCCACACGAGTGACCAAAAGACGGCCTGTGAGTTCAGGTGTGGCAGGTGTGAAGTGAAGACGCTCTAACCAGGAGTGGGAGGCAGGTGGGCCGGGACTTGGAACCTCGAACCAGGACCAGAACCAAGGTCAGGGCGGATTCCTCTGATGACACTAAGGGAGCATGCTGCCCTGGCCGCGAAGGGGGAGAGCATGGTGGGCGTCATTGGACAGACGGAATGCCGGAGACCGTTAGGGGATCGGGGGGAGGGAGGGCGAGCAGAGAGGGGCACCCACTACACACTGGGCGCTCCACAGGCGAGAGTACCTTAACAGCTCCTGAGACGGTTGTCACTCCCCCATTGCACAGACGGGGACAATGAAGCTCAGACGCTAGGTCACTTGTCCCATGGCTTCTGAGTGCCGGGCTGGGATTCGGACCTCAGCCTCTCCCTCCCCGCTCCGCTTCACTTCCTTCCTTAACACATTTGTACCCAGCGCCCCCCGCATGCCAGGCCCTGCTCAGGTGCTGGGTGGCCTGCCGTGGCCGAAACAGGACTGTCCCTGCTCTCCAGTCCAAGGGGGGCGGTCAGCAGTGAGCAGGGTAACAGACCAGGGGGACACTCCCAGACCGCCGCAGTGCCCTGCAGGACAGGGACGGGGCAGTGCTGGGGAGGGGGGGATGTGGGGCAGGGTGTCCTTAGGTTGGGTGGTCAGTGCTGGCTTCCTCCAGAGACTGAGACGGAGCCCGGCCCAGCGTGAGAGGGGTGGGGGGCGGGGTGGGGGCAGCCATGAAGGGACCGGGTTTGAGTGCCACAGGAGCTGTGGGAACGCCGGCGAGGCTGCAAGGGAGCGGGACAGTCTCAAGGTGTTTCTCCAAGGTGCCCACCCTTTTCTCTCTGGCACGTGGCTTCTTCGCAAGGGGGCATCCCTGTGGGAAGAGGGAATACCGCCTCATAGAGCGGGCAGGAAGCTTATGGAAGTCTAAGAGATGGAGGGGGCGGAGTGAACAACATGGACCGCTTCCCAGTAGGGGCAGACACAGTCCCGCCGAGAGGTCCCTGCTGCGTTATCAAGGCGAATGTGAAGGCGGGGCTCCGTCCTTTTGAGGACGAGCAGCCTGCCTTCCTGCGGCACAAGCTCTGCCCTCAAATCAGGAAAGAGGTTCGGATGGAGCCGTGTGGGGGTGGGAAGTGGGGTGGGGGCCACGTGTGAGTGGAAGCCGGGCCCCCACAGAGGTCCCGATGGCTTTTCTCACCGTGGAGGAAGGGACAGGAGGGAGGGAGGGAACGCCGGTCAGGTGCTGCTCTGCCACAAGCGCTGCGCTAGCTGTTTCACACGCCGCACTTCCCAGAGGCCTCTCCCGTCTGCGTCATACAGATGGGGAAACTGAGGCTCAGAGAGGTAAAGTGACTTGCCCACAGTCACTCAGCAAGTAAGGGTGTGCTGTGTCTTCCCTATGGACCGGGCTGAGTGGGGGCAGACCAACTGGGAGGGACCAAAGCCACCGCAGGGCAGGACAGTGATGGGGGTGGGGGTGGAGGTGGGGGAGTGGCTGGGGGGCGGCGTCTCTGGAGGAGGGGGTGAAGACGGGAGTAGGATGGTGAGGCGACAGAGGGAACTTGTGTCTTGGGGTGGGTTTTGCTTCCTGGACCAGACAGACTTGCCTTCAAATCCCAGCTGTGCCCACCACTGGAATCTAGCAGGTGGAGGGAACACCTCAGATATCCCAACTCCCCCTGCGGCCCCTCCCCCACCCGCCACCCCGAGAGGAGGCCCCCCCACAGCTCCTCCTGCCTCTGGCTGCCCGAGCCAGTGAGCGAGCTGTCCCCCCGAAGAGGCTGACTCATTCACCTTGGCTCCCTGCCACCGACGCTGCAGGGACGACCGTGGCCCAGTGGCCCCATACCTGTCCGCTTGGTCTGCCTGCCTGGTGTCCTCTGGGGGACAGACTGGGGCAATCCCCTCATGGCTCTGCTCCTGGCACCTGCCGGAGCCCGAGCCTCTCAGGGCCGCCGAGCGCATTCCCGTGCAGCACCACCGGTGTCATCGCGTGTTCGCATGCCACCGCCCCTCTCCAGGCTGTGAGCTCCTGCACAGCAGGGGTGTGCCTGAGTCATCTCCGGTCCCTAGTGCCCAGGGCACGACCTGGCACAACACGTATTTGTTGCTCAGCAAAATATCTGTTGAATTCCCTCTGAATCCGACAGGAACTCCCCCCCCCGCCCTCGCCTGGGACCAGAACCTGTGGAAGCAGTTTCCTGGCGGAGCAGCCCCCAGGAAGCGGCCCCCGAAGGCAAAGCACACACGGGCGTCTGCCGCATTTCAGCATTGTTTTCCTTCTGATGCTTTCGATTGCTGGTTTTATTCCAGCCCATTCTCACTTTCTGTCTTGGAAAATCACAAGGAAACTCCACGCTGCTCCTGAGATTCTTGCCAACGTGATTCCAGCAGAACTGAGCACATGGCACCGAGTTGCCACACAAACAAAGACGTTGCCACTTTGCAGCACCGTGGCCTCCTTCCTGCCGCCAGCCTGGCCCCTCCCCCCACCCTTGCCCAGGTGAGAGGGGCCTTGTGCGTGCCTGGCCGGCTCTCCCTGTTCTCGTCCACAAGAGGCTCCAGGGGTTGGGTGGTGTGGGCTGTGAGACACACCTGGGGTGAGGTTGCCCAGTGGGGATAACCCAGACACCCGCCACATCCTAACGCCCACTCACGCCCCCCCGCACCCACGGTTTCTGAAACTGGCCTCTTCCCAGCTTCTTACTAGCCGTGTGACTTGGAGTAAATTACTCTCTCTGTGCCTCTGTTTCCTCACCTGGAAGACGGAGCTGGTCACAGAGCACAACGGTTCTGAGGGTTAAGAGAGATGTGGTTAAAGCACGGCACAGGGCGAGGTGCGCGGGCAGCCTCCGCTCCCTGTTGGCCGTGGCGCTGACGTCGGTATCAGTACGCGCGCACGTTCTCCGAGCTCGGGCCTCTGTCGGGCAGGGTGCTCCTCGGCCGTGAGCCCCGTGACTGGGGGATCAGCGACCTTTGTGCTCGGACCCTCCCGGGTGTGCTGTTGAGAGCAGGTGCGAAGATCAAGTCTCTGTCCACACCCAGTGTAGAGGGACGGAGCAAGGAGCTGGGCTGACAAGGCATTTGGACACATGCCTGCCTACCTGTGGCTCTGTCCAGCCCCCTGTGCAGGGCGGCGGGAAACTGTTAAATGCTGGCTTCCTGAGGACACATTTAAACAGAAACACTTTGCCTATAGTCGGAGATTATATGACGAAGAGGGAAACGTGTGGTGTTGGCATTCGATTCTGCCCCTTCTGAGCAGAGGGACCTGGGACAGGTCCCTCAGCTCTGCTGGCGCCTGTGTCCTTGTCTGAAAGGGGCTGGTAACCGCCCCTGCTCAGAGGGGTGTCAGGGTGATTCTGTGCGGTGGGCAGTTTAAGGGGCTCGGCACAGGGCCTGGGCTGTGAAATGTAAACCAAGTTCTACTCCTGAGAGCAGCTGCCTTGACAGGGACGCTGGCGTCTCGAAGTCCCTAGCGCCTAGCCAGAGCGCTCTCTGTGAGGAGCTGCGGCATCGCCGGGGAAGGCGGCAGCTGTTTCTGGAACCAGCTCCACTGCATGCCAGAACCAAGACTGATGGGGCCCCAGGCGAAGGAACCAGGCCCAGAACTTGTCACAGGAGGAAACCTCTGGGCCCAAGTGGCCCCGTGGGCTTGGGACTGACTGGGTTTGAACAGCGTTTCCACCTTCACTTCCTGTGGGACCCTGGGCAAGTTCCCTAACTTCTCCGAGCCTCTGTTTCTTTCCCTGGAAAATGGGGGCAGCAACGTCTCTCTTGCAAGTGCCTTTGTGAGACTAGAGCATGAGTGACAGCTTCTGCTTCTTGGGGACCGGGCACTATTCTAGGCCAGCCTGTGGTGTAATTACAACAATTACGCCCTTACTTGACAGATGGGGAAACTGAGGCACGGAGGTGAGTAACTTGCCCAGGGTTGCTCGTTCACCGCATTTCCTGTCGTGGGCCCTGCCCCCATCTCTGCAGCCATCACCTGCCCACCTGCCCACCTGCCCACCTGCAGACGGGAACAGCTGAATCGCATGCACATCTCCCCGACTCGCCAGACCTGGCCCACACCTCTCTCTGCCTCTGTGTTCTTTTCTGCCGGGATCACCTGTCTCCTCATCTCCGCCCGACTCAGCAATGTGTGTCCTTCAAGGCTCAGTGCAGGCGCCTCCTCCTCCAGGAAGGCTTCCTTCCTGCGTGGGCACCAGAGGCAGGCACCCCTTTAGCCTGGGCTCCCCTCTACCCGGGCATGCGGCCCCTGCACGAGCGACAGTGCATTCCGTTTCCTCAGCACCTTCCACCCCCATGGCGTTTACGAGGCTCTTTAAACGCGAGCTCTTGCTGCGCCCTCTGCTCTTCAGCACAGTCGTTCTGGTCCCCACGTCAAGGCTCAGGAGCCAGACTCGAACTCGTTAGCCTGCCACGGGGCGCCTAGTTACACTTTCCTCTTTACTTGTTTCTTTTACCGGGCCTTGGCTTACTTACTTATCAGGATTCAATCAATAAGGATTGATAAGGATTCAATCAATAGTTGTTGAATGGACCCTGAGCACTCATAATGTGTTTCTAGAATAATAATAGTTTATTTTATTTATTTTTAGGGAGGGAGAGAAACATCAATGTGTGGTTGCCTTTTACATACCCCCTACTGGGGATCTGGCCTGCAACCCAGGCCTGTGCCCTGACTGGCAGTCGAACCCTGGACCCTTTGGTTTTGCAGGCCAACACTCAGTCCACTGAGCCATGCCAGCCAGGGCCTAATACTAGTTTTTTGTAGAAAAGGACAGACCTTGTCCTGAGTGGCATAGCTCAGTGGATTGAGCGCAGACCGAGAACCAAAGCATTGTAGGTTCGATTCCCAGTCAGGGCACATGCCTGGGTTGCAGGCCATGGCCCCCAGCAGCCGCATATTGCTGTTTCTCTCTCTCTCTCTCTCTCCCCCCTCCCTTCCCTCTCTAAAAATAAATAAAAATAAATAAAATCTTTTAAAAAAAAGGACAGACCTCAATCAAGTATCGCAGGTTCCCAGCCTCCTCACTGGTCTGGGACAACCGTGAGCCCTGTGAGAGGGGACAGTCGCCCGAGTCTGCCAACGCACGTCTCTCCCAGGACCTGGCACAGAGGGAGGGCACGGCAGATGCAGAGTCCAGAGACGGGTGCGTCTCACCCCCAGGCGCTACATCTCACCTCTGCCTCCTGTGGGGCCCCAGCTCCGAGGCCCTTAGTTTATGCCAAGGGGTTCTTAGAGGCAAGAGCGATCCCCACTCTCCCCGAAATCAGGGGAATTGGATGTCTGACGACTGCTGCCCACACAAGCAGGAAACAAAATGACGAAGCAATATGAATGTGCAAGTGTGCAGAACGCCCGTCTTCTCCAGGCATCCCGCGTCTTTTTAGAGCAAAACCCTGTAATATTAATAAACGACAGAGAGGAGGATGGAAACATGAGTCTTTTCCTTTGACATGGCGAAGATCACAGGGACTGGAGAGACCTTTAATCTTTATTAGTGCCTCGCAAGGGGGCCTCTCCGCAGGCTGCGGAGGGGAGCAGACATCCAAGGAGTCTGCCTCGCTCGCAGTCCTCAGCATCCCTGGGCGCCTCAGATGGCTGCCCGACACTGTTCAGAGTCGAGCAGGGCCGCGTCACGGGGACCTGCTGCGTCCTGGGCGAGAACAAGGCAGTGCTAACCCAGCTCCCATCTGTGGGGGGCTGGAAGACGAGAAAAATTCAGGACACAGGCCTCGGTCACGTGGGCCCGCTTCTAACCAAGGGCACCGATGCCCTGAAGAGGCTCAGAAGGAACCAGGCTGTCGGTTGCGGTTGCGGGGGCAGGCACGAGTGGTGCCTCGGAGGGGGGTGCACTGAGTTCATTAAGGAGAGCATCCAGTGACTCCTACCCTCATTTGCATTCGCCACTCCCCTCTACTGCCTGGCTGGGTACTTCTCCCCACCCTTCCTTCCTTACAGCTGGGCATCGTATGAAGGCGGTCAGAAAAACCCGGGACTTGATATCACGCAGACCCAGTCCCACCACGTTAGCAAGTCAGGCGTCGCAAGGCAGATTCAGGAGAGTGCAGAAGACCTGACAGGGGTTTAAGAGCCCAGGAAGTAGCAGGGGCACGTGCATGCACACACACACACAGGCTGAGAAATGGGGAGGCATATTTTGACATTCATTCATTCATTCATTCATTCAAAAGTACTTATTGATCACCAGCTCAGTGCTAAGCACTGTTCTAGGTGCTGGGGATCCAGTGGATCCCCAAGGTTCCTTCCAGTGTTCTGGTAGGAGAGTTCCTCCAGGAGCCTGGCTCAGGGTGCCACAGGGTTAATCTCACTACAGCCACATTATACTGCAAAGGGGGTGGACACCTCCTGATCCCCCACCCTCAGGGAGGTCAACCTGTCCAAGGCCACACACTAGGTTAGGGACTCGGGATCTGATCCTCGATTCCAGGCCCTTCTCTTCCCACTGACCGCTCGGAGCTGGCTCAGAAAGCTGGGCTGGGAGGGACGGCGCAACCCGGGGGAGAGCTGGTTGAAGCGTGCTCAAGTAAGGCATCGCCTAATTCGATTACATCTGCCAGACTGCAGTGTAATAAAACAGAGTTCTCTCATAAGCATCATCGCCTAGTGTTTACAGAACACGAAAGCACAATGAAGACAGGGACTTCCAGGGAGGAGAGCATGTGTTTCAGGCTGAGATGTAAAGAGAACAGATCTGGAGAAAGTGAATTCTGATTCTAGAACTCAGGTCGGAAGAGGGGATGCCTGGGGCACGGGGAGCCTGGAAACCCCGAGAGGTCAGTCTGGTGTCCAGGAGGAGCTGCTGAGAGTGGGCGGTCCCACCGGAAGGACCCCAGGATGGGGCAGAGAGGCTGCTGGGAAGAAACTTTTTACAAGGAAAGAGAGTAGTGGAAGCAAGTGACAGTGAAGACTTGGGGGACCTGTTTGTTTCAAAGACCTCCTTGCTCGTCTCCAGTGTCCACCTTCATGTGCAGGCGGAGTGATGTTTTTCTAGCAACAGCAGAGCCCGGTGACTGGCTCGTGGGCCCTGGCACCAAGCTGCCTAGGTTTGAAGAAGCCTGGTGTACCCCTCCTGTGCTTTGCGGCCCTGGGCAGATTGCTTGCCCATTTTGGACATCCATTTCCTCATCTCTAAGTGAGGGCTGAAGTACAGCCAGACTCATGGTTGTCACGAAGATTGAACGAGCCAATGTGCATGAAGCACTCGGAAGAGCACCTAGCCCGTCAGATTCTGTCCTTGTTTTAGTTCTGTGTACACCACGCCCCCTTTAAAGCCCGGGAGTGCAGGCTCTCTGCTGCCCTCAGAGGAAAGCCACGCCTCCTAGCTGGCATTAGAGGCTTTTGCAGTCCAGCCTTTGCTAGTTCTAGTTTTCTGTATCACCATTCCCTCTACGTCCCCACCGGACCCAGTGACTAGCAGCCCCAGCCAGCACCTCGCTCTCTCACCCCTTTGGGCCTTGCTGGTCCTCCTTCCCTTTGCAGTGTGATGCCCAGCCCCCTGAGCCACCCCAGTCAGAGCGCTCCTCCTTCCTCTTTAGGGACCCCGCCCCGCCCCCACACAACATGGAATCGGCATCAAGACTCAGCTCCCACCTTGGACAGAACTCTCTGACCCCTTGTCCACCCTGGAATTCACTACCGCTTCTCCCGGGCCTCTAGGGTTTGGCCCTGTTGCCTCATGATTTCATTGCTCTGAGCTGTTCACTGACCATTGGCCCCACTCAACAGGTAGGGCCCAGGCCTCATCATTTTTGAACCCCCAGTCCTGCCTGGTATTTGTCTCCACACTTCAGCCAGGGTTTGCTGAGTGGACCTGGCCATTAGAAAGGGAGAGAATGCGGCCAGAAGGGCCACTCAATGGCCTGTTGTTATAAAATAAGCACAACCCTAGAGATGGGGAAACGTTAAGGGCCTTGAAAGTCTGTTTAGTTGATTTTCTTGGTTCAAAACCCTCCGAGACAAAGACCTGGAGACGGAAGGCTGCATTTTGCCACCCCATCGCCTCTGGAACAGGGAGGAATAAAACCAGGGTTCGCGTTTCTCCTTTGAGAAATTAGGTCACTGGGTGTCGTTAAGTGTGCCTTACAGAGCTATGCTAATCAGTTTTCTTCTGGCCTAAATATCTGGTAATTATCTTGGGTTTCTTTGCTTTGCCAGACTTGGCTTCCTGAAACAGTTCATCCACGCCATTACTTCTCAAGATCTGCAAGGGTAACGTTAACCGCCGCCGCCCGACAGCAAGTGTGCCCAGCTCCTGCCTCATGCCCGGGGCCCTTCTAACCTTGTTAGTTAGGTACACGGACTCCCCGGATCTCTGCACAGTCTAGGAGGCAGGGACCACTATTATTGCCAGTTTAGGGGCGAGGGGACTGAGGCTCCCTGTTTCGGGGCCGTTGCCCCCTCTGCCGGCCTCTCAGTCCCTGTCTTCCTCCTCATCCTCATTTCCGCTCCCCACTCTCACCCCTCGTTTTGGTCATGCAGGGCACGTGGTTGCCCAGGATCAAGCCAGAGCTCCAGGGTGATCCGGGTTCCCTGTCCTCCCCATGCCCACCCACCCCAGAACGCCCGCCAGCCTCAGGTCTGTAGCCCCCCTGCACCCTCCAAAGCATGGCTTTGTCTAGACTCTTCCAGAAAGTTCTCTCTGAGCTCCTGTTGCAATAAGAATCTGAACCACCTGCTTTAATGTGTGGCGGCCCAGTGGTTGAGTGTGCGTGCGTGTGCGTGCATGTGCGTGCATGTGTGTGAGCGCTCCAGTGATTGCGTTCTTTCCTCATTTAGAACAACTACTTGAGTGCAGGGATCGAGTCCTCTTCTCTGTCTCTCGGCTCCCGAAGAGCACTGATCTCCTAAGATTCTCCTTACAAACCTCATTCGTTCAAAAAAGCAACAGCAAGCCTTTATTAAACACTTGCTGTGTACCAGACACTGTGACCAGCACTGGGGTTCTGGACTAGACCCTGACAGACAGCTGTCGGGAGGGCAAAGCAGAATTGCAGGAAAAACGGATAGGGTAGGCCCGGTTCATCTTTTGAAACACGAAGCTCCGAATCCCAGCGTTGGACCTACCGTACCAAATTATACCGCCAATCACAAATGAAGTCCAATGACATAGCCTAGCATCTTCTGACTAGTTGGCTTGTTTGGAGGGATCTATTTTTAAGTTTGTGTCTTTATAACCTGACAATCTTGCTGAGCTGTTATGAAAGGAATGATTATTGTAATAGCCAAGTAACTGAGCTTTGGTAATAGGTTTTGCTGATAATGTGTTTCACGTCCAGACTACTGTCTCCAAGCAGGACTCCTTCCACCTATCTCTCTGAAGGGGAAACTGAGGCTCAGCTAATTTAAGTCATTCGCCCAGAGGGCAGGGCAGCTGGAATTTCAGGCCAGGTCAACCTTTATATTCTTTAGCCAGCTGTTCTCTAATTCTCTGCTTCTGAAGTTCTAAAATCACAGAGAAAGAGAGAGGTGTTTTGACCTTGTGGTAATGCATTTTCTGTAAGGTCAGAAATAAATAAGTGGAAATTAATCTGACAGTCTCTGAGCCGGCTGCCAAATACCAATCTGTGTTCCCCTTGGATTTGACCCCCATAATTGCTCTGCTCATTGACAACTGATCGGCTTAAATAATTCATATCCTTTTCTGAGGCCTATCGCTTGGCGCTGGCATTTGCTTGATGAGGGCTCTGACGGATGGGCTATTACAAGCTGACATGTTCCAGAGACAGGCTCAAAACTGTCACCTCCCCCAGCATCTAAGGTGAATCTGTGTGTTAGGATCTCACTCTTCTATAAAGCTCTGAACGGTCAACATGTAGCTTTTGGGATATCCTGAACGTGTGTACGTTTCCAGCCTTCCTGTGGGCCCGAGGGTGAGGGCGGATGGTGTTTCCCAGGACGCCTGGAGGCCCCTGCGCTCTGAGTCACAGGCCTGGCTGGAGCCGCATGCCCCAAGGGTCTGCCTGGGGCCCCACCTCCTCATCCTCCAGAACGAAGAAGCTTCCATCAGCTTCTGGGCCCAGCAGTTACCTAGATCTTGTGCTATTAAGGGGAGACTCCAGTTTCTCCCAGCCGCTTGTCCAGGAAAGAAACTTTTGCTGGTAGGCAAAGTGGACAGCCTTTTTTTTTTTAAGAGAAAAGAAAAGAAGTATATTCTTAGAGATAAGAGGCTAGGGACGGGGAGCAGGCTAGGAGGGGCTAAAGTGGTGGTAACCTTGACAGAAGGAAATAAAGAAGGGCAATGAGGAGTGATGGGAAGGAAGGAACAGATGAAACTCTCAGAAAGGGCGAAGAGCATTTCCTCAGGCCCGGGGTGAGAGAGCAAAGGTGGCCAGAGACCTTGAAGCTACCCCTGTCGGGAAAGTAAGGAAGGGAAGCCAGGAAGGGGTGAGGGCGGGGCTACCTTTTGAGAAGGGGCAGGGGAACACGGGGAGAGCAGAGGAGACTGAGAAACCACAGCATCGAGGTGTCTTCCACCAGGCTGGCTTCAAGTACAGAAGCAACTATTCTAATTAGCTGGGTCTTAGGATGTCCCATTCCCCAGCTTGTTGCAGTGACCTTGAACCTGGGAGCAGTTGCTGTCTAGTTTTCAGTTCATGTGGTCAGTCCTCCACCCTCATGCTCCCAGCAAGCCCTCTGCTTCCCACATGGTCACTGTTATCACACTTCACTGGGTTCCCTTTCCTATGCGGGTTCTCCCCAGCAGGGCCGCGCCCCAGGCCCCCTGAATGCAAATCTGCGTCTTCGCCAGCTCCCAGGTGATGTGCCTGCGTGAAGGTCTAAGAAGCAAACTTGAGGACTGACTGACCATAGGCTTTGTTGTCTAAGGATGACATCTACCTTGCTGACTGCTTTGAACCCCAAGCGCAGAGCTGGAGCTATAGTGGGATGGTGATAGGTGTGTGTTGAAGGAGAGAGCTCATGAGTCTCTGCAGAAACAAAGACAGTGCCGGTGGGGCAGGGGGTCCAGGGAGAGGAAAGATGGTGATCCAATCTGAGTAAGCAGCAGGGATGAGAAGAAGATAGAAAAGCCTGGAAGTCGAATTCTCGAAGTCCAACCATGTCAGAAGTACGGGTAAAACTTTTGTGTGCACAGTAGCCTGCCTGTGACAACCACCCTACTGAGCACACCCTGGTCCTTGTACGCATTCTTGAATGCTGTCAAAAGGACATCCCCTCAGGGGGTCCATTCCGGGGGCAGAGCCATTGCGCGAGCACTGTGAGCAGCTGACGAGGCAGGAGAGAAGGGAGGGAGGGGGTTTGGGCCCCGGGCGCTGGGAGGATGCAAAGCACTGGCCGCCCTTCTCCCGCACCGGTGCCGAACAGACCTGGAGGTGGGAGGGCGCAGGCGGGGCGGACGGGTGCTGGACTCTGTGCAGAGGTTCCTCACACCGGCACACTTTACATCTTACGGAGGACTAGAGGCTTTCCCGATGTTGTGTCCACTTGTCACTTCCTGGACATGGAAACACTTGGGCAAGCGGGAGAGGTGACAGTGTGCATCTGGAAGGGGAGTGCCCATCGGTGAGGGGACAGGGCGGCCTGGTAATGGGGCCGACGTGAATCTCTCACGAGGGTTGATTGCCGGTGGTCCACGGGGCTTCAGGAGGCTGGTGGCCATCGCTCCCTCGTGATCAAATAAGAAACATGTCTGGTGGTGCCCGTGCTTGGCCAGGTCGGCCCTGGTGAGTGAAGAGACTGCCTGGTTGGGCCTCGCACTGCAGCTGAGAGCCGGGGGTGGATGTTGGTCCCGGCCGCTGGAGCCCTATTGGGAGGACCCAGCCGGGCTGCCATCTTGGCCCTACCTCCTCTGGGCAAGGGTGCAGCCAACCCCGGGAAGGCTACCTCGCCTCTTCCTTGGCGTGGACCCCCGCTATGAACTCCCCTCGTTATCACTGGATTCCTAAACTGTGCCTGTGACGGGGGCCCTTTTCACCCCCTGTTTTACAGGTGAGGAAACCAAGGCCCCATGCCAGCTGCTGAGAGAGCTGCACTGAACCTGGGCAGCTCTGTCTGGTCCCCCAAACTGTGCTGCGCTGCAGGGGGGAGGGGCGTGGCCTTGAGCCTCGGTCTCCTTACCCATAGAACAAGTTCAATGATAATAACTCCCTCCAAGAGTTGTGGTGAGGATCAAAATGAGATCATATAAGTAAATCATTCGGAGCTGCGCCTGGCATATAGGAAGTGCCCAGTGAGCTCTCACTCTTATTACTCATGGCGTTGGTGGGAGATTGGACAAGGTGATTTATGAGAAAGTGGTAAAAAAAATAGCAGTCCTTTCCCCTCTTCTCCTCTCTAACTCCACAGGTAAGCTCGGATCAGCTTCTAAGGCCGGGGGGGAGTGAGTGCCACTCTAGGACATGCATTCTCTTTTTCATTTTGACTCTTTTCAAAGGCTTGGGAGTACTTCTAAGAGGGCGCAATCAAGAGGGCGAGTTTCATCGTCAGGGGAACGGCCCTCGGACTGCGTCCCATCAAACAACCGCAGGGCCCGCCGCACTGTGTTCAAGTCCCGCTGCCACCCTGCCAGCTGCAGGCGTTGGCTCTCAGCAGAGTGAGGGTGCCCACGTGCCCAGCTCACAGCTCCCTCGCTGCCTGGACTCTCTCCTGCCTTCGGCCTGTTCCTTTGCTAGCGTAGCATCCCGTCCCACCTCTCCACTCTCCGTGGGGAGATATTTGAGAGAGAGAGAGGGAGAGAAAGAGAGGCAGGTTTTAACTTCTGTTCCCGCCAGTATCAAGAGTGAGGACCAACAGTAGTAACAAAGTGACAGTCGCAGCCACTGTTCTCACACAGTGTGCTACCCGTGCCGTTGGGCCGAACCCTCACAACGACCCAAGGAGGCTCGTGTGGCCCCATCTCTGATATTAGGAAGCCCAAAGACGTGAAGTAGATAGATGTGTGCCCACGTGGCTGGGGACTGGTGGATGTTCACCAGTCACACCTGGCCGCTGGGGCACCACTGCGTGGGCCCGCCCCAGCCGTCATGGAGTGGCCCCCCCTACGCTATGTCTTGGGAAGGTCAGACACAGAGTAGTTGCTGCCCCACGTGAATTTTCACAGACATGGTTGACCTTGCCCTCCACATTGCTGTAACCTGGCACTGGTAGTCTGCACTTTGACCTTTCTTGAATGTCTTGGAAATCATGGATCTTTGTTGGCAGCGGCAGATCATTCTCTGGTTGGGACCGTGGCCCTCTCCTTAGGAGGATGGTGTCTGTCACCTGTACCTAATGCAAATTGCTGCCATTTGTGTTTTACCTGCCACGTGTCCTGCATATATCCCAGTTCAGGAGCTCACCGGAACGGCAACATCACTCATTTTGCAACTGAGAAATGTGAGGCTCAGAGAGGCCAAACGACAGCCCTGAGGTCGCCAGCTGACCCACACTCATTTTCAGTCGCTGGACGCTCAGGTCCCGGGTCCCTGGGAAGCCTGGGCCTTAGGGCTCGAGGTGAGGGGCTGGGGGGAGGGGGCTTTGTAGGCTGGTGTCGTCTGCCCCCTCTGCTTTACAGAGGAGGAGGACATGGAGGCTCGCTGAGGCGAAGAGCCTCGATCAAGGTCACATGCTCACAAGTGGAAGGCACAGACCGCCTGTAGCCCAGATTCCCTGCCTCTGCGCCCGATGCCGTTTCCGCTGCCGCCCCGCTCCCCGGGAACAGCTGCTGGGCCAGCCCCGGAGAGCGCCCTGGAAAAATGGCAGGGACCTCATTTCCCTTCGCTGCCTGTGGAAGACCTGTCTCTCCGTGTCTTGTAATATAACGTGCGTGCGAGTGTGCGTGCGTCTGTGGGTGTGTATTTTTAAAAAACCTTTTGTCGGCACCAATTGCATCTGAAATTGCAGCAGGAATAATACTTCAGTGTCCTCTCCACTCTCTTTGGTTCTAACAATCTTACAGCCTCAGCCTCCGCTTCAGAGGAAAATCATAATGAATGACTTAAAATAACTCCGCGGGAGAAAATGAGGTTTGATTTGAATTGCAGAGAGAACGAGTCCCTCTTAGTCCCCCTCTCTCCTCATTTCCTGGGGAAAGCTTTCCGAGTCTTACAAGATCCTTCGACACTCAAAGATCCAGGAGTCAAGAGAAACCCGTCAAATTGTTGGATCTAAAAGTACATTGGTCAGGTACCTAGCCCCATCATTCCAAAATTCCCCCAAATGTCGCCTTAAGAATAGGAAGCTTTGACATCCTGGCCAGTGTCTCCTTTTAAGCATTTCCTGGCTCACAGGGGACGTT
The DNA here is from genome assembly GCF_004126475.2 of Phyllostomus discolor. Classification (NCBI taxonomy): domain Eukaryota; kingdom Metazoa; phylum Chordata; class Mammalia; order Chiroptera; family Phyllostomidae; genus Phyllostomus; species Phyllostomus discolor. The sequence goes on from NC_040904.2 coordinate 208,913,442, forward strand.
ACGTGGTTTCCCCGCCACGGTACCGCGCGCACGGGCATCTTTCTCTGGGAGGTTTGGAGTGGTCCACTCCCCACAGAGCCTATTACAGGCTGATCTCATTAATCACTGTGATCTGCATCGATAGAAAGGAATTCTTATAAGAGGGCAAAATGCAGATTTAACCAACGCGGCCCTATGTGGGCAGGTTCATTATAACTCCAACGCAGGTCCCGAGAGGACACGGCAGGTCATGGATGCGCTGTACGCATCAGTTGAAGCCCTACTTAACTCACGTGGGGGCAGAAGGGAAGCTGGAATTAAGCAGAGAAATATTCGCTGATTCTGTGGCCCTGTTCAATCATAATGAAGTTCTGCGGAGTCGATACATTTTCTCGGTAGAGTGTCTGTCACAGCAGACAGAGTTGTGAATTGCACATGCTGTTTCTGCCTTGAGAACAGTTGTATTCAGCCAAGGGGCCAATGGGAGCTCAGTACATTAATAAAAATAAATTCCTCTTAGCCGCAGTTCTGAGAACTGTTGTGGTTTGCCCCCACGACTGCATGGATGAGAACAAAGCCAGTTTGGAGGCCGCTGAAATGAACGTATTACTCAGCTTTTATTTACAAAGTGTATTTCGAGGCCCCCAGGCACACGGTGGTCATGCGGGGACGCCAGGGGTCATGCAGAAGAGGGGATGGGTGTGGGGTTTGTGGACGGGCCGAGACTCAAAGGGGGGGCGGCTGCTCACCAGTTTCTGTCCCAGGTCAAATGAGGCCACAGCAACTTACGGAATTTTTACCTCTCCGAATGCCAATCCGGGTTGGCTGGCAAAGTGCTGAAGAATGAATTACACGCTGTCCTGGTGGAGATTTATGACACACGAGGCGGGGCAGGAGAAAGGAAGCCTTGTTTGTCTAAGGTGTACGCGAGGGGAACCGGCAAGTCAATGGAATGGAGAGAAAGTGGCCGTGATGCAGAAGCTCAACTCTTAACCCCTGTGCGGATCAAAGCAGCTCCCTCTCCCCCTTCCCCTCTGATCTTCAGAGCCAGCCCACTCTCCCTGCCACCTTCTCCTACCCTCCTTCCACGCACGTTCACGTTTGACCCACTTCCCCCTTCTATCCAAAGACTCGACCCACTTCTCGAGCCTTCTCCCCCACAGTTCTGACCCAATTCTCTCATCATTTCCACAAAGACGTGACCCAATTTGCCTCCACCCTTCCCCGTGCACATGCGGTAACATCCCCTCCCCACCCCACCCCACACTACAGACCTGAGCTCATTTTCACCTCCGCGCTAGTCATTCACACTTGCGCCCCTCCGCCACTCCGCTGGACCGGAGCCAGAACACGTTACCTCCTCTCCCTGCGGCCATGCCGCCGGCCCCTTCTCTAAACGTCCCGAGGATGCAGCTTCGCTTGTGCACAGTGGCCTCTACCTCCCCAGGGACCTTCACAGGAGTCTGACCCAACCAACCGTCTCACCCTCAAACCCTACTGGGGTCATTGGCCTCATGGCAACCCACCCTTCCAAGGACACTCGGTTTGTGTCCCAGCTGGGACGTCCAGCCCCCCGACACAGCCCGCATTCCCAGTTCAAGTTCGCAGTGCAACTCAGCACAGGCAGCTACTGCAGGGCCCGGCTCGGCCGGAGGAGACGCACAGCTGCTCGGGCCTTGATCTGATACGCGGTTATTAGGTTCTTTCTACGGAAACCATTCTGTGGGCAGCGTCTCTGCCAGCATTTTGAGTTTTCTTTAAAAAAAAATGAGGTGTGAATAGCTCTGGTGAAGCGTGGCAGATGGACAGAGGATAAAGTTCTTGGTTGACAAGGGGAGAGAAGAGCAAACGCACGCACGCACGCACGGCCACGGGACACGCCCCGGCCGCGTCGGCAGGGCTCTGTAGAGGTTAGAGGAGGTGACTCTCCACGGGCGACTCGTTCTGGGCTGCCACCTAATTAAAAAGTAAATATGTGTCCATTCTCACAAACGATTCTTACTCATCACTTACTCCAATCACTTAACGCTTTTTATGGAAGCTACTGATCAGCCATCAGGTGACAAAGGCATTCCATGCTATCAGTTTTGGGGGCTGACTTGAGTGAGCAGCCTGGGGTGGGGCGAATGGTTGGGGGAAGACTGGAGAGGGTGTTTGTCATCCTCCCCCGTCTCCTAGGTGACCAGCCACCCCTTTCTAGCTGTCGCCCTACGTGTGATGGAGACAGGGCATGTGGCCGTCCTTCCTCTTCTCTGGACCTGGCTGAGTCGGGCGACACTCAGGGGGAACTAGGATTAGAAACAGTTGTTGTTTTGAAAAAATCCAGCATATTGCTGTGAACGGTTTTCTCCTAAAGTGAAGTTAACTCAAGTTCAAAGGCTTTAGACGCTGTGAAGAATGTTGCACATGCTAGTTATCATGGTGACTGTCCCTGTGGTCCCAGTCGTCACTCTCTCTGTCACCTCGCCCTCATCCCCACCTCCTCTTCACCAACAAGATCGACACCGACACCGTCACGCCAGCCCCAGCACAGTCACAGTCACCCTCATTGTCCCCGCCCCCCACGCCCTTCACCTCCTTCACCTTGGCCTTCCTCGTTAACACCATCCCACCACCACTGCACCTGGGTGACTCTGATCCTGACCTTCACCTCCTCGGATCTTACACCGTCAGCCCCTGCACTGATACATTGACCCTTTATGAAGAACAAGAATGAAAATAGGAAATCACTGCCTATTTTTTTATTTTGCTGTAAGAGCTTTTATCTGTTGTCTCCATAAGTTAGACGTTCAAGATCTCTATTTCTATCCATCTATCTTATCTTTATGTCTCTCTCTCTCTGTCATTTTCTTTGTGTTTTTTATTGTCTCTGTGACTCTTCCCATGTTCCATTTCTTCACCCCCCACCCCTGCTTGCAGCTGGTTTAGGGCTCTGGGCCTAAAGGAAACCGATGGCGCCTTAGCCCATCGGGGCTGCTTCCAAATGCCCCAACGGACAGACCAGGCCTTTCTATTTGGAAACAGCGTGGTGAAGAGCCACTAAACTATTTTCTCTCTTTTGTGGGAAAAAGAGCACATCTTTTTATTCAGAGTCAAACATTTCTAACATGGGAGAAAGGCAGTGGATCAGAGCCCGGCCAGCACCTGCACTTCGGACCCGTGGTGCGCACGTGGCCGCCGTCAGGGGAGTGAGTGCTCATCAGATTCCAGTGTCGGCTTCGGGGCGGGAGAGGGATTAAACCCACAGCCCTGGGGCAGCCCCCTCACGCTCAGCCTCTTTTTGGGTCACATCCCTAATTTCTCCCACTGCTTCCTTTTGTCTTTTATTTTTTTTAAGATTTAATTTATTTATTTTCAGAGAGGGAAGGGAGGGAGAAAGAGAGAGAGAGAAACATCAATGTGCGGTTGCTGGGGGTCATGGCCTGCAACCTAGGCATGTGCCCTGACTGGGAATCGAACCTGCGATGCTTTGGTTCGCAGCCCACACTCAATCCACTCAGCTACGCCAGCCAGGTCCTTTTGTCTTTTATTGAAGTTTATGACTCTGGCCCTGACATAAAATTGACTGTTAACGTTTGGGTGGACTAGGGTTTAAGTCCAGCTCCACCAGTGACTAACCTGAAAGAAATCATTTCACTTCTCTCGGCCTTAGTTCTCTCGGCTGTGCAGCGGGGACCACTGCCATCCCATCCAGGGGACGCTACGGAAACGGAATAGAATGAGCATCCAGCCACGGAAGGTGTGGGCCCGGTACACGTGTGTTTCCTGTTCAGTGTCACTGCCTCCTCTCTCTGCCGCGTCCATTTCTGATGCAGGCAAAGGATGCCCGGGCTGCATGCTCTCGGGGATCAACTCTCGCCCTGCCATTAGCTTATATTTACCAAGTGCAGCCACCGGGAGAATCTGATAATTGAATTAGGGGAGTGTGACATAGGCAGACCAGGAGGCAGAACTCCCATGTGAATTTGCTGGCCCTTATTCGCAGCTGGAACGCTCTGAGACAGCTCATCTCCACGGATGGGGATGGTTCCCACTGCTTGGAGATCCTTGGAGGAGGGGTTGCAGGGCTGGCAGCCCCGTGCTGGAGGGAGGAGGGAGTCTGAAGCCAGACTCCCCCCTTTGCAGCTGTTAGCTGTGTGACTTTGGGCAAGTCACGTCACCTCTCAGCCCCTCACTGTCCTCACCTGCAACAGGGGGGTCCTAAAACAGAGTTTGCATCTTGTTCTGGGGCGACAGTGAAAATGATGGACACAGACAAGGGTGTGCAATAGATTTTGTCTTTCTTCTCTTCTTTCCCTCTCTATCTTCTTTCTTTCTGAAAGTCTCCCTTTCTTTGTATTCCGTCTTCTTCCCAGGTTTTGCGGTACAGATTTTGAGAGGTGCCGGCTGCTCACGGCTGTCTTGTACAGAACCTGCATTCGTTAGGGGGGTGCCACTCACACATCCAGTAAGCGATGAAGGTTTGATTGCACAGAGGAGAACGCCACCACGATCATTTGGGATTATTATTAAATTGTGGGACCAAAGGAAGCCAAAATAATAATAATTGCCCTGAAAGTCAGTGCATAGCTACACCCTCTAATTGATCCGAAAATACTACCCTCGTTTCTTATTGATACTCAATTAGGCAATTATTAAAAAGAAGACCTCCAAACTGACAATACTAATAATGGTGATAAATCTTCCTGACACCGAGGGCTCTCACTTTGTTTTAATTGCGGGGAAGCTATGGAAGTGTTTTCCCTCGTTTGGAAAAAAAAAAAAAACAGTCTTCCTTTTTTCTCAGGCCATCTGTCTGGCTATTAAAATCCCATCAGCTTCATTGCGAGATCGCTTACTTCCCCCACGCCTGCCGCCCCAAAGGGGGCTCTGAGAGCCAAGTAGCTCAGGACAGCTCGGCCCCGCCACAGGGGCAGCGCGCCGCTCTCCCCCCGCCACCTCCTTCGGACGCCTGTCTTTCTCGCCTGGCCCCTCCGTTCACAGCTGTGATTTATTTCCAGGCTCCCGCATTGATGCCCGGAAATTAGTTTATATCTTTAATAACGTGTTGATTTGTTTAACTGTTCAAGGAGTGACTGCCTCCTCTCAGTGGTGTGAGTTCTAACGAGACAGTGCTGGATCTTCAGGATGAGCACACGTGGGGCGAGCAGCGCTTCGAGTTCGGCGCGTGCTTGAGGGACGAGGGGGCCGGGGGCGCAGCCCGGGCAGCAGGGTGGTGGGGTCAGGAGGTCGGGACCGGAGCTACAGAAGGAGACCCGCGTGTTCCTCCGCTCTGACCCGACACCTGGGCTCCTAGCCCTCGAGCCTCTCGGGCTCGGGTGTCGCACTGGTCCAAGCCCTGTTCCCCAAACCCTTTCTCTCGTCCCTGCCGTGGGGGACAGGCGTTACTGCTATTACAAGGCTGTCTTTCCTCTACTTCCCCCGCCCCTCCCTGGCGCAGTCATTACTGAGAAGTCTCACGGCTTCGTCCAAGCAGGGTCATCTCACGTGAAGGTGAACTCCCCCGGGTTTGAAAGGCCGCAGGGTGGAGAAAGAAAGCCCGTACCCTCTGGTAAAAGCGGAGAGAGAGTGAATCCCTCTTGTTCAGGTCGTTCTGGGAGGGAGGGCGTCTGAAGGCCCCGCAGGAAAAGGAAGGGAACATTCTCTACCTCCGGCCAGGGTGTCAGCCAGGGAGGCAGGCTCATGACCTCTCTCTCCCCGGGCTGCCGCGCACGCCGCCGTTCTTCCTAGCGGGAAGGATGGGCCAAACTGTAACCGAGAGCCTGGTGCTCCCGACGCCACAGAGAGGCTCTCGGAGTCCGAGGGGTTTCTGTAGACTGGCCTCTGACCTCCTCTTCAGTTCCCACCCAGGCCGCTTTGTCGCCTGAAGAAGGAAGCTGGGGAGTGGTGGGCACGGAGGGACACCGTCTCTCCATCCCTTTCAAACCCCACAGATGGTTTAAGAGTCAGAGTGGAGCTTTCACAAAGCGGCTGGTGGACTGTGGGTGTCCGACATGAATCTAGACGGTACAGGGATGAATATTTAAACCGGTTTATGCGGAGTATTTTTAATGTGTGTTACAATTTTAACTGATAGATTCAACTTGAAAGTAGATTCCTTGAATGTCATTGCTTAGGATGAGGCTAAAACGGGATCCATTTCAAGATCCATGTTTGATTAATAGCAATGTAGCTGGACCCTGGATGTGACCCAAATAATGAAGGTGGCCGCCCAGTGACCGAAGGGTGGGGAATCTCCATTTAAAACAACATGGACCATCTTTTGAGCTCCTACTCTGGGTGCGCATCTTTTATATAGATTACTTTAACTTTTATAACACACTGCTTAATGAGCATCATTACTCCTGTGTCTGTGGCGGACAAGGAACACAGTTCGGTCGCAGAGCTGGTTGGGATGCGAACCCAGGCCCACCCGGCGCTCAGACAGGGCTCTTCCTGCTGGGTCGTGCTACCCAGTCCACCTGGGCAGAAACTAGGGCAGGCAGTGGTCGTGTGCCGGGGAAAATCTGTGGTCCCAGCTGCTGCTGGGGTGTGTGGTCCTATCGCCTAGCCTGTAATTTCAGCCCGAGTCCTGGCCACAGGCCTTGTGGTCTCATCGCTCAGTCTACAACATTGACTCTCCTGCCTGGTAGGTCTCAGGGAGTCCTCCTCCGACCGTGTTTCGTGGTTGGAAGGGGGTGTCTGTCCCCTCTCCACATTCTGCCGCAGCTTCTCTTTGCTCTGGCCAACTGTCACGAGCCCTCGGGCTTCCGTGTTCCATCTGCTCTGAGAGGGGATGGCTCCCATGCCCGGGCATCTGCCCTCTCTCCCGGCAGCCTCTGCCCATCCGCTCTGTGCTCCTGTCCCTCCCCCACCCCAGCCTCCTTATGCTGAGCATCTGCCTCCCGTCATCCCTTCCCACCCCTGTCGCCGGCTCTCCCGCAGCTTGAACAGCCAATGACTTAGACAGGCCTTTCTCTCTCCCATCAGCCACCCCACCCGTTCTGCCTCTGGCCACGCCCTTGTACCGGGCATGGTGGCCACTGAGGCCCCTCGGGAAGCTGGAAAGGCACAGCGCTCTCAAGCTGGAGGGGAGGCCCTTTGAAACGGACCTCCCGGGCTGGCCAGCGGCCCCTGTTCTCCCGCCAACTCGGTCTTCTTCGGGGGAGGGGTCCCGCTGCTCCTCTCAGCTGCGCCTTCCAGGCTACCCAGCATTAAACCAGTCTTCCCCTCCCTTCCTCTACCCGCCCTCTCATCTGTTCTTCCTTCTTTCACGAGAAGATCTCTCAGAGAGCCTACTAAGTGCCAGATATCACCGTAGTTATTTCGTCCCAACGAACTGACAAATCCCATGTTTATTCACCGAGCACCTGTGCTGAGTCGGGCAGCGGGACACAGGGGCGAACCTCGTTCCGCCCTGTCTCAGGGGCCTGACCGTCTGGTCGAGGAGGCAAAGACTTGGAAACCGAGACGTACGAGAAAGCACCCATCTTTGCGCACACCTGCACCATCTGGGGCAGTGGGCACCCCAGGGCAGAGCTCTTTGGTTTTTGCAGCCCGTGGGAAAAAGCGAGAGTTGCCACACGGCTTCTGGCTCTGCCAGCCCCATCCTTCCCTTCGCCCGTCCGAATGGACGCTCTGTGGAGGCCAAGGCCACGGACACTATTTCCTGCCACGACCACCTGGGATACAAAGCCCTGTCTCTGAAGCGGATGTCTCCGGCACAGGGCAAACCTGGAAGACAGAACTAGCTCCAGTTCTCAGTGCCCTTTGAGGGTTCCCTTTCGCCAAATCCCACTGCCTGTTCGGGTGAGTGTGTAGGACACGCAGAGAAGCTCGGAGCCCACCCAGGGCAGCGGCAGAGAGGTCAGCCAGGGGCCAGGGGCAGCAGAGACCCGGGAGAGCAGGCAGCCCTGTGCATGGGTGGGATCGCACCCACCCCAGAGGCAGCTGCAGCGCATGCGCTCCAGAGGGAAATGTGTGGTGGTCTGGAAGGCAGAGCCCCCTAAGTTCCATGGGTTCCTGCTCTGCGAGCTCCTACTGTGTGCCAGGCACAGTGCTGGGGCGGGACTGGGACACGGGCACTGGGTTCTGGTCCAGCACCGGTGCCAGCTGGCTCCATGGCCCCTGCAAGTCCCTTCCCTGCAGTCCCCAGGGGAGGGCCCGGGTAGCTGAGCTCCCGGATGCAGTCCGTCCTCACCTAAAGTCATCGATGGGTTCTTGGAGACTGTGGCTTCATGTGAAGCGCCATGTAATGAAACCAGTTTGACTGTAGGCTAATTAATAATAGCAAGCGTTACATTCCCACAGCATATTTCTGGGCACAAAAGTATCACCAGAAGTAAACCTTCTTAATAAAGGCCCCAAACGCTTCTAATATTAAACATTGAAATACGTGTAGACCATACATATGCGTTTAAGCGAGATGAATAAAAACAAGTAAGAGAATTTTTTTCCAGCCCCCTCAGTCCAGTTCAGGCTTACGGGTGGTGGGCACCTCCCGGCTCGCAGCGCCAGGCAGGACACTACCCCGGACAGGACGCCCTTCCAGCCCGGGCCACTCACAGCCACAGCCACACTCCCCCGGTTCGGGACCGTGGACACGCCAGCCACCCAGCGTTCACATCTTTGGCATGCAGGAGGAGACCAGAGCACCCGGAGAAAACCCATGCACACATGGGGTGGACATGCTACTCATGGGGTTTGGGGGGTCCTCCCCATGGGTAGCGGCCCCTGCGGAGAATCAGTTCTTTTCCTCACCAGTGTTAAAACGAAACACCGTTGAATGAAACAACGTTATTTGAGGACCCTGCTGTCAACAACTAGTTGCCTTCTCTCTTTCCTCTTCCTGTGGCAACAGAGCCTCTGATTTTCCAGTGGGCATGTGGCCACGGGGAGTAAAGATTATACTTTTCAGATTTCCTTATAGTTGATGTGTTGTCACATGACAAACCTCTGGCCAATCAGACCAAAGCAAAACTGTGTGACGTCTTTCACAAAACCTCCTGAAGAGCCAAGTGACAGGTGCACTTCGCCTTTGTCTCTCTGTGCCATCTCCACCTTGGTGCCTGGAATGTGAAGGCAGTAGCTGGAGCTCTGGCAGCCATACTGGAGTATGAGGTCAGAGGCCGCATTGCAAGGATGGCGGAGCAGGGAGCTGGTGGGAGCCTGCACCGCTAGCCAGCTTGTGGAGCCTGCAGACCAGCTTGTACTTCACGTCTCCAGATTGGTTTACTTGAGAGAGAGAAACGTTTTGTCTTACTTAAGCCACCTTTAGTTTTCTTTTCCTGTCACTTGTAGTCAAATCCAATCCTTCCCGATACAAGCTCTGAATTCCCTTCCCAGCGAACCATCCTGAGGCTGTGACATCAGGGGAGTGCCCTAAGCCCTCACTTCCTGTGCTGGGCAGAACAATGCCCGCCAAAAACGTCCCCATCCCACTGTCTGCGGCCTGCACCGCGGAGGGCAGTTAAGGCCGCCGATGGAAGCAAGCTTGCTCATCGGCAGCCCTTGGACGGGAGATCGGCCTGGATTATCCAGATGGGCCCACTGTGCTCGCAGTGTCCTCAAGAGTGGAGGAGCAAGGCCGAAGAGTGCGTGTCGGAGGGTTGCGGCACGCTGCTGGCTTTGAAGGCAGAGGAAGGGGCCCTCGGCCAAGGAATGTGGGCAAGCCGTTTCCGGAAGCTGGGGAAGGCGAGGACCAAATTCTCCCCTAGAGCCTCCGGGAGGAGCTCAGCCCTGAAAACACCTCGATTTCAGCCCAGCGAGACCCACTCAGACTTCCACCCTCCAGAACTGTACGACAATAGGTTCGTGTTGCTAATTTAAGCCATTACGTTTGTCGTAGTTCGTTACAGCAGCGATAGGAAACTAATCCACTCCGTCTGTTTCTTTTCTCATCGGAGAATCACGGGAATGCCCATGTTACAGTGTACTGTGTGGCTTAAGGAAGGTGACGTCTGTGGGCCCCAGGACAGGGCCCAGCACACAGGAGACCCTCACACAGTAGCTCTCAGGGAAAACCACCATGCTCATACCACCGCCTTTAGCCATGAAGAACAGCAGCAGCTGAAACATACTGTGTGAAGTGCTCGGGACCGGACTAATGGCTCCACCAAATTCCTGTGCTCTGAATTTATTCAGTACCTTGGAGGAAGGCTGTCATCCTCATCCCAGAGGTGAGGAAGCAGCCCCAGAGGTAGGATTCGATCTGCATCCACCAGAACCCACTGGCCACGCCCCAACGCCTGGTTTCTCCGAGTGTGGCCCACAGACCCGCGGTATCAGCCTCGCCTGGGAGCCAGAGACGGGCTCAGCCCCAGCCTGGACCTCTGTGTCAGCCGTTCAATGGGACCCCCAGGGGACTAGCATGCACGTTCAAGTCTGAGAAGTGCAGCTCCAGGCCCCTGGTGCTCTGCTCTCTCCCTGACGCCACCCTGTTGGGGGCAGCCTCGGGTGACTTCACTTCCTATGTCTGCGCCCCGATGTTTGCCTCCATTCTACTCGGCAAACTCCTGTTCATTCTCCAAAATGAATAGGAGTCCCCCCAGTACAGGTGCACCCCATTCCCGACCTCCCCAAATAGAGGAGCTCTTCTGTCTGACCCCGGCGCAGGCCTTCCTCGGAGCCTGAACTCACTGGTGATGGTCTCAGCCCACGCCTGTCTCCTCTCCCAGACCTTGACCTCGCTCAGAGCGGGACCACGCCTTCTGCCGCCCCACCAGCGTTTACTGGGCGCCTGTCCTGTGCCGGTGCCGGGCTCATCCTGGGGCCGTGGCAGTAAACGTGACAGACAAGGACCTCGGTCTCTTGGAGCTCTCGTTCTGGTTGGGAGAGAACAGTGCGCACTGCAGATGGGCAAGGTCGGAGGGGCCCAGGGCGATGGAGACACTAACTGGGCGAGAGGACGGTGGGTGATGCCGGCTGGGGCATCAGGGCCGCACTCACTTCTCTTTGTGTCCCGAGAATTAGCACAGAGCCGGACATCTCAAACCACCAAAAGTTGTCAGGTTGGATCCAACCCAACCGTTCTCCCCGGTCGAACTGCACATTTTTGTAAGTTCACATCTGTTCTGAAAATTGCCAGTCGATTGTTTTCCTACCAAGAAAGCAAATCTCCTCCTTCTCTACGAACTCTCCCAAGGTAAAAATTCAAAGTAGAGAACCCCCATTTTCCAGCGATACCCCCACCCTCTTCCCTTCGCCAGCACTGACCACGTGGACTGTCCCCCGAGCCTGCCATGTAGCTATTGAATACGGAGCACCACGTGGTCTGCACAACGGGGGCGCGCTTCCCAAACTGGGGCCAAGGTCAGGTCATGTCAGCCTCGGAAAGAGAAGCTGTGAGCACCAATGGGTGAGAAGCTCTCTCTTTGAAAGCAACGACTCATCCTCCTCCTCCTGAGATGCTCAGCGAAAGGGAGGAGGGGTGCAGCCAGCCCTCCACCGGGCTCTCATCAGGAGCGCTGCTCAGGAGCGGGAATGTGGGGTGTTGATGCACTTATTTACACATGCAAGGACTGAGTCACTCCTAGCTGCTACACCCAGCCCGGGCTGGTGTTGTTTTGCTAACGTTTTCAGCCCCAGGAAGACAAAGACTGCCTGCGATTTGTCATTGGCAGAGAGGAGCTTTGCGAACGCAGAGGCTGGCAGGGGCCAGGGGAAGGCCAAAGGAGAAAAGCAGCCACGTGAGACACTCCGGAGCGGCGGGGACTTTGGGGAGCCACAGAGCACCTGCCGCACCTGAGGGGACATCTGCCGCCCAGCTCCTGCTGATTATTGCCGAGCAGAAACGGGTCCCAGCGTGACAGAAATCTGAGGGTTATTTTTTTTTTAAGGAAAGCTCAAAATACGTATTTAAAATATAAATATAAATATATATATGAAAGTTCTCGATGTGTAGGATATTTGCAGGCCAGACGCAGCTCCCTTGCAGGCCACCGTTGCAGCTGGCAGTACAATCAGTAATAAGCATGCCAGTGGCCCTACCAGCACCTGGGGCTCATCCAGTGCTCATTCCGGACCGGCGTCTTACTAAGCACTTTGCATGGCGCATCTTCCTGAAACCTCGCAACCAACTCGTGAGTGAGGTGTAATTTTCCTCCTTGACCCATGAGAAAAATCCACTAGAGTCATGAAATTCCTTGTCCAAGGTCACACAGCTGGTCACTGATAAGGCTGGGATTTGAACCCGGGCTGTCAGATACCAAAGCTGCCATGAGCTCCAGGCCTTGGCTGGAACACAGTGCATACTTTCACCACGATGTGGCAGAGAAACATCTGTAGTTAAATACACATCCCAATCTTAGGTGCAGAGCTTTCTTTCTGTATTCATTCGTTCATTCATTGAGCAAACACTGACCGAGCACCTGCCACGTGCCAGGCACTGGGCAAGAGGCCTTGGGAACTCAGGTGTGGGTCACTCTACCAACATTAAATTTCTCCTCCCTGCTCTGGCTGGCGTAGCTCAGTGGATTGAGCGTGGGCTGAGAACCAAAGTGTCGCAGGTTCGATTCTCAGTCAGGGTACATGCCTGGGTTGCAGGCCACAACCCCCAGCAACTGCACATTGATGTTTCTCTCTCTCTCTCTCTCTCTCTCTCTCTCTCTCTCTCTCTCTCCCTCTCTCTCTCTCTCTCTCTCTCTCCCTCCCTTCCCTCTCTCTAAAAAAATAAATAACATCTTTAAAAAAATTTCTCCTCTCTGCCCTGGCTCCTTGAAGTTCCCAGGTCCTGCGGGTCCTCTGCTGTCGGTCCCCTGCCCTGGGCCAGCTGTCTCCTCACTCACTGGGCGGCGCGATCACCTCCTCACCCAACTCCCTGCTCTGTGCCCCTCTTCCTCCCGTCTCTCCTTCACACGTCTTCCCTCTTTCTAAAATGCGAGTCTGACCACATCACCTCCTTCTCCACCTTCTCCTCTCTGGCCTCTTTACACAGAGTAACTCCCTCTGTGATGCGGTCTTCACGCATGTCCAATCTTCCTTGTCCGCCTCATCTCATCCCTCGGCACTAATACCTTCTTCTACCTCCCCCCACCCCCTGCACCCCAGGTCCTCCAGCAATCCTGGAACCCTCGTGTGGTTTGCTAAGCACCCCACCCCCTCTCACACCTCTTCCCAGCACGGCCTCTGCACCCTGTGTGTGCTTGCTGCGTCCTTGCACCCCCCACCCCCCACCCCCTACCAGAGCACAAGCTTCTTGAGGGCAGAGGCTGTGTCTCCTCACCCTTGTAAACCCAGGGCCTAGGACGGTAGCTGGAGGCGTGTGCGTACGGACCCCGAGGAAGGAAAGAGGGAGGGAACACAACCGGGTGGACGCTGGGTGGGAGGTGACCCAGGTGCAGGGAGAAGCGGCGACTTTGCTGAGTCCTGAAGAATGTGGTGGCAGCGAGCCCTCTAGGCAGAGGCCAGGGGAGAGGGAACACATGTACCCGCTCCCCCTCCACCAGCTTCAGGGACAGGGACAGCCGTGCATTTGAGGTGTCCTTTTGTTTTCACAGCGACCAGAAAACCCAGTAGCCCCTCCCCTTTCCCCTCTCTGCCCTGGGTAAAGAGCGTATATTACTTCAGGCTTTGAGCTTTTGAAGACTTCATCATGCATAGAGTACAATTTCTGCTTAGCCTTGCCTTCAGCTTCTCCAAGAAACTTATTTATAGATTTGGGGGGAGCAGGGGAAAATTGTAAATATAAGTAGTATGACAGAAGGCTGTGCATAGATTTTTGGGTTAGATCAACTTGGGTTGGAATCCCAGCTTTGCCACTTGCTGTGTGACGGTGGGCAGGTGACTTAACTTCTCTGATCTCTTAAGATGGAGATAATGGGTATCATGATACAACCTCCAGAATTGTGAAGCTTGAGTAAGAGCTAACTTCTGGAAAGCATCTAAAAGAGTGCTAAGCACAAAGAAAGCACTCAACAAGTGATTCATTATTATTATTATTGTTATTGTTACTGTTATTATCAGCCGTCATCGTCATTGTAGTAGTAGTAGTATTACCATAGTTACTATTAGTGTTGAAGTGATGTCAGAATGGTCATTTTCAGGGTTTCCCTCTTTGTAAAATACACTGGAGGAAAGTTGGGGAGGAGACTCAATTTTTTCAACATTAGGGAAAATTCAAGAAGGATAAAAGATATGTGCAGACAGATCCAGGTTGGGGAAAATGTGACAGGAAAAAAAGAAGGACTCTTTATGCAGAGGAAGTGGGAAAGGATGGCCATGGGGCAGAATTGGAATAAAGAAAGGTCTCAGGGTCAGCCACAGCCCGTGACCAGTGAGTTTTGCCTACAGGCAAGGCCAGGGCAAGGGGGGCACTAGGGTATTTACATTGCAGAGTGCCAATTCCCCATACAGTGAGGCCACCGGCACTGTGCACTTGGGACCTGGTACCCAGTCCTCAGCATCCTTGTTAGCACCTGGAGTACTACCCAAGGTCTGGGAAGTCCAGGGAGGAGCGAGTAAATATAGTGTCAGTGAGGAAAAGGCGTGGCGGCGCCTCAGAGGCAGACTCAAGACTGCTAAGTCAGTACCTCTGGGCCAGGCGATGACTAACAAGGATCTGGGCTGAGAGGAAAGGTGCGTGCTGCCCGGGAGGGAGCAGGCTTGCAGTGGCTGATGGCTTTCCAAAGCGTGTGGCGAAGCTGTGGCGGAGGAGGTAGGTGTGTTCCCCCCCCCGCCCCCCAGAGAGCCTCCCAGGTTGGAGTACAAGGGAAGCTCCCGCCTGTTCTCAGGGATGCGGCCCCAGCCAAGCCTAGGAGAAAAGACTGGCCAGCAGGATGCTTGCAGCTCCTGTTTAAAAGCCCATCTCCCTTGCGCTGGCGGGTGTGGCTCAGTTGGTTGGAGCATTGCCCCATAACCAAAGGGTTGCAGGTTCGATTCCCCGTCAGGGCACATGCCTGGGCTATGGGTTCGATCCCCAGTCGGGGTGTGTAGGGGAGGCAGCCCACTGGTGCTTCTCTCTCACATCAGTGTTTCTCTCTCCCTCGTCCTCTCTCTCTTAAAAAAGCAATGAAAAAAAAGTGCCCGTGGGTGAGGATAAAAAATAAAAATAAAGTAAAATAAGAGCCCATCTCCCTCCTTAGATGGGAGCTCCTGGAGGGCAGGCACCACTTGTTTGGTCATTCATTCAGCCTGCAGCTGCTGAGCCTTCTCCCTGCAGAGGGGGACCCGGCCCTGCCCCCAGGGGGCTTGCAGTCTCACAGGGGGACACCGATCGCGAACGAGCCAGTGCCAAATAGAGAAAAGTCAACGTTACAATGTTAAAGAAGGAAATAAAACAGGGTGGTCAGGAAGGCTCTTGGGAGTGACCTGTGGGCAGGGACTCCTGTGTCTCTGAACCCCAGGGCCCCGCGCCAGCACCGGGGTGTGTTTCGGGGTGTGTTTCGGCGGAGGCTTGCTCCGCGGGGCAGGGAGGAGAGAAGAGAGGAGCTGGAGGCGCCTCTGTCATTCGTCGCTTGTAAGCTTCTCCCTCCTTACCTTTACTCTCCACTTCCTGCAGCTCACTTAGTGGAAGTCACCCGGCCACTGCCACAACCCCCTGGTTGTTGTGCCTGGCCCCGGCCCCATTAGTCTCTCCAGCCCTCGCCCTGATCCCCTCCCTCAGGGCCTCAGCGCCCAGTGATCTCGCTGATGGGCAAAGTCTTCCGTGACCCCGCCTCGCTCACCAGCTTCCTGGGCCTCCCTCCCACGCGGACACACGTGCTGCTCCGTGAGCCGTTTATGACCCTTTGGGGTCCCGTCTCTGCCACCTCCCAGCCTCCCAGCCTCGCCTCTCCCTGCTCCCAGCCGTGCTGGACTGCTTCTGCCCATGCGGTTCCCTCTGTCCGAAGTGCTCTTCGGATCCTTGGCTGGCCCACCCCTGCGACGCATCCCCCAGAACGCCGTCTTCCCCGACATCCCGCCCCGCCCAGTCCCGGTGCTCCCAGAATGCCCTGCGTTTGCGCTTCACGCGGTGCCATCATCATCATCATCGTCTGTTCACTGGCGTATCTCCTCTACTAGACCGGAGTTCCTCGAGGGCAGAGGCGGAGCCCTTGACTCTGCCCTAGACTCTCACGGCGTGCCTGGCAAGTGCTCAGGGAACAGCTGTTCAATAGAAGTCAACTATTGCCCTTTCCCTTGTCAAGCAAGGTGCTGGTGAGACCAGGTTCTTCTCCTTTCTGCAGCTCCCCGAGTCTCGGGGCAGGCGCCAGCCGCACCCTACAGAACCCCCTCGGGCCCTCGCGGCACCCTGCCCGCCTTTCCCTCCACTGGCCAGAGAGCTTACCGTCTCCCTCGGATTCTGAGGCACATAGTTTAAGTTTCCCGGTTTCTGAAATGAGAGTGTGTTTTACCATCAAGTTAAATGGAAGGTCTTTTCCCCTCTTCTGAAAGCTTTTCAAGTAGATGGCTCATTTTGTAATTCATGGTGTCTTAGAACGCAGGGAAGATGGAACTGGATGAATAAAGGCCTTCCTATGCCTCTGGGAGAGGACCAGGGTGCTAGCCCAGAGGAGCTTATCAATAATCCCGCAAACACGGATACGCAGTGCTTGGCACAGGGGACACAGTTAACATCTCGTTACTCTCATTCTCATTTTCGAAAGGGCTGGAGATTTAACAGCCTCAATCACATTCCAGCCCGAATCCTCCATGCTCCTAACTGATTGTAAAAGACGCCAGGAGCCCCTCAGAATTTGGGGTGGGGAGGGGAGAGGGGGTGGTTGCAGCGGGCTCTGTCACAGGTCTTATATGAAGAGGGGCTGTTTTGGGAGACGCCATGCTTTGGGATCCCGAGCTGGCAGGATGGAGCTTGTTCACCACTTCCTCCTTATTTTTTTTTAAATCCTCACCCAAGAATATGTTTATCGATTTTAGAGAGAGAGGAAAAGGGAGAAAGGAGGGGGGTGAGAGAAAGAAATATCAGTGTGGGAGAGAAACATTGATCTGCTACTAGCTGTACGTGCCCTGACTGGGAATCGAACCTGCAACCTTTTGGTGTAGGAAACGATGCTCCAACCAACTGGGCCACCCGGCCAGGGTGCCACTGCCTCCCTATTTTTAGCGCAGGGTTGGCTAAACACCTCCACTGAGTACATTCTGAATTTTTTTAGTGGAGTCGAATCAATCTATTTCCTCCCTTTTCTGTGCCGCTATGGGAAGCTTTGAGGCCAGAGACCACGGTAATCAGACTGGGAATGAGCAGGGTGTGGGAGAGAAGGGAGCAGCTCCGAGCCTCACAACCACCTCAGGCACAGGCATTATCATCTCCATTAAGCAGAAGTTGCAAACGAGGTGCAGAGAGAGAACGAACTAGCTCAAGGTCACAGAGCTCATGAGCAGGAAGCCAGAAGTCGAGGAGCAAAGCTCTTTAACAAGACTAACAAGTCCCCACCTTTGGGTCCTAACCACACCATCCTACACCCCCCCCACCCCCCGCACTCCTGCCCCCCTCAGCCTCGGTTCTCCAGCCCCCACTGGCCACCCTATTGTCTCATTCTCCTCCTCGCTGACCTTTGCACCTGCTGCTCTCCTGCCTGCATGTTCTCTTGTGCTCCCCTCTTCACCCAGCTCACGCCCACTCATCCCTCGGGTATCCGTCCACACTCGGATATCCAGAGGCACCTTCTCTGATCAGACACGATCTTCACAGTGTGAACACAGAGTCCCACGTGACTCCCATGTGAGGGCACTCCTCGCAGCTGTCCTTCGTGCACATGTCGGGGAGTTTGCTTGCAGTAGGGTCTGTCTCTCCCTTTTGGCTCTCAGGGCTGTGAGGCAGTGACCCTGAAGGGTGAGACGTCCCAATATGGCCCCAAGCTCTGGCCCGGCACCTGGCCCTCGGCAGGGATTTATCAAAGATTTAATAAATAAAATAAATGAGTGAAGAAATTGATCTGTGGATGTAAATGAACCTGGCAACTCCAAGTGCCTATTTCATTTGAATATGGGCTTCTGGCTGAAATGGATCTATCTAGTCAGGACGAAAAGGAGCCATTGAATTTTGAGAGAAAATTAAAAAATCTCCTGCATGATCAGTCTGGATGTACATCTTCTCCTCCCGACCCGGAAGCAAACAAACACTCACGGGGAGCTACCCCCAAGGATTTCGGTGACAGACGCGCTAGGTGACGTGGAGGCGGAAAGATCATGGCCGGGACCTGCCTGGAGGGTGTGCACCCCCAGCACTGCCTTCTCAGGCATGCACCTTCTCTCTGCTTCCCATTGTCATCATCGTCGTCATCATCATCTTTCCTTCTTACTACTCCTATGTGATGAGCCCCCCTCTCTGCCCCGCTCCCTCCATCTTCCCTCTCTCCCCGCTCTCTCTGTGTTGGGCTCATTAGTTTTCAGAACGTCAAAACCATGATGCCTTTGCCCCCACTGCTGACTGTGTAATTTAAAGGGCAACCCTTCGATCATATGAAGGAACCACCATTTCTGAATGCCCACCCTGTGGGAGGCAGCGGCCGTGTGTTCATGCAGCAGCAAAGGTGGGTTGACGTCTTGCACTGTCATAGTTGCTGTGGCCGCAACCATGAGCAGGACAGAAAAAAAACAAACCCTGCCCTTGTGGAGCAGACAGTCCAGTGGTGCAGGTGGACACCAGTGTCGTGAGTTAATGTGCAGTGTGCCAGAAGGCGGTCCGTGCTCTGCACAAAAATAAAACAGAGTGGGGGGGATGTATGAGGGGAAAGGGCGGGGGGGTGTCAATTGCAAGTTCCAACAAGGTGGTCAGCAGAAAGCAGGTGACAGACATCCTATTCATCTAGTTGGTAAACTACCAACCCCGCCCCCTGACCCCTGGTCCCGTGAGGAGGCTATTATACTTTGTTTGTACAGAAAGGGAAACCGAGGCTGGGGGAGGGGAAGTAACTTGCCCCTAATCACACGGCTCAGAAGGCCGAAGGGCCCGGAGTGCGCCCAGGTCCGTGTGGCTGCAGGGTTCTTTTAACCTCCTATGCCCCACGAAGCTCCTCTGAACACTGCCGTGACTGACAGGGGACACGGGTTTGCTGTTTTCTGAAAAACGCTTGCAAACGTAACACCCACAGATGGTTTCCATTGAGGACACGTCCGAGGTGAGAAGATGGAACCAGAGAGGGGCGTGCTGGGTCTGCCCTGAAGTTCAGGGTTGCGTTCTCTCCACAGCACATGGGAGTGAGCGGCTGGGGACAGAACTGTCCCCCTGCATGGTGCCGGGCCGCTGGATGTCAGGGGGTTGGGGGTCAGAGCTCAGGTGGGCTCTCAGTGGGGACGCTCAGTGGGGTGCAGCCTGGAGTCCAGTGCTCGCCATGAAGGTAAGTGTGGGTCAGCCCCGGGCTGTGCACAGAGCCCGCGGAGGCTCACGGGTGGGGGCCAGAGGCCTGGACTCAAGTTCTGGCCCTGCCGCGTGCAGCCCATGTGCCCTGGCGTGTGTGTCACAGGTGTGCCTCATTCTGATCACCTGTGAAGGGAGGCGGGGTCAGGGAGGGCAGTGCAAGCCCTGGGACCCGCAGCTCTCGTCCTTCCCTCCAAGGTGAGCACGGCTGGGGCGCGGGGCCGGGCTCCGAGGAGCACTGCTGGCCGAGCTCCGGACCGCGGGAAGCGCGCTCAGGGGCCTGGGAACCGGCAGCGGGGAAGTTCGGGAGAGGAGAGCACGTTCTGGGAAGCTAAATAGGGACGGTCCAGAAAACCTGCTCTCTGCCCAGAGTGTCTATTCTGGTGAGTGTGAAGATCAAACCAGCCTTTGATACACTTTAAAAGCAGAAAAGGGAAGAAAATCAATGGGTTATTTTTTTCCTTCCCTGTAGAGGCCGAATGTACTGATAATTTTTCTTTAGCCAATTAGGAGCTGTGCAGCCCCAGCGACTGACTTCTTTTGAATGCTCTTATTTTCTAATAATGCATTTATGACTCATTATTATTCTTTTTATAAAGAAGTTCCAGGAAGAACAAACAAACCAGTCTGATTTCCCCATCCTTTTCTCTCCACCCCCTCCCCTCGATCTCGATTGTCACAGTCACAGGCCCTTATAATGTTTGAATTCATTTCAATAATTTAAAGAACTTCTGAGTCCACCCATTGATCCATATTTGTATGCCCCTACTGTGTGCAGAGTACCAGAAGGCAGTCAAATTATCTTGGGAATTACGGAGCCGTCTGTACATGGTAGGAAGGCCCATGAATGACTTCCCTACTCAGCTCATCCTCACTCGAAGGCAAGGGTGTCTGGGAAAGGCCGTTGGCTGGCTTTCCCCAAATACCAGGCTCATCCTCTCCCTTCTTTAGGACGAGCGAGCTGCGGCGGAACCCAGTGTGCAGCCCTCGCCTCCTCACAGGCCTCGCGGAGCCCACGCGGTTGCGAACTTGGGCAAGACCATTTAGGCAAACCAAGACACGACCTGCTCAAAGACAGCCAGGGGTGCGGAAGGACAGCAGGGCCTCCACAAGAAGCAGCATGTGGAGGGAAAGACGGGAGAAGCCACGGAAGGAGGAGGAGCTCGGACATTCAGCAGAGGGAATTGAACAGTGTGGACAGAGAGAGCGTGATCTGGCTCTGCCTCCCCGCAAGGAAAGGAGGGAGAGAGGGAGAGAGCAGGGTGCGTTTTTTGCTACAGACCAGCTGGACCCTGGGGCCTCCTGCTCTGCGGGACTGGACTTCCTCTGGGGGAGCCGAGCTGTGCGGCTGGGACAGTGTGGGAAGGGGAAGGAGAGAGGAAGGCAAGGAGGGAATTCCTTGCTGCCCCTGAAAACAATGATTCCTTCTGGTGACAACACAGGTTAATGTCTCGGGCAGCAAGCCACCGCACGGCCCGCAGATGCCTCGCCTGGCACGAGCTGCTTTAGTGTCCTGCTGTAGGTTCCACGGAGACGGCCAGTGCACCTCTCCATTCGGAGACTACGCAGCCTTTGTGAAAAGTTCAAGACTTCTATCGCTCTCCACCTACCTGTATCCATGTGCAAACTGCCCCCAGCCCTGTCCATCCCAATAAGGACATCCGCCTTCTCGGGGTTTCAAGTCCCCCCCCCCACAGAGACCCTGCTGTTACTGACGCTGCGGAGGGGAAACTAATAAAGGCTGTGGTTTCTTCTGGATTCCTCTCCCCTCCCGCTGTGCCTACCCCGAACAGGTGGTCCTGACCCCTTCCCATTCTTCAGCAGACTAATTCATCTCAAAAGCGGCAAGAGAGGCAAGGAAATATTTTCTGAGTCTTATTTTCATCAAGAAGTGAATGAAAAGGAAATCTGCTCAAGAGAAAAAGGCCCGGTGTCAGCCAGAGAGCAGGAGAGATCAGGGGCAGACAGGGTTTTTTTCTTTTTTTTTTTTTCCGTCTGGGGTCACTAGCAGCCTCTTGGGGAGAAGGCTTGAAATCTGTTCGCTGCTGCTTGGGGACGGGCAGGAGGCACAATGAAGAGGTGATGGGCTAAGCCCCATTTCTCACTGCAGACACAGGCTGGGGGAAACTGAAGCCCTGAGGACCTGATTTCCGTAAAGGGCGACCGTGCCGTACACGCGCAGCAGAGCAAGCACACGAGAGCCCCCACGGCCGTCTCTGCCAACCTTCAGAAACAAGTGCACTCACAGTCTTAGGAAATCGGCGCAGTCTTGGGAAACAAGTGGCTGAAAAATCTCCAAACCACTGCCCAAGTAAGTGGCCAAGGCCCAACTTCCTAGGGGGGTCCTGGGCCTCCAAAGCCCTGGATGGACAGAGGCTTTGGAAATTAAAAGGCAGGATGAACGGGGGCCCTGAACACTCACCCTTCCTGCCTGGGCCTTGGCCGCAAGTGCACAGGGAATTCTGGTCCTGAAGGGAACCTGGCTCAGCTCCCCCCCCCCCCCCCCCCCCGCCCCACACTGCCTGGAGGCCCCACACCCGGGGAGGGGAGCCAGACCCACAGCTCCTGTGGGCATCCCACAGTCCTCGGGAAGCGTTGCAGTTCTGACCTTTTGGGGGATGATTCAGGGAGGGAGAGGGTGTATGGCTTGGAGAGAAAGTTCCAGGGGTTGGACAGCATGTTTGGGGATGTGGACACCAAACAGATGGAATTTTAATGAAAAGACTTAAGCCTTTTAATGCACAAATGATCCAAATCTCCCTCTAGTCCTCTTGCCTTCTGGGAATTATTAAATATTTAAGAGATCATAGTATTAAGAACCTGCAAAATGTAACCCTCATGAGCAAGTATACGTATACCAAGTGACCAGTTTCTAGGTATCTTTCTCCTAAAAGAATGCCCTGCCCTTCCTGTCGTCTCCTGGCTGCCCGTCTCCATCCGTCTAACCAAAATCCAAGGGAAGCAAATTGCTACTATGATCATTTCCCCAAAGCAGCTCTCATTCACTTTGCTTTTCTTTTGGAATAAAAGTCAGCCATAAATGTTTAATTAAATGGAAATCTTTCTGCTGTTAATGACTAGCTGCATGAAAGGCTCTTCATTTTTTTTTTTTAAAGGAGGGGTGTGTTTAAAACAGTCCCTATTAATTTCCTGATATTGATTCTCTGGCCGGGGAAGAGCATATAGTATTCAGCAGAGAGCTGCTATGCAGACCGTGTTGGAGGCAGCAGTTTGGATGGAGAAAGGGCACCAAATGCAGTATGCGTCAAATAGACCATCGCTCAATGAAGTCACTTAGCTATTCAAAACATGTTCAGCCATCACTCAACCGTTTGCATCAAGAATGTTGGGAGAGGGGCACAGGATCGAAGCTCTTTCCCAGACGCAACCAATTCCCCCAAGAGTGGCTTTTGCCCGGTTTGGCTCAGACCCTGGGGTCACGTCAGTTTCTCCCTCTCCAGTCTGTTTCCCTCTTTTCTCCCCCAGCCCCTGGCTTCCACTCCCTGCATCACCATCCCGTGTTGAGCTTAACAAACAATCCTGCAGTCCCTGCTTCCTGACGCTGCCTCCACCAGCCTCCGGTATTGGTTCAAAGCAGAAGCAAAGCACATCAGCCTTCTCTTCACACGGAAACACGTATCTCTCTGTGCACGTCTCTCTATGGGTGGCTGTGGCTTGTACACACGGACATATGTGACCATTCGGACGCAGTTTTTTCCCATTAAAGTCTGTTGCTAAATGCAGGTCGTATGACCTGCAGGAGTTTTTTTTCAGTGCTTGTGAGTGTGTCTCGGAAGCGCATGCCTTCATCTGCACTCTGATCACCCAGGCATTTTATCCTGACCCCCTGGCCCACAGCACATGCATCGGCACGCAGGTCCTGATGACCCTGCAAGATCAAGGCAAACAGCTGACACCCCTGCCCCACTGCTCTCCTGTCCGCCGCCCCCCCCCCCCCTCCCCGTGCCCTCGCCTTCCTCCTGGCCTCCCTGCACAACGTCTGATTCTCCAGCTGGCTGCAATGCTGACTCTACTCACTTTTGGGTAACAGACATGTCACTCTGCATGGAAGTGAATTGGTTCTCAACCTAACCTGCAAGTGAATTGCTGTTTATTAGAACTTGGGCTTGTTTCCTGTGAGAGACGTTCGTATTTTTAGACTTCGTAAATGTTAAAACACACATACACACACAGCCAGCCACCTCCGACGATATGTGTGGCTCATAGACATTACGAAATGCTCTTGAACTCAGCCTGAGATCCTGGAATAATTAGGATTTACCAAATAAGGATTCTTAGAAACAACATTTTTTTTTAAAAAAAAAGGAGATTTGCAGAAGATAATATGTTTGGGACTTTGGGGGAGTAAGGGGGAGCAGGAAGGGGAAAGGGAGAACATTTTGAATCCCTCATCATGAGAAGAGGAGCAGTGTTGAGAGAGGCAATTACCCCCCCCCCCCACCCCATAGATGGCAAGACCACATTAAACGGCAAATCCTAATCGTTCCAAAGTAGGCTGAGCACATTCGACTTTTAAAAACAATCTCCTGTTGTTTTAATCACATCACAGATTATTCCAAGGAAGAGGTTTGGGGAAAGGGAGGTGGTGGAGGCTTGAGAGTTGAGAATGGTTTTTGCTTATTGCTTCCCTCCCCTCAGAAACTAACCCAAGCAACCTTGATCCGCGGTGGAAGGAGTGAAGTAAGAAAATGGTGGAATGTAAGGGGACTTCTCTGGAGGAGGGTGGGGAGGGGAAGCGGGAAGGGGAGGGGTGGCGAGGGGGAGGAGATGGGAGATCAAATACCTTCTAGGCAGCAGGTTCTCCATAATCCAGAGTGGGTCATAACTTCCTCGTTCTTTTTGCTGGTTTCATTCTCACTGACACTTTTGGTCTTGCAAACCCCTCTGGAGTAGAGCCAATAGTCGGTTCCCACAGCTATGGTCATCAGACTGAAGGCAGCGAAAGCACCAACGGTGGTTAAAAGCATTTGAACACCTCGGTCAAACAGCCCCATAATTCTTCATTATATAAACACCCAACCGACTTCTGGTTCTCGGGAGAGTGTGTGCGAGGGTGCAAGTACTACAGCAAAAAATAAAATAAAAAATAATTCCACTACTAATATAATGGATATATGTGTGAGTAGAGAATGTGGAGAGATATAAAAAAAGGGAGGTAAGAAAGCTCACGGAAAAGAGTATAAATTATAAAGATCACACGGGAGGAGAGGCTTGCCTTTTGAGATCAGAAACTGTTCCAGTTGCAGTGATTTTCTTTTTTAAAAAAGGAAAAAAAAAATAAAAAGACACCCCCCACCCCCCCAAGTGAGATGCCTTAATCTCTTTTCCTAAAATTCTGGTCTCCAGTTTCCATATGTGACAGCTAATTTGGAGATGGCTTCCACAGTGAACCAGGGGACCGCCGCATTCTCAACACAATCTCTCATGGTCGGGACCTAGACAGTTAGAGATTGTAAAAGCCGAGATGCAACCTTCCGTCTCTGCGGCCTGCGCCATGAAAATCCTTTGCTTCGCCAGTTCTCTTCCTTGGGGGGTCTCGGGCGCTTTCGTTTCAGACCAGACTTCCCAGTATTCTGTAAGCCCTTGATCTCAGCTGAACAGGTGCGGGGGTCTCGCCTTCCATGGTTTTGCCCCGGCAGCGGCAGCGGCGGCGGCAGCGGCGGCGGCAGCAGGGCGGGCAGGCGCAGCGGCGGCAGGACGAGCAGCGGCGGCGGTTATTGTTGTTGGTGGCGGGGTAGTGTTGGCGAAGTGGGGGAGGGAAGGGGTTTCTCCCGGAGAATCGAGGCGGGTTTCCCTCCCCCTATCTGCAAAGCTCCTGGAAACAAGGGAGCCGGCGTCTTGCTGCAGGATGGGCCGCCCGCCTGCCCCCCCCACACTCCCTGCCGGCCCGGCCCCCGGCGGAGGCGCTCCCACCTACTGCATTACCGGGTGGTGCTGAACTGGACAGCTCCCCGCGCCTCCCGCTCCGCGCGCGCCGGGGCTGGCAGGGCGGCCCGCCAGGAGGGGGGCGCGGGCCAGAGTCCTCCCTCCCCTCGCGGGCAGCGAGACCGGGGCAGAGCGGAGGCTGCCCTTCCTCTTTTTACCCCTCTCCCAAATCCTAAAATGTGCGCTCTGCTGGGCTCCCGGGGCTTAGAGGAAGGCGTAGCTAGAGACAGCTCGCTCCCTTTCCCCCCCACCCCACTCCCTCTTCCCTCCCCTCCCTTCCCCCTTGGTGTTTCTTCCAGCTCAGCCTCTTTCTCATGCCATCTCTACGTGCCCAGAGCTTCCAATCCAACCCTCCCATCGCAATCAGATGGGCACAAAACTTCAACCAGCCGTTTCTCTGCCTGGAAGCAGTGAAAATGTAACGTGGATGGGTAATTACGAACACGGTCTTGATGTGTTTTTTAAATCAGCGTTTTGACTTTCCTGTTCTGGGGTTTATTTTATCGGCACAGTCGCTGCGTCTCCTTTTCGGTTGCTCCTCTCCCATCTCTTTGTCTCTCTTTGGCTAACTGGCGGTGTGCAGTGCCCGGCATGTCTCTGTAGTTTTCCGTGAAATCCTGAATCTTGCTCCTACAAGCAGACATTTTGGAAAGGTTGTTCACGGAAAAGGTGCGTAAGGGTGACTGGCGGCTGGGGCTTGGGCGATAATTTTCATCTTAAGGATAAATATGTTTGTAGGGGAAGTTGGTGAAATGTGAATCCTCCTTAAGTTTCCCTTGCCATTCATAAACTGGATCGGAAGAGTCAAAAACTCTCCCTGCTGTGAACACTGAGACCCATTATAACTCATATCCTCCTCTGCAGAATCCTTATCCTGGGTTAATTACACTGTCACTTCTTGCTCCTCTATGGGCAGCTTTTCCTTAATGTGAACCCTGGAAAAAAGAAACACGTCAAATTTTTGCTGCTCCTGATTCCATTTTTCTCTGATCCGCTTCACAGGGAAGTGAGTTTAGCTCATGAGGCATGATGGGGGATGCACTGTTTTTAATTTTTTTTTTTTTGGTGGGGGAGGAGCCTAGAGAGAGCTGTGAGTCTGATGGGTCAGCTGGGGGTTAGAGCTGTTGTAATTTCATAATTCAATTATTCCGTACTTTCTCCTGTCTCGCTCCATTTTTGCCTTACTTGACAATTTCTCAGTGATGTGATGATTTTCAAAGAGCATGTAATAGACGACTGAATTAAAGTGAATACTCTCTTTGGTGTTGTCTAACTTCAATCCCTCAGCTCAGAGTTGGTCTGCAGGAACAACCAGGGCATTCGTGTGTGTGTGTGTGTGTGTGTGTGTGTGTGTGTGTGTAAAAACTACCTGTTTCTCCACCCTGCATAAAACTTTTCTTCTCTCCCCTTCAGTTCTCGTCTCAGAAGGGAAGCGCTCCTGTGAGGGGCGCATGCCGTGCTCCTGGCACCTGCGCAGGGCCCTGGTGCCTGGGGAACAGAACCGAGATTTTGGCAGCCCCTGCTGAGGTGCCTTTAGAGTATAGAGTTACATTTGCAGACCGAAGATTTCCCCAGGTTGGTTTCTTGTCCTGTGAGGATGGGGGTGGGAGAGGGGCAGGTCTGGGGACCCCACTAGGTTGGGAGTCTTGCGAGCTCAGTCAGTGTTTCAGGTGGGTGGTTTTGGGCTCCTGTCCTTGAGGGGCAAGTGAAGAGCAAGCAGGCACTTCTCTTAGATGGCCGGGCCTTTTGGGGACAGTGGAGAGAGGCTTGGGTGTATTCACGTAAGCCTTACAAGCTTGCCCTCACGTTCTCTCGTCCCCTTGGTTGCCTTTGAGCTGTCCCAGAAGTCCCTTGAGACTGGAGATAGAGGCCTCCTCATCACCCTGCCCCTTTCACACCAACCCCTGAATCTTTTGCTCCAAGGAAATCGGTGGCAGAGGCTCAGAAGCTTCTGTTTTGTCCACAGAAGCTGCTAACACCGTAACCACTGACAGCGGCCTCGGCTTTTAGCAGCATTTGATTGATCTTCTGGCCAGACGATCATTGAGAGGAGGAAATGGGGAGGAAGAGGAGGGGAAAAGCTTTCGGGCTGCCAGCAGGGAGAGGAAGAGACTTCTGCAGACAGAACAGAGCTGAGAGCGTAGCTCAACTCTGCCACTTGGTAACTGCATTAACTCCAAACGAGCCCACTTCCTAGTGCCTCCTCTGTTTCACAATACCTGAAACAGGCACGTTAGCACCTGCCTCCTTCCCCCGCACGCCCCCCCCCCCCCGGAAGTTATTCCCAGCTGCTCTGTGCTTTGCACTGCTGCCACCCTGCTCCGGTCTCCACCATCCCATTTGCAGCACTTTGGTGTGTATGTGTCATCTCTCCTGGTCACTCTTGAGCCCTTGGAAGTCAATAGCTGTGTCTCATTCACCATCACGTCTTTGGGACCTAGCCCAGGGCTTGGTGCGTAGTCGATGCTTGATGAACAGTGGTCAGGTGCTCATAGTGAGGTTACATGGTGTGAGATAGGTGAAGTTCCTGGCACATAGTAGGACTCAATAAATGTGGGTTTCCTCTCGTTTCTCCTCCTCCCATTTGCATCCCGGTTGGCCTTCAGCTTCCTACGCGGTAACTCACGTACCGCTCTTCTTGCCCCTTCCCGACCTAGCTCTACTCCTTAGGTCCCTTCTGCAGGCCAGGCAAGGCCTCCTGCGAAGAGCTGGCTTGGTGCAAGTCCCGTTGGATGGTTTGGGTCCACGGGGCACACATACTTAGCAGTGCCCAATGGATGCCTCCAGGGGAGCAGCTTTGTGTGCCTGCAGTTGGTTCCTCGGGAAGGGCTTACAGGAAATTAGCTGAAATGCCACAGGCCTATTTTGAGCTCCCTTTTGATGGAGTGGAAATAACTTGGGATTTGGGAGCAGCAGTCCTGGCCTGGGAGCACAAGGCTGACATTTCTTCATTGTCTGACCTTGGGCAATCACTTCTCTGAAAATCTCTCTTCGTTGGTCACGGAGCGCCACCGGGAAGAGCCTTGTGCAGTGCAGTTGCCTGACTTATGTGTTAAAAACAACGATGACAGCTAATGTGCCGGGCACTGATCTAGCCGAATCCCATCACTGTTCCCATTTTACAGATGAGGAAACTGAGTCATATCATCGTTTTTTTTTTTCAAGTATCCAGCCTAAGGTTGTCCAGCTAGTGAGTGGCAGCGCTGGGAGTCCCATTGAGCTGCCCAGCTGAAGAGCCTCTGTCCTTACCGCTGTGTCTTGACACAAGATACGAGCATTTTGAATCAGGGTGTTACACCAAGGCTATTTCCTTCTCATCCACAGACGTGGCAAGCATTTAGGGAGTAGCTCCCAGGTGCCAGGAGTTTTCACACAGATTCTCACACTTACCTTTCCAGGAACCCTGCAAATGCCTCTTACTGTCTGATCTTATAGGTGAATGAATAGAGGCCCAGAGATGTCTCATATCAAGTCTCAAGGTCATATATCAAATTATGCAAAACAGCTGTGATCTGAACATTTTGCACATGCTACAAGCATGCTACAGATGCTACAAGCTCCAAGTCCCATAGTTTATTCATTCGGTCATTCATTCGTTCAACAAACTGAGCAACTACTATGTGGCAGGTGCCATCCGTGTCAGATTCCTGGGGATGTTGGGCAGGATAGACATGATCGCTGCCTCCGTGGACCTGAAGACGAGCAGGAGGAACAGACAGGTGAGGAATGGCCACAGTTAGGGGAGGGATGCTGTGGGGACAGACGGGAAGGCTGAGGCTAAATCCAGGGAGACTGCTGTGCCCCGGACGACAGGCTGTCCTTTGGCATCCCCATCGTTGTGGCCCCTTCCCAGGCGGGAGCAGCAGAGTGGGAAGGGAACAGGCTGTGGAGTCAGATGGGCCTGGGTTTGACCCCAGCTCTGCTGCTTCCTCTCTGCGTGACCTATGACTGTGACTTACCCCTCTGAGCCTCGGCTTCCTCATCGGGAAATGGGGGTGCTAGACACCTGGTGTGTTCCTACCTTAAGTCCTTTGCACTCGCTGTTCCCTCTGTCGGAATGCTCCCCTCCCTTGGCGCTGGACCCCTAGCTCATCACTCAGGACTGAGCTGAAATATCACCTCCAGTGAAGCATTGCTGGTCACACAACTTAACCTGTCACTCTGTATGACATCAGACGGTGTTGTTTTCATCAGAGCGCTTGTTTCAACCTGACACGCTCTTGTTTATTATCTGGAATCCCTCCTCGCCCACCTGCCTCCCCCAGGATGTCAGACCACATCTGTCTCGTTCACCGCAGCGTCTCCAATGCCTAGAAAGTGCCTGGAGTGTTGTAGGTGCTCAGTGAACTGTTTTTTGTTTTTCGAGTGAATGAATAAGGTTACGGTTGTGGGGATTAGGCAAGGGGAACCAGATACAAGGATTAGGGAAATAGCAGGAGCAGGTCTCTGGAAGCCCCCGATGCTTGGCAGGTGGTGGGCTGGGATGCAGAAGGCAAAGGTGGCCCCGAGGCACCGCAGGAGGACTGGGGACCAACAGGTAGGACCAGAGACGGATGTGGGAAGGCCAGTGCTGGCCGAGCTTCCCATGCCGCTGCCCCTGGGCCTGCTGTGCTCTCCGGGCCCCACGCCCAACCCACTGCGGGTGACCAGAGGCTCCCAGACCGCATGGCTGTTTGCCTCCATGCTGGGGCATCCCCTCCCATGAGGCCCTGGGCTGGGAAGGAAGGAGACGCCGGGAGAACTGGCAGGTTTTACTGCTTGCTGAGCGTTACTGAGGAAGAAGCCTCGGGGAACCCCAAGCCTCTACTGCCAGAGGGGGCTGGGGGAGGGTGGGAGGGTGTGGTTAGTTCCGAGCCGGCGAGAACTGGGAACCACATTTCCTCACGCAGAGGTTCCACGACAAGGATTCCCACAGAGAATGTCCTTTCCCACCCGGGATTTCCACCCGCAGCCTGAGCTCTGAAACACCGAAAAATATGCTCCCCCTTCCCCTCCGTCCCCCGGCTGGTGCGGAATTTCACCAGGAGCTGAGCGATGGCCAAGACGATTACGATATAAAATGATTAACAATCAAGTTACAGAGTAAAAAAAAAAAAACAGTCAAGAGGACTCACAAACGTGCAGAGGAGGAGTGAGAAACAGAATGGTCAGGGCAGAAGGGCAGGATCAATGGCAGTTTGCAGCGACTTTTACAGGAGAAGGGATCCAGTGGGCGGAGACAATGAGACGAAGGGAGGGGGGTGACCAGCCAGCTTGGGAGAGGGCAGAGCGGGGGTCCTGAATGTCGCATGGGGCCTGGCTCGGCTGCAGCTGCCTCACCACCCCTCCTCTTCCACGGTTTGCCCCCCCCCCCCCCCCCCCCCCCCCCCCTGCTCTCTGTTGGAGCCAGACTCCTGTTCCTAGAGCCCAGGGCCTGGCACCTGCCTCAGGGCCTTTGCACCGGAGTGCCTGTCTGGGATGCCCACCTTCCAGCCTCCTTCTCCATCTGTCCTTCCTGCAGCTGCCCAGCTGGCCTGGTGTAACAGCCCACCCATTCCTTCTCCATCATCGCTCCTCCCTTCCCGGCTTCCTTTTCCCCCAGAACTCTGACCAGCACGCTCACCTCACGTATGTGTTTCCCTTCAGATTTACAGTGCGAGGTGGGCGCCTGGTCGTGTTACTGTTATATCCCCCGTCTGGCACACAGTGGGCACTCACAGGTGTGTGTGCACTGCACAGGGAAACCCCCGGGTCGGCAGGGAGGGAGGCAGAAGCTGCGGGGGGCACGGAGAGGGAGGGAGTGGCCGGGACATCATCCCGCAAGGGCTGGCCTGGAGCTCTGCATGCAGAGGCCAACAGTATCTCGTGGAGGAGAGGTCGTGGGGCTCTGAGTGGGGTGGGGGTGGGGGGCTTCCACGGTTCTGGGACCAGGGGGAACCCGGAGGGGTGACTAGGAGGGAAGGCAAAGGATGCTCTTTCCCATGTGGATTTCGGGTGGACCGAGAAGGAGGGATTGCTGAGGTGGCGGGGCCGGACCGTGCACAGGGGCCCGGGGTTCAGGTCCCCGTTCCAATGCCACTTAGCAGTGTGGCTGCTAAGGCTGCAGCCAGATATTCCCAAGTCTCGGGTGGCCTGTCTGGAACATGGGGCAGCATTGCCTGCCTCGAGGTGCTGCTCTGATAATGAAACAAAATTTCAGAAGGACTTCCAGCATATCCTCCATAGTAAGCCCTCAATAAATATTAGCTACATGTTGAGCTCCTATTGGGTGTTATGTGCTTGGAATAAAGCACAAAAATGAAAAGGACGTGGTGGTCCCTCCTCAGAAGGGGCAGGGTGGATCGAGAGAGACATGTACGTGGAGCTCAATGCAGTGGACGGAGGGCGGAGGGAGGCACACGGGACGCCTGGCAGGGGGGCAGGTGACACCCCCTGGGTGTTCAGCGAGGGCTCCCAGGGGACGGTGACGGCTGAGCTGGGTCTTGAAGGATAAATGGAAGACAAGGATCAGAGGAGGCCAGAGGGCACAGTAGGTCCAAAGATACAGGGTGTGAAACATCCACTCAGCAAAAGTTCGTTGAGCACCTACTATGTGCTCAAGTCACAATAGTGAACCAGGCTGGGACCCTGCATGCCCAGGAGGCAGACACTAAGTAATTGATCGCACAATTGACTATTTAATTGCAATCATGGTGGGTTTGTGGAAGCTACAGGTAATTCTGGCTTGCCAAAGTGCCAGGTGGAGCGGGTGGAGATCAGCCTGGAAGGCAGGTGGGCCAGGTCGGGGAGGACCTTGAGTCAAGCACCATGCCTACTGTGTGCCAAGCTTTGCGCGATGGATACAAAGATGAACAAAACCCAGTCTGTCATTGGCAGGAACCAGTGACTGAATGTGCAGTGACAGAGGGAGGTCTGCGTTGTGAGAGGGGCACAGCATGGAAAATCACAGGCAGGGAGGGCTTCATGGGGGAGGTGACCTTTGCTTTTTCCTGCAGTTGAATGACAGTCTCAAAGCCCACAGGCCTGCCCTTCAGGAGCGGGGCTTTCTCTTGGTAAGTGTTCGTTCCCAGTGCTTTGTTATTATGTTCTGCGCGTCCTTTAAATGCGGCTGACCTGGCGCCTTACAGAAACGGTCAGCAGGGCTAAGGGTGCTCCGTGGTGGGTGGGGAGGGCAGCCAGGGCGGAGGGCCTGGAGCTGTGGCCAGCAGCATGCCCTGCTCGGATCAGGCCTGACCGGGGACACACCGTGGGTGGATAAGGACCCCACCTCCTGGCCCTGACGGGTTTTGTAGGGTGTTAAGTTTCTCCCGAGAAAACCTTGCTCTTCCACTCCCCTGTGCCTGGAAACCCCATCAGGGTTGGCGGGGACCCTGCGTGCCACAGACCACCTCTCATCTGAGCCCAGAGACTCACTGAGCGCTAACATGCCAAACCGATCCAAGGCCTGCTTGGAATTCCGAACCCGCTGTTTCCCAGGGGAACGTGGGGGTTCCGCAGGCCATTGCGGAGCCCCCAGACCGGGCCAGGCTTGGTGCCTCACCTGGGCTCCCCCCAGACTCCTTCCCGGGGGCCTCGCCTCCTTGTGCTGCAGATGCTGTGCCACGGTTTTCCCCGACGAGCCCCGAGTCCTGAGAGGCTGGGTCCTCCGTGTCCCTCGTGCTCGCTGTCCTCACAGCCTTCATGCCGCACAGAGTGTGGCACGGAACAGGCCCCCAGTGCACGTTCGCTGAGGAGCAGAGAGGGAAGGGTGGAAGGACAGAGGAGAGGAGCATTCTGTCTTCGATGACTGGGGGATCCTGCTGACCAACCAGTTCCCGCAACGCTTGGGGAGCGTGGCCTGTGTGCCAGGTACATGTCACATCGCGTGACCTCGGTGCATCCTCACAGCAAGCCCTGCCTCTCGTTTTACAGATGGGGAGCCCAAGGCTCCGAGAGGCCAAGCAATTTGCCCAAGGTTGCAGAGCTAATACACAGCCAAACCAAAATTACAGCGCCGAGGCTCTCACGCCACAGAGCCCCATGTTTATGAACAGCCTACGTCACGCCAGGCACCTTCTCCGTTCCATGCTGCAGAACCCCAGGGGATGCTAGGGTGCAGGGGGTGCTTGTGCCCAGGCAGCCAGCTAGCTGGCAGCAGAGTCACGGTGTGCACGCAGCTCTGCCTACCTGCGAAGTCCCGCCCGGGCATAGTCAGGGTTGGGGAGGCTCTGCTGGCCAACCGCCTCCTCCCCCACTGCTTGACTCAGTGACGGGTAGGTGCCTGCCGAGCCCTGGTCTGCTTTCCGGCACCAACGGGCTTCAGGGCTGCAGCCCGGGACTGCCCCTGCCGCTAAGGGGACCGCAGTAGTGGTGGTGGGCCAGACTGAACGGGGCAGTGGGAAGGACTCGGAGCCTGCAGTTTGAAGACTAGGCTAGAGCCCCAAGCACCTTGGGGCTGGTGCTTCCTCCTCTGAGCACTCATTCCTGGGAACTGAGGCAAATGACGGTGATTCCCTTGGATTAATTTACACCCAGTGCCCAGGACGATGCGGTCCACACAGTGCCCAGGAAACGTGTGAGGTGGTAGCGTCTCTAACCTCATTTGTGACCCCTGGCCCATCTCCGCCAATCTCATTCATCTTTTCACACTGTCCCTTAGCTCCTGCCCCCCGGCCCCCATCCCTGCCGGCTCCCACTGACCACAGCTGTGAGTCCCTGCCACGCTCCCCTTCTTTCTCACGCACCTTCATGCTCTCCATCCCCCACACCTCCCGCTGTCTTTCTGCATGGGCCCACGCGAGGCCAATCTGCGGGAGGGCGTGTTAACAACCTGTGCATTTCTGCACATCTGTGCAGCCATAAGCAAAATAGCCACTCAGATAACATGCACGCATGAACGCACTCCCGAGCCTGTCCACACCCCCATTCGCATGTGGCGGGTCGGTTGCCATTTCCCCAAGTGGGGTTCTATGAAGCACCCCCGTGTTGCGTCTTGCTTTGTCATTCCAGCACCACCACCCACGGGATGTTCTTCGGGTCGGCTGCCATAGCTCCAATTCATTCTTTCAACGGCAGCATCATATTTGACGGCGAGAAGTACCTTCCTCTCGTCTTCCACGGACAGGCATTGACTTCATTTCCTGTCCCCACCTTCCCGCTGCAGACAGGGGCCGCATCACACGACTCTGTCTATACGACCTCCTCGCTGGAGTTTTTATTTCAGTGGAGGAGATCCCCAGGAGTGGAATTGCTCAAATGAAGGGTATATGCATTTTTTAAAAGATTTTATTTATTTATTTTTAGAGAGGGAAGGGAGGGAGAAAGAGAGAGACATCAATGTGCAGTTGCTGGGGGGCCGTGGCCTGCAACCCAGGCATGTGCCCTGACTGGGAATCGAACCAGCGATGCTTTGGTTCACAGCCCGTGCTCAATCCACTGAGCTATGCCAGCCAGGGTGGTATATGCATTTTTTTTTTTAAAATTTCAGTCGATGTCGCCAGATTGCTTTCCAAAACTGCTGCGCTATATCACACTTTCTCCAACGATCCATGAGCCTACTACTTCTTCGCATCCACTCCACCACTAGGTGTTAACATTATTTTTATTTTTATTACTTGCCAGTTGGATGGGGATGAAATGAAGTCTCAGGATTTTAAGTTCCTGTAGACCAGGGCGCGTGTGCATCTTTCTGTGCTTGCCGGCTGTGTGGATCCGAGCGGCGGTTCCCCTGGTCTCATCCCTGGCCTGGCCCCAGTCCTCCTCGTTCATGTCTCGTCAGTGTGTGGGAGCTCCTTGTGTTCTGTGGCACCGGCCTTTTATTTGGCATCTGTGTTGCACATAGCTCTGTACTCAAATTTCTTGTTTTTTTTTTTTTTATATTGACTTTATGAACAATATCTGTCGCCACAAAAAAGTCATATTGTGGAGTCAAATGTCTTTCTTTTCAAATGTGACTTGCTTGTTTCTTCTGTGCCCCGAGACTGCCTTTGTCATTTTTTTTTTGCATTTTCTTCCAAGATATTTATTATTTTAATTTTTTTGGCCGTTAACTCTTTAATCCATCTGGGGTCTATTTATGTATATGATGTAAAATGAAGTTTCGACTTTCTTACAAAAGATAGCTGGTTGTGCAAGTGTCATTAATGAAACAATGACTCTCCTTCCAATTGAGGAGCGTCTCTGTGCCATAGTGGACTCTCCTGGAGACGGGGACTGCGTGCTGACCCCTCTGCTCCGTTCCCCTGATCTGTGCTTCCTCAGCAGCGCCATCTGCATCGGATCACAGGGGCCTCACTGTGCTCTGGGCTCTAATGAGCCACGTCCTTCCCTCCATCCCTTTCTTTCACAGGGTCCGGTTATCGCTGTCTTCATTCTCCCGCACAGACGTTGAGGTGATTTAATTCCGTGATGTCTCACTCCCCACTGGGTCCCAGGGACTCACCAGGGTTGAGCACACAGCAGAGGGGCAGGAAGCACTTGTCGGGTGTTGTTGCTTCTCCTGCCCTTCCCCGGTGGGTCCTATCCCTCCGCCTCCAGGACTATGAAACGTGTCAAGTACTCACCTTCAAGTCAACATTAGTTACCATGAAAAGGTGTACGGAATACAAATCTAACTGAATAGAGAAGGCTTCAGGGAGCTTGAGACTCTCAGACGGTTATCATATTTGAGACCCTTGAAGCCGAGAGAGAAGACATTCACTTACTGAATACCTGTTTATTGAACACCTACTGTGTGCTAGACTTTATTCTAGGTCTGGGGACATGGTGGTGGCCAAGACCAAGACAAAAATTTGACGATGGTATTGTTTTTATTATTTTTCAGTGTGATAATGATACTGTGGTAACGTTAAAAACAAAGAGCCCCTCTTTTAGAGATGTGTACTGAAACATTTCCCGATAAAATGACATGCATCTGGCTTGTTTGTTTCTAAACAAGCGAGGGCGGGGAGAAACGGATGGCAGTATTGACAGAACAAGACTGGCCGTGAAGTGGTTAATTATGGAAGCTCAGTGACAGATCAATGGGATTTATTACACTATTCTCTTTACTTTTGTCTTATTTGAAATATTCCATAATGAAAATGTTTTTAAATGCCTACAGAGCATTATTATATTTCAGGCATTAATCTAATTGCTTTACATCAATTCATTCATCAAATCCTCAGAAAAGCCCTGTCTTAGTCGGTTAGGGCTGCTTGAACAAAACACCATAGACTGGGTGGCTTAGACAACAGACAATTCTGTTTCCTATTGTCAGGAGGCTGGAAAGTTCAAGATCAAGTTGTTGGCAGATTGGTGAGGGCCCTCTTTCCGGCTTGCAGACGGCAGCCTTCTCTCTGCGTCTCACACTGGGAAGGGGCAGAGTGCAGGCGGGGTGGGGGGGAGAGAGAGAGCGAGCTTTCTGATTTCTTCTGAAAAGGAAACTAATTCCATGATGAGTGTCCCTCCCAAAGGCCCACATCCAAACACAGTCACGTTGGGGGCTATTACTCCTACATATGAAGCGGGGGGCGCACAGGTCAGCCCGCAGTAAGCACTTTGAGGCGGTCCCTGTCAGCCCAGGTGAGAGAACTGAGGCCCCATGAGATTTGGTAACTTGCCCGGGGTCACAGCTAGCAAGTGGCGGAGCTGCCCGGCCCCACGGCCCCACTCTCAAAACCCTGTGTTCTCCTTGCACCTCTTCTGCGTCTACCATTCACGGCAACGAACCTGTAAATTATGGTACATATGATTTCACGGAGCAGGAAAGGCCATGAGAGACAAAACTGATGGAGGGCTTCGGAGCAGAGAAAGAAGGCTGGTGGTGGGAGAGGGAGGGGTTGATGGTGAGGTGCTCCTTCCCCAAGGGGGCCCAGAGAAGGTCCCTCAGGGCGGGGGTGGGAGGGAGCTGAGACCGAATGCAGGTGGGGAGGCTGCACGGGGCAGCCGTTCAAGCAGAGGGACCAGCAAGTGCGCAGACGCTGAGACAGAGACAGGAAGGTCTGCGGGGTGGACTTGGCTGACAGGGACGGAGGCGGGAAAGCCAAGCAGCAGGAGCAGGTCTTACCATGCCCCGCAGGAAGGCATCGCAGAAAGGAGCTGAGATAGCTCAGTGAGATCATATAATTTATTGGATTTATTAGCTCAAGGGTCATTTAAATACATTTTCTATATTTTGCAGTGTGAATTTTACCTATAAAGGAGGAATAATTTAATTCCGAAGCCAAATGAACTGCTCTTTGCTGTCTTGCACAGTCACCCGCTTTTGATTTTTTTTTTTCATAACGTGATTCCGTTTTTCTGTTCTTGTCACATTTTCTCCTGCTCCTCCGTTCTTTTTTCAGGGGTTATGATGTTATTATCATATTATTAGTCACCAAGCATGGGTAATTCACTGCTCCAATTGATCTTTGCTGCTTATAAAATGCCAGATCAACTGAAAGCAAGTGGCTGGTGAGTTCGGAAAGCCAGTGTAGACAGAAAACCATGTGCATGACGGACTGGGGGCCCGGCGTGGGTGACCTCCGATGCGCTGAACTTCTCGGTGTTGAGTCGCCTCAGTGTCGGAGGAGTGTCCGCAGGGCAGCTGCTCAAGGGCGCAGGTGGTGGTGACTGCTTGCATCAGACTCTCGTCGTGTGTGCTCAGTACGTATTTCCCACGGCCCCTGCTAGTTCATATTTGCTCTCCGTGGGTGTCTGACGACGTCCAGGTCAGTGGATTCCGTAGATAAATTGTGTTCAAGCACCACGTTTCCCTTGAAAAGCATGGCCGGCAGCACACGCACACTTGTGGTGTGGCCTGTGCACAGAGTGCACCCACTTGGGTAACGCAGGAATGTGCACGTAGCGGTCAGTAGGTCCTTCTGCCATTTGGACTTGAACCTGGAGAGTGTCAACCATAGGTGAGTGAGGCTGGGGCACAGACAGTTGCTGGCTTCCGTGTAAGGGGGAAGCACCCCTTACGTTGCAAGCTGGAAGAAAAGAGGGTGAAGATGGAACCCTGAACAGACTGAAAGGAGAGGCTATAAAATAATGTTTTTTCAAGCCCTGGCTGGCATAGCTCAGTGGATTGAGCACGGGCTGCAAACCAAAGCGTCGCAGGTTCGATTCCCAGTCAGGGCACATGCCTGGGTTGCAGGCCATGACCCCCAGCAACCACACATTGCTGTTTCTCTCTCTCTCTTTCTCCCTCCCTTCCTGCTCTAAAAATAAATAAATAAAATCTTTAAAAAATAATGTCTTTTCCTTTGGTTAAGAGGAAGCCCTAGCAAAGGACACACTTACTCATGAATGAGGGCTGCCGGTCGGTCCTTTCCGACTGTCAGCTAGTGAGGCTTTGCTGGTTCCTGGCTAGTTTGGGGAGGCGGCTGTGGGGACTGCAGCCCAGCCCCACGGCTGAGCTCTGTGGCCAAATGGCAGGGGTTTATATCCCACGTGGCAATGGGCACCTGCCTCAGTGTCCTGCTCTGTGAGATGGGGATCCCAGCTGTGACATCACGGGTGAGTGGCTCACACAGTGGAAGCTGTGTGAGTCACTTCCCCCATGCAAAGTGAGATGATTCTATTTCTCCTTCATGGGGTTGAAATGAGGTAATCTTAGGTGATGCATATACAGGAGCTGACACAGAGTAGGCGCTTAATAAATACATATTTTTTTAAATGCCATGGACATGTACTCCATCAGTCCTGCAGACCTGGGGCATGTGACCCGCCAGGCCCCTGGACAGCCAGCATGGGCAAGGCACCTTGGAGGACAGGCGAGTTCACCACAACCTTACTTACAGAGGAGGAAGCCAAGGTCCAGAGAGGGCCAGGACTCATACAAGGGCGCACAGCACGTAGGAGTGAGTGGGCCTGAGAGGAGAGCCCAGGTCTTCATGTTTCCCATCCAGGGAGCTTACAGACCCTCCAATCTGGGTCTTTGGACACCGCGGGTCTGGCCAGCCTGTGGGGACTGTCGTAAATCACACAGGTGTCAAACTAACAGGAGTCCGACTGTTTCTGACAGTGTCTTCTTACACAAACCGGCTCTGGGGTCAGATGGCCAGGCAAATAACTTTTCAATGCTTTCGTTGTCCTGAGACCCAGAGTCCCACGTTTGCTACTAGTTTAGCCCGAGCACGGCATGGCGTCACTTGCTTCTAGACGCTGGAGTGTGGCTTTCACCCTGGGCCGGGTCCGGCATGGCTCGTGGTGGCCGAATCTTTCAGGCCTCGGGCCCGGCCCACCTGACCAGGTGTGGTGGTGACAGGAAGGGCAGAGAGGCCACGCTGCCTGGCCCTTCTCCTGGGCGGATGGTGAAGAGGGCTTTCCCGGAGTTGGCTGGCAGGTCTGAGTCCCGGGATCACCACGCTGCAACTGTGTGACCTTGGCAAAGTCTCC
This sequence comes from Phyllostomus discolor, assembly GCF_004126475.2. Taxonomy (NCBI): domain Eukaryota; kingdom Metazoa; phylum Chordata; class Mammalia; order Chiroptera; family Phyllostomidae; genus Phyllostomus; species Phyllostomus discolor. Next base: position 208,952,962 of record NC_040904.2, read on the forward strand.
CCCCTCAGCAGGCCTCAGTGTGCTCATCTGTCGAATGGAGGGGACACTGGACTGTCCATCAGAGCAGTGTTGCTGCAGGGGCAGAGTGAGCTAGAGCAGGTAAATGGTCATCACAGTCATCGTTATCATCTCATTTAATAACAGCCCTTAAAGCTGGAGGCCAAGGGGCCCCAAGCACGCCCTGGTGCCTTTGACCCGAAAGAGGACACATTTATGTTGCTGCCGAGTCTCACCTGGGCAGGCCTGGCTGCTGCGCACTCTCTGGACATTCTCCTGTCCTGTCGTCCCGAAAGGCACAGCCCGGTGGCGCCCCGGTGTGTGCAGGCTGGGGTGCGGCGCTGCACCACACACAAAGCCCCTCTTCTCTGCAGTACCTCGCTGCCCCTCACGCACCTCTGGGCTCTACAATTCAAGCATCACAAAGCACCTGCTGGGCTTCAGAGAAGCTGGCCCTCCGCTTATGATGAGGATGCGGAGGCTGAGGGAGTCACCTGGGTCCGAGGCCCTGCCTCTGGCGCGACCGCAGGGGGCGTGGTCCCAGGGAGGTGGCGGTGGTGTTCAGAATCGACACTACAACCCCCCCCACCCCAGTCCCCTGGGCCCTGCCTCCTGCTCGCGCTCTCTCTCTCTCTCTCTCTGCGTCCTGCAGAAGATGGAGTCTTCCTGAATGAGGCTTGGGAACGCTGCCACTGTTCAATGAGCTAATGGCGAAACTGGAAACTCAAGGGCTGGTAGCAGAGGGGAAAAAAAAAAAAAGAGACAAGCTTTGATTCATGGGCAGCAGGATCAGTGAATGGGGAAGACTCATCCTGCGGTAGTCGTACGGCGAGGAGACGCCTGGGTGGCACGTCCTTCGTCCTCTGCACGGAGTCCTCCCCGGGGAGAGGAAGGTCGCGCCAGTGGGGGCCTGGGCTAGCAGCGGGGGCACCAGGGGTGGCGAGGGGGCAAGCCGACCTGGGCTCCAGTCCCAGCGCTGTGGGGGGAGCGAGCCTGGTGAGCCTCAGCTGTGAAGAGCGGGCGGCAGCGCTGGCCACCCTAGGGCTGCCTTGAGCCGGCTGCGGCGGCTGCGTAAACTGCCTGAAACTGCCTGTCGGAGCCGGGCACAAAATAGGGGCTCACGAAATAAAAACACCTGGAAGCTTTTTTTTGTTTATGTAATTCGGGCTGAGGGGAGAGAATTTCCTGTGTCTTTAGAAGAGGGGGATACATTCTCAGCTGCCTCCTGTGGTTCCGAATGAATGAATGAGTCCATTTCTATAGCATCAGTCCTGAATTCTGGGGCGGGGGCGGGTACCACGGGAGGGGTGAGCAGCTGACGCCGTAAAAACGTTTTGAAAGGTAACAACTCATGTGTCTGTGGGTTACAGCTTGCAGGGGCTTTCCCGCACTGCCTGTCTCATCTGCTCTTCATTACAGACTCAGTGAGCTGGGGGCTGTGATCGCAGTGCAGGCGAGGGCTTAGGGATCAGAGAGGGGCAGTGATTTGCCCCACAACACACAGCTAGTAGACGGTAGAACCTCCAGTGTGGACCTGCTGCTTCCCAATCCCTCGCTCCATCTCAATCCGGGGGGTAATGAAAACTCCTGAGGACAGAGGAGGAGCCACATTATAGTGTGAGAAGGGGAGCATTATTTTTTCCGTGATCGGTTATAGGAGTTCCTCCAAACCTCCAGACTTGTGAATTTCCTTGCAAACATGTTCTGCGATGGGAAAGCACCTCGGATGCAGCGATGAGAGAGCCTTCGACTCACCAGTGTTTTTGGTTTGCATATCAAGCTCCCAAATTAATAGAGGCTTCCTCTGCGCGCGGGGAGGGCGGCAAGAGCGCTGCCCAGCCTGAAATGCGGCGATAATAGTAATTAATGAAGCCGGCTTGGGCGAGGAGCCTCAGCTGGCAGGGTAAACAGGGAAAGGTGATATTATATTTTATTTTTTCTAATCACTGCTCCCACTGTGCTCTATTGAGTTTCCTCTTTCTTGCTGGGTAGCTGAAGAACACCGCAGGCCGATTCCATAATTTTCCAATCACTTTCAGTTATTAAAAAAAAAAAACAATGTCATCTTGGTTATTAAGACTCAGTCCTTTCCTTTTAAAATGTCGATCTCACGTGAAGCTCGGGGCGCCCCTGTGGGGTTGTGCGTGTGCGCATTCATGCCTGTGCATGTGTGTGTTCACGTGCACATGTGCACATGCACGTGTGCTCGCATGTGTGCGCTCTCCTGGGTCCAGGAGAAAGTTGCCTCGCTGTGTGCTGCCTCTGGAGGGGGGGCTGGGCCGCCGGCTGGCTCAGACCTGCTGCGGTCTCAGCAGACAGCCCCGGCCCTCGGTTTTGCCGTGTTTCTGCTCAGTGAGTGGTATCTGTGAGGCTGGTGCCTGAGGTCAGGGTCTTTGGGGAGCAGGTGTTGGTCAGGGGCAGCTCAGGCTCCAACGCCCCCTCCTCCTCCCGGGTCTCAGGGGCGCCCGGGGACCCAGCTCACAGCTCTGACCCCCAGGCCTGGCCTTGGGAGTGGGCCGGGATGCTGACGTCAGTCCTCTCCGCCTCCCTTGATGTCCGTCCACTCCAGCTGCGGGGAACCCGCAGGGTCTTGCCACACCTCTCTGTCCCGGCGGACCCTCTGTCCCTTCCTCCACGCACCCGGGGACCGTCCAGCCTGGCCGCACGCGGTTTCTCACAGTTTCAGCGCCAGTTTGGGCGCCTGCGCCTGACGGTGGGGGAGGAGCAGGCGAGGTGGTTTCGGGCGCTCCTGGCTGTGCAGACAGACAGCTGGACGCGCCCTCTGCCCTCCTCCCCAGACTTCTCACCGGTGAAGGCCGTCTCCTGCCCCTGGGGCTGTGGGAACTGCCAGGACTCCAAGAGTCAGACCTTTCCCGAGATGAGGCCACTCTGTTGTGTGCAGTGAACCTCTGCAGCCCCTGCGGGGGGAGGGCGGGAGGGCGGGAGGGAGGGGAAGGCGCAGACCGCAGCACGTGAACAGCTGGAGCGCAGTGACTCCGGCACTGGCAGCTGGGCCTCCTGCAGGGTGGGGCCTCCGCAGTGGCAGTCACAGTCACAGTCCCCGGCCCACGTTCTCCAGCCGGCCCATCCCTCAGCGAACTGGCTCGTGTCCTTCCACAAGTCCCCTCCACCCTTCATTTGTCTGCCCCAGTCAGACACGGTGTGCAGTCAAATAGTCCTGTCTGCCGTCCTAAGCGCGGTGTTGGGGGTCTTGCTCCTTGCCTGATGCGAGCCCTGCGTTCTCTGCATCTCAATGCACCGTGACAGGTAAAGCACTCGGGACAGGCCCCAGCGCGGGCTGGCCCCACAAACGGCCACTGCCCTCATCACGGCTGTTCTCCTCTCGGGCTCCGGTCCACCTCGGGGGCTGGGCGGGATGCCGGCCACTCCCGAGCCTCCCGGGCCTCCCGCGGCCTGAGCTGACGGGTCTTGGTTCAGTCCCTCCCAGGCAGATGCTCCTGCCGCGTCAGGTGGTCGCTCACCGCAGCTGGCACTAATGCGCCAAGTCACCGAGTAGCAGTGGGTGCCGGTGGCAGCAGGCGGGCGGTGTCTGTGAGCGGCCGGCCCTGCTGCTGCCTGCGCTGTGGCCCCGGGGGCCCAGCCGGGGCTGATTATCCGGTCCTGCAGCCCGCAGCCTTTCCCCGGCAGCGGGTGGGGCCTCAGCGGGAAGACGGGCTCACCATTCTCCTCGTCCCCAAGGTCAGCCACCGCATTGTTATTAAGAGCAACAATCGCTACTGTTCTGAGCACCTACTGTGTGCCAGGCCCTTGGTGAAAGCAAGAGCAAAGCACACCAGCACAGTTGCTCTTCTCAGTAGTCTTCTGGGGAAGCTTACGCCCATATCGTGGATGGGTAAGCTGAGGCTCAGGGGTGGTGCTGGGGAAGCATGGAAGGCGCTTGGGTTCCACTCCGCGTCTCCCCTTCAGCAGGGGCGGCCACTGGTCTTTCCTGGTTCACTTCAAGGCAAGCACAGAAGTTTCGATCTTTCCGGAGACAGCCGCTTGCTTTACACAAAAACATGTGCACTCCTCTTATTAATATGGGTTTGGTCCTGGTCCTCGTAAAAATAGTCCTGGCTCTATGACACTAATGGGGACTTCATCTCCTTCCCGGGCCACATGTGGATCCTTGGGGACAAACAGCGTCACCTCACAAATGCCCTCTACACACGGAGATCCCCATATTTCTGCCCCGGGTCAGAGCCCGCTCCTGCAGTCCAGACTCACGCCTACACCAGCCTTCTCACCTCCACTGGTGTCGGGTGGACACTCCCCACGCTGTGCATTCACACCCTGAGCCTCCCGCACCCGGCAGCTTCCTCCCCCTTGATTACCAGGGCGCCAGCCTTCCAGTGCTCCGCGCAAGCCAGAGTCACCACTGACTCCTCCCCCACCTCACACCCGCCTCGAATCCACCAATCAGAATCGATCACTTCCCCCCCCGGCTCTCCCCCTTATTTGAACCACCATCCTCTCCTGCCTGGATGGTCCTGTTGGCTTCTGACTGGTCTCCTTCTCCATCCGTTTCTAATGCAATCGCTGGAATGGTCCTTTTACGACACAAGTCTGACCATGTCACCTCTCCGCCTGAGTCGGGGTGGTGACTCCCCACTTCTCTCTGGTGAAAGTCAAAGGTCTAAGGAGGCCTGCAGGGCTCTCCTGACTGGCCCCGAGTGTTCCAGCTCTCCGCCGCCCACTCTGCTCAGCCCCGCCCGCCACCTCGCACTGCAGGCACACCCCCGCCTCAGGGCCTCCGCACGGGCTGCTCCCTGGCCCGGCCCGCTCCCTGGCCCGGCCCCAGACACACGCACGGCTCACTCCCTCACCTCCCGAGCCCCTGCTCCTCCCTCCCTGGCCACGTTAAGACCGCACCACCCCGCCCCAACCCGAACTCCCAGCCCCTCTTACGCCACAAACAAACCGAGGGTCTTTTTCGTTTCATAGCGAGCGTCACCGTCTGACATCCTATACGGTTCCCTTAAAGAGGGTCAGAACTGTTTATCGCCTGACTCTTGACACCCCGAGGTAGCTCCTCGGGGGGAAGCTCTTTCCTGGTTTGCTCACCCACATGCCACAAGCTTCTGGAACCCTGCCCAGCACACGGTGAGCCCGGTATGGATGATTCCCTAATGGCTTTCCTCTGACCCTCAACTTCCCCCCTGAAACTGGGGACAGGAGAGCGTCCATGCATTCCACTGTAGGAGGTGGTGTTAAAATCTCCAGGTGGCCCGCGTCGCTGACCTGACCCCAGCCCCCACCTCCAGGCTCATCGCATTCTCCTCTTGCTCTCACCATTGGGCTGCACCCCTGTCAAAGCCCTGTGGGTGCCTGTCTGTCCTGCCTCAGGGCCTTTGCATGTGCTGTGCTTCCTTCTGTCCGGAGGGCTCCTGGGTGTCATTCAAAGCCCTGACTAGGGATTGCCTCTTCCCTGAGGTCCTCCATGATACTCTCACCCTCCTCAGTTCTGAGAGACACCTTCCTCCCTTCCTTGGAATGACTTTTGTTTTCTGTGCATCTTCCAGTGCGGGGGTCCCATTGTCTCGCTGGGGCTCACGTCCAAGTCCATTGTGCTGTCAGACTCTGAGCTCCTTGAGGGTGGAGGCTGGGCCCCGGATCTGTGTCCCGAGCCGACCCAGGGCCTGACACATGGCAGTGGCTCAGCCGGTGTTTGTTTGTGGCTGACAATAGAGCAAATCTGAAATGAGCCAGGAGAGAACAAAGACTATTCTAAAGACCCTTCAGGATCACCTACTGGCAGGGAGCGAACAATGTCTCATTATTTGATCATTTATTTATGCTCTATTTTCAAATAGGGTTTGAGGCAGCCTGAGATGAAAGGCGCAGACACTGTGGAAACAAAGCCCCGTGTCTCGAACGCTCCCCCTCCTTCCCCGACTGGCTCTTCCTAACTGCTGGGTAAACGTGCCCCAGCCTCTGTCATCTTAATAAAAGCGGCCAGACCCTCCCTCGGCTGTGAGCCCCCGCAGCTCGCACCCTTCAGCCAGGCCTGCAGGGGTGTCTGGGCTCAGACCCACCTCCTCGAGCCACCACTGACCTGCTCTAGCCAGGACAGTGGGGGCCTCTGTGACCCTAAATACAGCGGACACTTTGGACCTAAATCACATGAGCTCTGGGTCGCGCTGGACCTTTCCACCCCCCTTCCCCTCTTGAGCACAGGGCAAGTTGGGTGGCTCCGAGTACCTGACCCAGCCTGTCCACTTCCTGTCCCCACCACTGGGGACAGTCACCCTGCCTCTCTGAGCATCCTTGTTCTTGTCTGTCTGGAGGCGAACAGGCCACCCACCTGTAGACCACTATGTGGCTGCAGGAAGGCCTGCCCCCCCATGATGCTGATAGGGAAGTCCTTCCTGGGAGGGGAAGGCTCCCCACCCCCAGCCCCACATTTCTTGAGCCCAGGGTAGACCTGTCAGTTGGCTGAACCCTGGCGTTGGGCATGTGGTTGGAAGGAGAGGGAGTCAGGAGCCAGCCATGGGTGGCTTGCTGCTGGGGACTGTGCAGGGACACCTGGGCCGGAGGGCAGCTCTGTGACCGGCTCCTCCCCTATAGATCTGTGGCCAGAGCAGGGGCCTCACCCAGAGAAGTGACTCAGCCTTGAAGCTGGCACTCTGAGACTGTGCTGGGGGGGGCGGGCAGGCCTGACTGGCAAATCCATCCCCCGTGGTCAGGGGCAGGACGGAAGGCACACATCATCACCGGCTCTTAAAGCTGGGCAGGCTGGACCCTCTGTCCTCTTCAAAGAAAGGAGAGCTCACATTGATTAAGCACCTACTGTGTGCCAGACATTGTCCTAAGCGCTTCACTTCTGTGACCCCCTAATTCTCACAAAAGCCCTGGCAGGAGGGGCGGGTCATTGCCCTCATCTCACAGATCACAAAACCAGGATTTAGGAGGCTTCACATTTGAAACATTCAGTAAGAGCACAGTGGCAGGGAGGATGCTCAGAGGCTGCACATTTCAAAGGCCCCACGGCTGGCCTCTGAGCTCTCAGTTGACTCATGTCGTTGACGCGGCCAGGCCCCTGAGGTGGGAAGGAAGAAAGCTCGGACGGGGGGTGGGAACGCCCAGGCTCACAGTGCAGCGCCCCGCACTTACTCGATGGTCATCACTGTGGCTCAAGCCACTTTCACCTGTTAAAGCCTCACTTTTCTCATCTGTCAAATGGGCACAATCACGTTGCTCTCCCAGGGGCAAGTGAGAGAGCTTTACAAACTGTGAAGGACTGGGTGTCTTCTTCGGTTAAGCTGCTGTCATCTCTTGCTCAGATGTTTCTTCGGGGCTTGTCCCCTGTTTACTCCTGCTCCTTCTCCAGCTTCTTCTCTGCACAGTAGCCAGAGGGATTTGGGGGAAACAAGTCAGTTCATGTCACTTTCTTGCTTGAAATCTTTCAATGGGTTCACACATCCCCGGTATTTGTCTCCTGTCTCCCCAGGACCCCCCTCTTGCCCTTGCCCCCATCTTTGGCTCTCTCTCTTCAGCTCCCTGGCCACCTTCCAGGTCCTTCATTGCACCAGGCTCTTTCCTGCCCCAGGGCCTTTGCACATGCTCACCCTGCTACCGGGAGTATGCTGTTCTCATGCTCTCCACCTGGACGACACCCGCTCCCCCTGCAGATTGCAACAGGAGCCTCACTTCCTCAGGGATGCCCCTTCCCGCCTCCTCCACCCAGACGAGCCTCCCCCGCCCCGCCCCCCACCCCGGTGTCTCTCTCCCGCAGCCGTGTGTTTCCTCCGCCTTGCACAGTCTGTCATCGCGCTCTTCTTTGTGTGCGCGTGGTTTCGTTTTGCTTTGTTTTGTCTTGTTTTGGTGTCTTGTCTCCCGCTCAGAATGTGAGCTTCGTGAGGACGCTTTGTCTGCCCTGCCCACCCTCGTGTCCCCCATCGCCGGCACAGCAGTGCCCAGCTGGGAGGGCACGGGATGCCTTCCGTTGGAGCAGTGAGGATGTTTCCCGCTGCTCCCGGGATGGCTGCACCCGCTCGTTCAGTCCAGGAGACGGCGCCCCCCAGCGGCGGCTTGCTAACCCGCAGAGTCCTTTTCACATCCCGATTTCTCTGCACCCTCCGCACACCGAAGCCTCGGTTTCCTCATCCGTAAAATAGGACTCCATGCGGCTGCCCCACAGGCTGGAAGGTTAGCTGGGATAAGGTATGGAAGCGTGTGGCACAGGGAAGGGATTCAGGGCGTGCCATTTCTCCCCCACTTCACTAGTGTCCTTGCTCTCTCTGTGGGTGATATTTTCCCTGTTTTGTAGAAACGGGTGCTGAGGATCAGAGAAGTTAAGCAGTTAGCCCAAGACACACAGCCCAAGAGCAGGGCACAACAGGGGTTCTGCACATTTTGTGTGAGATCGCGTCAGCCATGGGGTAGTGGTCCCGGCACCCTTTCTGGAGAAGGGCCCAGAAAAGGCCCTCCTGGGCTCACAGGGCTCACAGGTAGCAGCAGGAGCTACCCTTACCCTGGGGTCCAGGGTCCTCTGGTTCCAGAGGAGCAGCCCCCATCTCCTCCCAGGCCCGCTCCTCCAAGCCTCCCCGAGACGGCACTCGGTGGCCACCTCCGCCAAGCGGGCCCCAGATGAGGCATCCTCTCACGGGGGACCCCTGGGACGCTGCTCGGCAACTGACCTACATTGACTGAAAGCGCGATTCGTTGTCGAGGTCCCCTCCCACCCAGCACGGGACCCCACCCTGCGCAGACACCCCCCTCCATCCAAGGACGTTGTAAAAATAAAACGATCCCAACCTGGCCCTCTGGGAACCCCGGCTTCACAGCGTGTCCTGCTCCGGGGCGGCATCCACAACCCAGTTTGAAGGAGAGAAAGTGCAGGGAGGCGGTGGCCAGGGAGAGAGAGTGGGGTGGGTACGGATTTAAGGGGTGGGGTGGACGAGATAAGTAAGACGGAGGAGAAAGGAGCCAGGAAGCCGAGAGACCAAAACGGGGACGAGGAGAACAATTAGCGAAAGAAATTCAGCGGAGATTGCAGGGTGGAAGGGACTGAAATCCTCAAAGGAGCCGCTGGGATCCGCAGAAAGAACAGCAAGTGCGCGGGACCGAAAAGGAGCCGGAGTCCGGGAAGGAAACTGGAGAAAGGGGGAGAGGGGGGTGAGGAGGGCGGAGGGTGCGAAGCGGACTGCTGAGAACAGGCACGGAGAGAGTGGAGTGGAACAGGAGTGGGCCGGATGTAAAGGCTGCGGAGTTGGGAAGGGAGGGTCTGTGGGCAAGACGCAAAGTGGTTCGGGCAGGTGCAGGGTTGCCGGGAACCCCGGGCAGTGACTGGACCGGCCTGTGAGAGCTGTAGCCCCAGGCCAGGCGTGTCCAGCCTAGGGACCCTGGCTCCTCAGCAGGGTGTCCCCCAGTCTGCAGGGCAGTGCCCACCCCACACATCCCCCACCCCCCTGCCCACCTTCTGTCCTGCCAGGCGTCCAGTCCTGGGAGTCCTCAAGAGCCAACTGCCCCCGAGGCCTGGGTCAAACCCAGTTATTCAATTCCTCTCTTCAGCCTTCACACAGAGGATCTGGTACAGCCGAGAGGTCTGTCGGGGGACGTGCGGTCTCTCCTGGGTCCACCCTGCATTTTGTCCCCAGAGCTGCCTTAAAAAACTCAGCGGCCTCAGGCTCACAGTTCTTCCTTCTCCCTTGCCTTCATGTTTCACTAGGCAGCAAGTATTCATTGAGCACCTACTCCGTGCTAGACACACAAAATGCCTGCCTCGTGGCACTTCTAGTCCCTTCTCCTCCCCCGCACCCCCCCCCTCCCCCGCATCTTTGCCTCCTCTCTTCTCTTTTGCCCTGATTCTCTTATTCACGCCCAGGTGCCTCGGCTGTTTTTGCTAAATCGCAAACTGTTCCAAACTTAATGAACAACAGCAATCACTTATTACTGTTATTATCTCTCGTGGTTCTCGGGGTGACTGAGCTCAGCTTGGTGGCAGTTTCCACCAGGGAGTTGCTTGTCTGGTGGCTCTGACCTCGTCTGGGCCTGGCAGTGGCCTCTCCCTGTGGCCAGGGCTTCCTCACAGCAGCGTGCCTGGGTTCTGAGCAGCTGTTTTGCTTTTCGTGACCCACCTTCAGAGGTCACTCAGTGTCGCTTCTGTTGTCCTATCGGCAATGGTGTTATCGTCTAAGACTGTCGGGGGCAGGTGGGGAGAAGACCCCCTAGGGGGAGTAACTGCTGGAGAAGCACTCCTCTCATCAGGCAGATCTGGGAGCTAAGAAACAAGTTCCTTGCCCTGTCTCCTCTCCCCTCTCCCAGCAGACAGGGGTGGGACAGGCACAGGGACCCTCCACGGACATTCCCACTGAAGGGGGAGATGTGGGAGGCATGCGGCCGTCACCGGCCCACAGCGATTCTGACACCCGCCTGCACGCGTGAGGCCCATTCCTTGATTCGTCATTAGTCCCACTGCCCCCTGGGGTGTTGCTGTTCTCCCCTGAGTCACCCCATTATTTCCACCAGAAATGACCAGTGTTTGCAGAGATCCGAGGGTCCAGAGGACTCTCTTTTCCTTTGGGGCTTGTTCTGTCACTTTCATTCACAGCCCAAACAATTCCTTTAAAAGCGTCCTGGATTTCTTATGAATCAATTTGTAATTCATTCCATTTGACAAAAGCTACATTCATAAATCTCTCTCCCTGTCTTCTTTTTTTACCTTGGGCTCCTGGCAAGGCTGCTCTTAAGAGTCTTCAAAGACCAGCTGTTTAAAAGGACAGGTATTCGGCACCTGCCTGTCTGTCTGAGAGTGTCTAGGGGACGCTTGTGGCCTTCCTGAGGTCTTAACAAAGGCTTCGTAGTCACAGCCTTGGGGTCACCTTGAAGCCGTTGCCCTGACAGTTGCCCTGGCTATGATCTCTGCCTGAAAGTCGTTCCTTCTTTTGAGAATGGTTCGCCCTGTGGGTAGACGGGAAGGAGAATAGCTTCAAACCCAGCAAACCTTGGCTCCTTTGGATGTGATAGTTTGTTCTTCTGCTTCTCTTCTTGACAGAGGCAGGAGACTCTGCGGGGACCTCCTGTGCAGGAAGCCGGCCCTGGGGCAGAGAGAAGGCCCCCCGCTGCCTGTGTGCACGGTGGGGGGTGGAGCCTGCATGCGGGGCTGCGGGGAGGGCGGAGCTTATGCGGGTGGGAGGAGGGGAGGCGATCCAAGCAGGGGCACCGCCTGGATGGAGGAACATAAACAGAGGGGCACGCCCTCCGAGAGTGCGGGGCCTTTCTGTCCTTCTCGCCTTCGCCTTCCTCCTCGTATGCCCAGTCCCTACTGCCGATGCCCTTGTGGCCACCTTTTAGGTCCCTTTGCAGCGTAAGCCCTGCTATACCCCCCACTCCGCATTTCCCTCTGCAGCCCAGTGGCTCGCAGGGGTTGACCCGTCTTCTCCGCCTGAAGAGTGGCTGACTGATCTGTCAGGCCAAGACGGAAGGTTCCCTCTGTGTCCTCAGGGGGCTTGCAGTCCGGCGGCAGGGGCTGAGAACGAGCCCAGAATCACCAACGGTGCGCCCGTGAATCTGGAGGGACGCGGTGATGAAACGCGCCGAACGAGAGGGGCAGGGAGGGCGCTCTGAGCACATCCGGGAGAGAGGCAGTCTGATCCGGGGCGCGGGGAAGGCTTCGTGGGGAGGCGACACTGGGGCCGCGACCTGAAGCAAACCCAGAGGCTGAGCAGGTGCAGGAGGGCCGGGGATGGGGAGTGGGTTCCAGGCGTGGGGAGCAGCCCAGGCCGAGGCAGGAGAGAGCGCGCCACCCGGCACAGCAAACGAGGCTGTTTTCGCTCTCATCGCCGTGATCGGATCCTCGGGGCGCACTCCCGTGGCCTTTCCCCCTCGTGTCACTTCCCCCGTGCTTCTGGGGTCACCTAAACATAACCGTGGGCTCCTGAACGTTTGTCTCAGGGGCTCAGGGTAACCCGTCACCAAAACTAAGGTGCTGTTAAGCATCCCATTTAATAGATGAGGAAACTGAGGCCCAGGCGAATTAAGTTAATGCAGAACTGAAAGACTTGGAAACTAAAGCACCAACAGGGTGTGTGTGTGTGTGTGTGTGTGTGTGTGTGTGACGGGACGAGCTGGGGCCGGGAGATGCGTGCACAGGCCAGGACAAGGACCAGAGTCGTTAACTTAGGGGCACAGGGGGCCTTTGAAGGGCTTTATGCCTATGGGGTGACTGACGCATTCTGATTGATGTTGGGATAGCATCACCATGGTGACCGAGGTAAACATGGATCAGAAAGGCTCAGGCGGATGCAAGGGGATGGTTGGGGGCTCCGGCAGTCATTTGGGGGGCCCTGGGGACCGACCGGGGCAGGGTGGCTGAGGTCACTCACTGGTGTCCAGAGCCATGGGTGGCACATGCAGGGCAGGCAGTACCCGGGCTGGACTGGGGCCCCGTCCCCTGCACGCAGCCAGTGTTCCTCTCTCAAAGGGGGACCCGCACTGGTGCCTCGGCTCCTCCCCCCCACGCCCCTTCCCCACCCTCTTAGGTCACAGAGTCCTCCCTGGCCCCCACCCCTGGGACCCCTGTCAGGGCAGGGGTGTGCCTGCAGCCCGGCACCCCCGCTGCCCAGCAGCTCCGGCAGCTGCCGTGGGAAGGCCAGCCGGGCCTTCTGACCCCGCGGGCGCTGGAGGCTGGCACGTGGCTGGCCGGGTGCTGGCTCTTTCTGCCCCTGCGCCTGGTGCAGCCCTCGCCCGCCTGAGCAGATGGCCTTGGGAGGGAGTGGTGTCTGAGCGGGGTCAGGAGGCTCTGTCAGCTCCACCTTGTCCTCCTCGGCCTCCGCTGGGCTCCACTGTCCTTGTCGCTGTTCTGGAGGGGCTGACCAGCTCAGCGGCGGGGGGCACCTTGCAGCGTGGTGAGGAGCAACGTGCTGTGGCCGGGCATCAGGAGTGCCAGGCATGTGGGACAGGGGTCCTGGGGCTCTGGCACAGCCTCGGCAGGACTGGAGGGTGGGCGGGGACCGGGGGGCCGCGAGGGCTCTGGGCTGCTCTGCAGATGCCTCAGGGGCCCAGCTTGCACGGTGAGCCCCACACTGGGTGGCGAGTAGTGGCTGCAGGACCTCCACCGAGGTCCCCAGAGGAGGCAGCTAAGGGCACTCACACTTGCTAAGGGCTTACCATGGGCCTGGCCCTTGGTACCTGTTACCCTGGACTAGTGATTACCTGCCCCTCCTCGCCCCTTGCCAACCCCTCCTGGGGAGTCTTTCTCCGGCCCCAAAAGCTCCATGTTTATTCGATGGGTTTCCCCCGCTCGTCCTGCAGAACAGCTGCTTCCCCTCGGGTTTGTCCTCGGACCTTCCCGGCCATGGTGTCCTTCCCGGGGGCCTGCCTGCCTACCTGGACCCCTCCCCTTTTCAGGGACCCAAAGAGCACAGGCTGTATGTGGGGTCCACTTCCTGACTCAATGGAGTGGCTGGCTGCACCTCTCTGCGCCTCTGTTTTCACATCTGTAAAATGGGCAGAATCATACCTGCCTGGAAAGGCCGTTGTGAGGAGGAACAGACGTGAGGCTGTGAGATGTGTGCACAGAGGAGGTGCCGGCCAGGGGCTCTCGCCTTCCCTCCTGGCGGGCTGTGTGGCTGGGCAAGTCTGTTCGTGTCCTCAGCCCTAGAGTGGGCATGCCCTGCGCTGTCATGGGGGCAGGTGGGGGGGGCGAAGAGGAATGTGGTGTGTGAGCCGTGAGGGCTGCGCGCTGGGACACCCTGTGCCTGTGTGTTTCCGTCCATGTGATGAGAAGCTGGGGTAGCTGAAGGTGCCTCCTCACCCCGCCGAGCTACAGTTTGGGGGCCTGGGAGCCTCCCCCACCCCATGTGACAGTCACTCCCCCTCACCTCCAAGGGCCAGTGGAGGCCTCCCTGAGCCTCTGCCCTGGTTGTGCAGCCCCTGGCTGGGCCTGGTGCTGGGTCAGTCCCGCGTGGGGCGCCCCCACTGCCCACACTGTGAACGGGTGAGCTGGGGCCCCACCCCAGCTCCGGGCTCATAACTGACCCCCCATATGTGGGACCTGCTTTTCGCTCTGGGGTGGGTCTTCCAGTGCTGGGGAGGGAAGGTCCGTGGGGGACTCTTGGGAGAGTGGGAGCCGTGGAACCGGCTCCGTTAAGATCTGCTCAGGGCCGGGGTTGCTGCCCGCCCCGCCCCAGGACCTTGGCATGTGCTGCTTCCCCTGGCTGACGACACACATTTCCCCGTTTCACCGCCCAGCTCCTGCCCGTCCCATCTCAACAGAAAGGCCTTTGCTAGACAACCTCCGCTCAGTCTACGAGAGGCCTCCTTCGTAGTCTTGTTCCGGCGGCTCTGGCCTTTCCCTGCAAGCAGCTCTTCGGCTTGGGCACGGGCGTGCGTGTGAACTTGCTTCTCCTCTCGCTCCCCCTCCGCGCTGTATGCTCCATGTGGCAAGGAGAAGGGTGTCGCCTCTCCTGTTTGTCCCTGAAGAGCCTGCTCCCAGGACAGGGCGTGGCACCTGACTTCTGCTCAGAAAGCGGGGTGAACTGAGACCCCTCACCTCTGTGCCCAGAACGGCTCACAAAACCCTTCTTGCCTGCCTGCTGCGAGTGGAGAATCACGGAAGTTTCGAGTCTCAGGATCCTTAGGGATCGTGGGTCCGACCTCGTCATTCCAGAGGCCCTGGAGGCAAAGGCCCTGCCAGTGAGGGGGGAGGTGGGGACTTGACCCCGGGTCTCCTGGCTCCCATTCGGGTCTCTCCAGACTTCTCTGGGGCCACGGCAGGCTGCTCCCCAGGGGTTGCTTACCAGGGACCCTGGCCTCCCAGCCCCAGAGCTGCTTGGAATGAAGGGAGGGGGCACCGGACTCCCTGGGACTGTCCCGGGTGGGGGCAGCAACGGCAACAACGATGCCGAAGCACAAACACGGACCGCCCCAGCAGGGGCTGAGCCCCCGACAGCACTGCCCTGCAGTAAGCCCTCAGCACCCACCCGGGGGAGGCGACAGCAGGGCCCAGAGAGGTGGAGTGACATGCCCAAGGTCACGCAGTGAGGAAGTGGCTGAGTGGCGACCCCAGGCCGGAGGCTGTTGGACTCCAGGGCCTGGACGGCCATGTGCAGGCACGCAGCTCACGCCCTGCTTATCCGAGTCGTCGGAGCAGGCAGGTGCCGAGGGCAGGCCTCTGGGAAGGGCCCGGTCCTCCTTGAGGTGTTTCCTGAGGGTCATAGGCCTGGGTGCACAGTGGAGGGCGTCCCTGGAGAGCTGCAGGGAAGGAGGGTCACAGGCCCGCGTGTCCTCGGCTGTGAAACGGGATCGTTGCCTTGGCCCCCTGGGTGGTGAAGGTTGAGAGGAAATGGCCTTGAAGGGGCTTTGAGGATGTGCTGGCCCCAAGAGGGGCTCACAGGGGCTCCATCTCTCTGCCGGGCCCTCCACTCAGCTCCCGAACCCCAACATGCCTGGGCTGGGGGGCTACTGTGGGGATCTGTGACAAAAAGGGCTTACGGATGCCGAGAGGGCAGGCAGAGGTCGGGGGAGGAGGCCTGAGCCCAGGGAACCCAGGGTCAAGGCCTGACCCCACTGGCCAGGTGAGTCAAGTCACCTGCTGGGGTGAGGCTGGGAGCAACGTGCCCACTTTGAAGAGTTGCCGTACGAATTAAATAGAGGCATGTGTGAATTGCTGTGACATTATTCATGACACTGACCTTGACCTGTGTTTGAATACTTTTCCTTTCCTTTCCTTTTATTTTTCGCTTATAGTTGACATTCAGCACTATTTTGTATGAGTTTCAGGTGTTCAGCATAGTGGTTAGGCAACCATAGACTTTATGAAGTGATCCCCCTGATATTTCCAGTGCCCACCTGGTCCCACAGATGGTTATTACTGATTACCGGCAATATCCCCTCGGCTGCACTTTCCATCCCCGTGACTGTGCTGTAACCGCCAACCTGTGCTTCTCGGTCCTTTCACCGTTTTCGCCCAGTCCTCCAATCCCCTCCCCTCTGGCGACCACCAGTCTGTTCTCTGTATCGATGAGTCAGCTTCTGTTTTGTTTGTTTGTTTCTGTTCTTTATATTCTGCATATGAGTGAAACCATACGGTATTTGTCTTTTACTTCACTGAGCACAATGCCCTCTGGGCCCACCCATGCCGTCGCAGATGGTAGATTTCATTCTTTTGTATGGCTGAGTAATAGTCCATGGTGTAAATGCGTCCCAGCTTTTCCATCCTTTTGCTTATTGGCGGGCACCTGGGCTGCTTGCATGTCTTGGCTGTTACAAGCAAAGCTACAGTGAACATAGAGGCGTACGTATTCTTTTGAACTCATGGTTTGGGTTTCTTCGGATATATACCCGGGGGGGGGGGGGGGATCTCTGGGTTCCATTTTCAATTCTTCGAGGAACCTCCGCACTGTCGAAAACTTTTGTCAACACCGGCAGGCCCCACCATGAGCTGGATCCCGCGCGCTCTTGATAAAAATAAACATGGTTTCACAGGTGTCGCAGCAGCTAAGGGACTCCCGGACTCAGCACCGTGAGATCGCCTTGGTCCGTGTGTTTCCCCAGCCAGTGCTGGCGGCCGGGAGGCCCTCGTCAGCTGGAGACCGGACCACTGTGACCCTCGGACTGGTCCCTCCAGCGCTGGGGCTCAGCACACGGCTGTCGCGGCGCGGACTGGAGAGGGCGAGTCGAAGGCCGGCTGACGTCACGCCGTCCGCCGGCGGAGGGAGCCTCCGGCTGAACGCGGCTCCGGCGCCCGCACGGCCGGCACCTCGCTTCTGTGTCCGAGCCAGGCCCCAAGTGCAGCTTCTCAAACCTGGAATACATTTCTGTTTTAAAACTATAGCAAGACAAAAACAAAAACAAATACACAAAATGAAGAAACAGCAAGGCATACGCCTGCCTCGTGTCCCGGGTGGGTCTCTTCCTGCCCCCCCTCCCCCACCGCCCTCGGCAGGAGCGAGAGCAGGAAGGCCCGGCCTTCGGAGCCGGGGAGCCTGAGCCCAGGCCGAGCGCCGCAGCCTTCCGCACAGGCCCCCGGACTGCGAGGGCCATGGACGGGGCTCTGCGCGCGTGGGGAGTCCAGGCAGACAGACACGCTCCGAGCACAGCTGGACCGCAGCGCTCTCTCCCTGCCTTCGGCGCGGCAGCCTGCTCCCCTGGAAAGGCAGCTCCTAATTAGAATGGATCGAAGCAGCTTCGCTCCGGCTTTGTCTCGGTCTCCGTTGAATTGTCGCTTTAAGACTTAATCTGGTTCAGTCGCCGGTGGGCTGGGAGCCTCTCGCTCGTGGAGGCCGGCAAGTGAGGGGGGGGGGGCGGTGCGGAACCCAGAGCTCCGTGGTGCCGCTCAGCACCCTGCCCCCTACTGCAGGCCTCTTTTCCTTTCCTCTTTTTCTCCACCTGCTTTCTCTCCCTTTAATTTTCGTTCATTAACAACCCGAGGCTGCCCAGGGTGCCAGTCCCTGCCGGTGGGAGTATAAATTGGTACAATTTCTCTGGAGGGCAATTTGTCAAATGGTATTAAAAGCCTTAAACAAGTGCATGGGTTTTGACCTGGAAAGCTCCCTTCTAGGAACTGTTTCTGCAGAAATAACCGGACAGGGGTCGCGCACACGTGCAGGAGGATGTGGGCCTCGGTGTTTTGCTCGAGCGACAGCTTGGAAACCTGGTGTCCAGCTACAGGGGGGTCATTAGAAATGATCATGTGATAAACCAACCGGAAAAGAACCTTTCGGAGCTAATTGGGGACATTTGCATCCTGACTGGGTGTCAGATGCTCCTGAGGAATTACTGGGAACTTCTGTCAGGTGTGATCATGGCCTTGCGGTCGGTTTAGACACTCGACCAAGGGCTGGTGTTTGGTTTAAACCGGTGTAACCATAACCGTGACGGGAAGGGGGAGGGCGAGGCCACGTGGCAGAATCTGGCAGGTTCTGAGTCTGGCTGACAGGTGCATGGGGGTCCATGGTCCTGTTCTCTTTGGGGGTATGTTGAAAAGTCTTCACGATAGCCCTGGCTGGTGTAGCTCAGTGGATTGAGCGCGGGCTGGGAACCAAAGTGTCGCAGGTTTGATTCCCAGTCAGGGCACGTGCCTGGGTTGCAGGCCACAGCCCCCAGCAACCACACATTGATGTTTCTCTCTCTTTCTCCCTCCCTTCCCTCTTTAAAAAAGTACAATCTTTAAAAAAAGTTTTAAAAAAAGTCTTCATGATTTACAAAGAGATAAAAGAGTCCTGTAAAACCGTATCTCTTGACTTGAACTGATGCCCACAAGATCGGCAGTGAAAGAGGCACACACAGCGCTGTCGTATTTTTAGTTGAAAGAGGATGCACCGAGTGTCATGTGTGGAGGAGAAAGGATGGGAGTGAATACACTAGAAGGCAATTAGTGGCTATTCTGGGTGGTGGGGTTTGAATAATTTTCATTTTCTTCTTTATTTTTATTTGATAGTTTCCAAGTTGGTTTGTTGTTTTTTGTGTGTTTTTTTCTGCAATAAGTGTACATCACTTTTAGCATACATCATTGATAAAAAAAAGTCGTAGTTACTAAGGAAAAGTCGGACATCACCCACTGCGCATTAGGCCACGCCTGGTGGAAAGAGGTTTTACATCACTGAGTCCACACACACACACACAGGAACCGGCAACCTTGATGCCGCCGTGCCCACGGGACAGACCGGGAAGCCGAGCATCAGAGAGGGCGAGCGACTTGCCTGCAGAGGCACAGCGGCTCTGCCGATCCCACCCTCCCGATGTGAAGCCACTGCTCTCACCACGACACCCCAGCTTCTTCCGGGGGACTTATGAGGAGCAGCAGATGGGGACCCCGCCCTCTAGGAACCGGGGACCATGCTGTCTTTGCTCTCCTGGGCCACTGCCCCAGGCTCAGTCTGGGGCCACCTCCTTACTCCCCAAGAACCCGTTATTAATGCATAACAGCTTTGGGAAGAAAAGGCACTTTTTCCTCACATCTCAGGTACAATTCGGACAACAGCCCAGTCAATACGACCTCCTAAGGAGCCCTCCCGGTCTTCTCGCCTTTTTATCGTGGGAACAAGCTCTGTTTACTGGCAGAGAGGACCAGTGAACGGGGTTGTGTCCGTGAATATCCCAGAACCCACCGAGGGCTGCAGGCCGGGCTCCCAGTCCCGGCCCTGTCACCAGCAATCTGCAACCTAACGACGCAGTCCCTTGCTCTCTGGTTCCTCTGTCTCTGAAGTGAGTCAAGGATAATGCCTTAACAAAAATCGATTGGTTTCTGTGGAAAACAGGGAAGGCAACTCTAAATTGGGCTGAAAAGACATTTCCCCAGTTTGTGCTAATGCCGGAGATGGATAAAGCCTCGTTTCCGCCTCATCCCTGTAGCTCCGGGCTTTCTTATCTGGGCTCCTCCCCTCCATGCACTTCCTCTCCCATCCGCCCTCCGGTTCCCCCAGGTTAATCTTCCCACAGCAGAAGCCCAGGTGAGTCACCTCTGTTAAAACCCTTTATTGGCTCCACGCTCCCTCCTGGAAAAAGTCCAGCTCCTCTGCTCTGTGTGATAAAAGCTCCCTGCTTTCGCTTGGGCCTTCTCTCCAACTTCTCTCCTGCTGGGCACCCCAACTGCTCACCCTGTACTACACGCACCATTCCCTAGGAGGGCCCCCAGCGCCTTGCCGCAGGGCCTTTGCACGGGCTGCTCCCTTTGTCTGGAATGCCCTTCCCCCACTAGCACCCAAGGGACTTGAGCTACGCAAGGGCCTTGAGCTCCGCAAGGGCACAGCCTCAGGCGTCCAGACTCCAGCAGGGCCCCTGCCCAGAGACGGACGCAGGAACAGGGTGCACGCCTACAAGACCGAAGGCTCCTCTCTGCCTCTCCAGGCTGCAGTGGGTAGAATTCAGTTTCCATTCTGGGCTCAGTGGAATCTGTGCTTCCTGACACCCCAGTTTGGGACAGGAAATTTTTAGTTTTCGATATTCCATTTTTAAAGACACAACACTTTAGCACCGAGACAGATGTATTTTGTAATAGACGCTGACGCAGGTGGCCTCCTGTCCCTGAGTCTCCTTGCGGAGGACGGTCTGACCAACGCGCCACCCGGGCCACGGGCCTCTGCAGGGCTGGCTCTCACGGCAGGGGTGTCACGGTGAACCTCGGGGTCTGGGGGCGACCTCGGGGGGCTGCTCCCACCCTGTCCACGTCCGAACAGGGACCCCCAGCAAGGGACAGTGCCTCGGTGTCACAGAGGTACCGTGCTTGACCTGGGGAGCCAATTCCCCTTTCGGAACACCCACCCTCTGTGCCCCTCCCCCACCCGCTTGCCTGGGCTCCCCTGTCCTTCTGGGGGGTGGACCCAGCAGTGTCAGCAGGCGGCCACGGGCACTGGAGAAGGGTCACCTGCGCAGAGCCGGGGAGCGACCATTCCTCCCAGAGGGATGGAGACCGTGCAGGGCAGTGAGCAGAAGCCCCCCCCCCCCCCGAGTCCTGAAGGAGGCAACAGGAGACGCTCTCGGCCCCCACACCAACCCCCTCCCCGCGGCAGCCGGGGGACCCTGGCCGGGGTGCTGTCCGCGTTCCACTGGGGTGCAGACGTCCAGCTTTCTCCTCCATGGGTGGTGGGTGATTCCGGGGCAGGGCCCGGGTCCCGTCCAGGTCTGTAACCCCCCGAAGCCCACACACACACACGATTGTGCTGCACTTCTGAGTCCCAGCGCTGGGTGCCGGGGAGAGTGGAAGACGGGCCACCGCCGCCACGGACCACCCCCGAGGGGCCCACGGACCAACCAGGCCAGGGGGCGCCAGTCACTCCGCCCTCTCAAACCTTAAATGTCACCTTTTCAAGGGAGGTCTTTCCCCAGCTCTTTGGGGGAAGTATAGTGATTTTTTTTTTCTTTGGAAGCAAAGTAATGAACAGCCACTGACGTTTCCAAAACCGTGCCAGGCGCTACAAGGACATAAAAGCTGTGATATCTTTCCTCCACCGGCTCCCGCAGCCCTTGTGAGAGAATCCAGGTGCCTGCCGGCGCGGCCCTGCCCGTCTCAGCGCCTCTGCGTCCCCCGGCGCACACCCCGGCAACACCCGCACCGGTCCGGAGCTCCTGGACTCGCCCCGCGCCTTCACGCCTCAGGGCGTTTGCACCCGCTGTCCTTGCTGCTGGGTGGCTTGTGCCCCGGGTGGCCGAGTGGCTGTCAGACCTTCATTTCAATGTCACTTCTCCTTGGGTCCTTGGAGTTCCTCCTGCCCACTGAGCTCAGTGACCCCACCAATCACCGCCCGTCCCGGGCTGGCTCTGTGGCCTGCACAGCCCTCGGCACAGTCTGCAGGGCCTCCCCGGTTTATTCACGGCAGAACCAGTTTGCTGGGGAATCTTCACTCAGGGGGCTCCAAGCCTGAGCCATCTCGTTTCGAATTGCTTCATTCCATCACAATCTGCCCAGTGCCCTCCCCCCGCCCTGCTGAGTCCTCCTCAGGCAGGCTGCTCAGAACTGTCTCCGGCACCCCTAGTTGTTGACACTCAGACCAGGCCAGCTCAAAGCTCTGCAGAAGTGGGGAAGGGAGCAAGAGCTTTCTCTCTCTCTCTCTCCCCCCCCCCACCCCTGGGTGCCTCCCCAGGGCAGGGCGCTTCTTTTCCCCTTGCAGGCCTGCTCCTGGTCTGGGTCCTTTTCTTGTGACCCATCTCCCTGGAGATGGGGGTGCCTGGCGGAGCGTCCTCCGTGGCTAGTGTTCCTGGCAGCGGTAGCCCCTGACCTCTCCGGGGAGCAAGCAGCTCCCTTTGCCCAGAACTGTCTGGAGAGCCCCCCGACTCCCCTCTCAGTGGGTGAAACCCTTATCAGTGGAGAACACCCGCACTCCCTGCTGGTGGTGCAGGCTGCCCCCCACTGAGTCCCCCAGTTCCCAGGGCTGCGTGCCAAGCTCCCCCAAGGACACCCTCGTCACCTGTGCCTGCCTGCAGTTGGCCCCAGGTCCCTGCAGCTCAGGGCGCATCCAGCTGGGGCACAAAGTGCTGGCCTCCTCTGCTGGGCAGCGGCTTCTGTCTCAGGAAGGGTCTCATGGGACCTCCTTTGCTTGGTCCTGGGGCTGGGGCAGGCCAGGGAGCGGTACCCACTGACCAGCACCGCGACCTGACCACTCCGTCTTCTGATACAGACAAGGAAGAGCGGGGGCGAGGAGCGGTCGGGGGTGGTTGCCGGCAGGGACACTGCCACAGGGGAGGCGCCTGGCCCCGCCTCCTGTGATCCCTTTGGGAAGTGGGTTCCTTAGCGTCTCTTTGTCCACAGCTGTGGCTCCCAGGGACCAGCTCTGGGGCAACTGGAGATGTCCCCTCCAAGTCTCCTTGGTTGTTTTCGCAGGTCTTCCCTCCGGGAGCCCGTGACAGGAGACTGGCAGCTCGGCGTTGCTCGTGCTCAGAAAAGCGCCGGCACGCCGTCGGCCTCGGTGCTGTCTTCCGAAAGGATGGCTCAGTGGGAAGATGCCGCGACCACAGTGAGTTCACCAGGAAAAGTGACCAGGGGAGGAAGGGGGAAGGGAGGGGCTGACGGCTTTCACCTGTCATCTCGCTTATCACGGTGGCCGTGAAGGGCAGCCTGACTGTCCCTTAGTACATGAAAAGAGCTCCGCCCCCAACAGGCCGACTCCAGCTGTGGGGGAGGGGGCACAGGGATGAGGGTTGTGGCCACCCCGTGGCTAAGCCCCAGTTCTCTGACGAGGGCTCTTCATCTGTAAAGTGGGAGGAGACTTGTCAAGATTCAATGAGCAAGTGCGTGTCAGGTGCTGAGCTCACGCAGGCACGCGGCAGACCACACACCGTGACCAGAGCCGTCCCCACTGCCATCACTGTCGCTGAGACCCCCATGCCTGGCGCCGTCCGCATGACCTTCCCACTCCCACGAGGCTAGAGATGTAGGGACTGGGGGCGAGGAAGCCCTTTGGGCTCTAGAACCCAAAGGGGCTGAGACCCTGGGGGGAGGGCGGCAGGCAGAGGCGGCCTCCGGTGCGGGCCCGCGGCCTGCACGCAGCCTGACACAGGAGGCGGCGAGGGGCCTCCGTGGGTCTTTAATCAGAGGAGTGGAAGCGGTGTTTTAGGGAGATTAATCTGGCAGCAGAAACAGGACGGAAAGCGGTCCAGCTCGGTGCAAAGAATTATGACGGCCGCCTGGCTCCGAGAGGCGGGTCACCGGAGGGAAGTGGCCTGGTTCTGGGCTCCCTGGCGCTCAGGGTTCCTGGCAGCTGGGAGGGGCGGGTGCCTCACCAAGAGGCATCAAGGGAGGCCAGCAGAGGGCGCTGTTCTGTGGGTGACAGTGGCCCCTGCAGGGGAGCTCTGGCACCCGGACAGCGAAGAGGCGGCAGAGCCTGGTGTGCGCGCATCAGGACAGGGCTGTCGGCACCCTGAGCCCCGCGGGGAGTTCCAAGCCCAGCGTCTCAACTGCGGCAAATTGTAAGCCATCCCATCCCACGGGGGTGTGTGCTCCGTGAAGGCCCTTCAGGGAGGGTGGCGGCGCCAGCGCCCCCAGCAGGCGGCCCGCCCAGGGCCCCAGCCTAGCTCCCCGGGCTGCTGGAGAACCAGCAGGCGAGGCGTGGAGTGGAACCAGGGCTGCCCTGGCCAAGAACGGAAGGAGCCGCTGCTTCTACATGTTCTCATTTTATTCGAAGCTGTCACGTAGGTGGGAAGGGCCAACCGCCCCCCCCCCCCGCCCCCCGCCCCCGCCTTCTCTCGGCTTCCAAGGAGACTGGCGGGTGGGCGGCCCTGCCAGGTCGCCAGCAGCACGCAGCCCCTCACACGAGCGCGCCGAAGATCTCCACCTTCTCCCGGTACAGCTGGTGGAACTGCCGGGCCAGATGCTGGAAGGGTGCTTCCCAGTTCTCCATCTCCTTCTGTGGAGACAGGTTGGAGAGGCCCGTCTGTGATGTGAGTCACCCGCATGCCGGTGTGCGCCCGCTCCCGCCTCGCGTCGGGGGCTGCACTCACTGCCCTCGCTTCCCCGGCGCATGCACCACGTGGGGAGGCGCTGTCACTGGGCCGCGTTATCAGAAGGAAACGGTGACATGCGGAGATTAAGTAACTTGGCCAAAGCCACACACGTGTCAGTCGTGGAGCTGAGTCTGAACCGAGATCTGTCCCTGCAGAGCCCGTCCTGGCAGCCGCCCTCACTCTGTATGAGGCAGGCTGTCCGTCACGGGACTTCTTTCTGGCTCCGCTCTGACGGAGGCCCCGGAGGCTGCGGCAAAACAACGGAGAGCAAGGACCCTCGCACGAGAGGGAGGGCTAGACAGCACGGGCCGCCCTCCCGTTGAGGGAAGGGTTGCACTGTGGCATCTCCCTCCAGGAGGGGTGCCCCCTCCCCTCTAGCTCAGCGGGAGGTCCCACGAGAAAGCCCAAGGCTGGAGGCTTAGGGAAGAACCGAGGGGTGACGGAGGCTGGCTATTCGGTGTCCGCGCCGGGAGCGGGTTCACTGGGACAGCAGCATTGCTCCTCTGTCCACTGAGGCTGCAGCTGCCCTGCCCTGGCCCTCCCAGGCTGGAGCGCTCCTAGCGGGACTCTGCAGGGACAGTCTGCAGGGGGCGCTGGGTCCCAGCAAGGACAGAGGGCCAGGAACCACATCTGAGGGAGGAGAGAGGCGGTAGGTACCCTGGCCTGAGGAGGATCTCCTGCCACAGGGAGACTGCTGCTGGGAGGGCCCCGCTGATGGGGGCAGTGGGGGCGTCTCTGAAGTGCTCAGAGCGTCAGCCTGAGACACCTGGCAAGTCCTGAGAGGCCACAGCAAGTCCACCGAGACCAAGCCCTCGCGCCTCCCCCCTTCCCTGCAGGCTACAGGCCCCGAGCTGAACTGGAGGGAGGTGCGGGCGCAGGAACGCAGCGGCGGCCAGCCTGGCCCTGCTGCCCGGGGCGGCTGGCGGGGAGGCGCCAACTCAGAATCAAGGTAGGAATTTGACAGCCCCCCAGCACTGGGCATCTTAAGAACCGAAATAACATTTCTGTGGCTAGAGATGCCCAGAGGACTTCCACTCTTTGGGTGCACGCACGTATTAAAAAAATTTTAATTCAATTTATTTAAACTAAAAACAAAACAAAAAAAAACCCCAACCAGTTCACCCATTTCTCCCACCCCTACTTGGGCAACCATCAGTCTGTTCTCTGTGTCTATGAGCTTTTTTTTTTACATTTCACATATTAGAGAGATCAGCGGTACTGACCCTTCTCTGTCGGACTCATTTCACTTAGCCCGACACCCTCGAGTTCCATCCATGTTGCTGCAAATGTCAGGGTTTCTTTCTTTTTGTGGATGGACAATATTCCGTTACAGCAATCCCAGTTTCTCGGCCCACCCATCCATCCACGGGCACGCAGGCTGTGTCTGCGTCTCAGCCGCCGTGCGTAGCGCCGCCGTGAACTCAGGGGTGAGGGCACCTTTCCAGCCAGTGCTTTCCTTCTCTTCGAGGAGAGACCCAGGACCGGGATTGCAGGGTCATGCAGTAGTCTTACTTTTAATTGTTGAGGAGCCTCCATATTTTTCCATCGTGGCTTTACTGTGTACACATATTTTAGTTGTTTTTTTTTTTTTTTTAAGAAATAAGCTGGCAGAAGAGAGAACCCACTACTTCTGAGACAGCAGCTCAGCTATGGACTCACGGAGGCCCGTTTCAAACAAAAGTTCAGCCTCGATGAGAGGCGACGAACTCTCCCCCATGCCTGGAAGAATTTCCAAACCAGAGAACGGCACCAAGCCCCCAAGCCCAGGGTTGCGCAGACAGCAAGCAGCCCGGGCCCTGGGCGGTGGCCTGGAGGGTTTGTGCAGAACCCAGCCTGGGATTCAGATTCTGCAGTTTGAGGGGAGCGGCCTCTGGACTCTGCCAGCTGGTGACAGAAATGCACCAAGCCACCGGCTGGTTCTGGTGGAGCAGGTCAGCTGGACCTTCTCGCAGGGAAGTCCCAGGGCGCAGGAAACAAGCTGGCCGAGGCAGACAGCGATGGCGGTGAGCACTGAGAGCGATCGGGAATGACAGGGCGGCATGCAGCCTGAGGAACAGGGGCATTGCGCCCCTGGCTGCCGATGACAGCGAAGCTGTCACCCTCCGGGCAGATGTGAGAGAAGTAACTGCCTGCTACACCTGCCAGGCGTGTTGTCGGGCAGAATGTGAACTCCCGGGCAATGCCAATGTCAAATAGTAAAACTGGACCCCTGTTTTACACCGCTTACAAAAATTAAAACGGAGTAAAGACTTGAACGTAAGACCTGAGACCATAGAACTCCCAGAAGAAAAACATCGGGAAAAAAGCTGCTTGACGTTGAGCCTGGCAATGATTTTGTGGCTCTGACACCAAAAGTACAGGCAACAACAGCAAAACCAAGCAGGACTGCGTGACGCTGGAACACCTGTACGGCGGAGGGGTGACGGATGAAGTGAAAAGTCACCCCCGGGACGGGGGCATCTGCAGGCCACGCGTCTGAGGAGGGGTCAGCGTCCAAAATGTACGACTCAGGCATCTCGACAGCAAAAACACAACTGGTCTGGTGCAAAGTGGGCAAAGGACTGAGTAGACTTTTTTTTTTTTCAAAAAAAAATATCCAAATGGCCAATAGGCTACCCAAAAGGCACGCAGCATCACGCACCATCAGGGAAATGCAAACGGAACCCACAACGAGGCAGCACCTTGCGCCTGCTGAAATGGCTCGTGGAAAGACCAGGTACACCGGTGCTGGCGAGGAGGCGGAGAAAAGGGAACCCCGGTGCCCCGCAGGCAGGCTGCAGGCTGGTGCCGCCGCCGCGGAGAACAGCACTGTGCTGGGTGAAGTCAGAGAGAGACAGATACCGTGTGATTTCCCCGCGTGCGGAATGTGAAACAAAAACCCCACAGGAACAGAGAGCAGACTGGTGGTTGCCAGCGCAGTGGGTGGGGGGGCGGGTGAAATGGGTGCAGGTGGTCAAAGAGTATGAACTTCCAGTTGTAAGATGAGTGATTTCTGGGGATGGAATGAAAAACCAAAAACACCCAGTTGGGGAGCCACACGGGTGCCGCCGTCAGGCGCCCTGTACGGGCGGGCGCGCTGCGTTCCGAGGGAGGGAGGAGGAGGTGAGCACAGTGGCAAGGCCCGGCCGTGTGTCAAACAGCATCTCGTTAGGTGGCCTTTCTGATTACAGCTCTTACCCGAGCCGCCCCAGGGGGACTAGTGAACTTGCACAGTTAACACCGAGTGCCTCATGGCAGCCTCCCCGGGCCCAGTTTATGCACCCGGGTCAACAGCGCGCACACACACTGAACCGAGTTGAGCACCCACAGCCCAGGAGCCTCTGCTGACGGATGAGTTGGGGCAGGTGCTACCTCTGGGCTCCACCAAGAGTTCCGGGGTGGATGGGCTTTCGGGGCGAGGAGGAGCTGTGCAAATGCGAAGGCTGCAGGGGGAACACTAAAATAAAATGTCGTCTGCCGTGGGCGGCGCGGCCCGCTGCTTCGCTCGAAGGCGCTGCGTGAAGACGCTCCATGCAGCAAAAGCTCGCTAATCTGACTCGTCGTCACGAATTCAGCGTCTGTGCTCCTTGGGCCAGAGGCAAGAGTGGCTTTTGTCTTTGAGCAATCTGCAAGTTCACGGATTTAGTGAATAGTAGGAGTATAACTAAGATCGCTAGGGGTAGATGTACTCTTTGAGTTGGCACACCTTGAGTGCTCACTGCGCGCCGGACTTGGTGCTGTTTTCACAGTCACCATCTGACTTAGTTCTCGTATCTGCCACGCAGTGAGGGACGGGGCCCACTATCCCCACTTCACAGGTGAGGAGCCCAGGCACCCACAGGTGGATAGCACGCCGAGGACCCCCAGCGAGTCCTGCCCCTCACGTGGGCGCTCAGAGCACCTGCCTTTCTGCACTTTCCTGAAGGCAGCTCGCCTTCTTGGGGGGTTTTGAAAGCTCACGACCAGGCAGCGACTGGTTGGCAGCATTTGTCTGCCAAGTTGTACAGATGCAACAGGGGAAGTGCTGTTGCTTGCTTTAACCTTCCGTAGCTGAAGGAGATCTGGAGTGGCAGACGACCTCCAGGCTACTGGTTAGCCCGCGGGCTCTGGGGGAGGGGCAAAGACTCAGGCCTGGAGGCTGCACGGCCAGGGGTGAGGTCCAGTTACAACCTCGGACAGGCCAGGCCTGCAAGTCTCCCCAGCAGCTAGGACTGAGCCGCTGGGGCTCTGGAGTGGATAGCTCTGGGCTGTTCCCACGGGACTGGCCTTTGCTTCACTCCCCTCTGTGGGAAACTGTCACCCCAGCACGTCTGACGGGTACAGCCTGGGTCACACAGGCCTGCACCCTGGGGGCAGGGAGGCTGGGACCTCAAAACCCCCAATGCAGGAAGGCGGTTCACCGACACTAGACGGATAAATCATCACGTGTGTGCGCTGAGGGTGCCGCAGCAATTCGCCCAAGCTGGTCCGCTCAGCGAGGCCCCCCGCTGACTCTGCCGGGGCTCGGCTCAGGGCCTGCAGTCGCCCTGTGGCTGCGGCGAGGCGGGACAAGGCGCACCAAGGGGGTCAGGTCCTACTCCTGGCTCAACCCTCCTCTAGTCAGCCAGGTGGCCTTGGACCAGTCACGTCACCTCCTCAGCGTGGCAGTGGGATGTGGGGGACCGGCTCCTGCTCATGGGACTGAACGTGAGCGTCTGTGACGTCACGTCCCAGCAACACCTGCTAACCCACGAGCAAAGGTCAAGTGTCACTGCAACTGAACACAACCCTGGCTCGTACCTCTCCCTGGCTGAGACGCAGCCCTTCCCGGGGCTGGCCTCTACTGAAACACGTGCGTGACTCCTGCCGTCACGAGAAGAGATCTTGGGCTGAGGGGGCAAACACCAGTTCCGAATCAACTCTGCACGTGGCGGGGTAACAACTCAGTCGAGGCCCGTGGGGTCATGCAAGGAGCCGCTCCCCCCAGAGGCCCGCTCCAGCCCGGGCTACGGGGTCGGCGGTGACACTTACCACCGATGTTTCAAAGCACTCCAGGCCTTGGCCCAGGGCCCAGGCGCGGGCCTGTGCCGACTGCACCACCCGTCTGCTGGCCAGGTCCGTCTTGTTGCCCACCAGCACACCTGCTCGGGAGGAGAAACCAAAGCGCAGCGCTGAGCCGGCGGTCCGTGCGGCCAGCAGGGACAGAACAGGGCGAGCGGGCTGAGTCCGAGGGGCACGAAAGGTCACGTGACAGCGCGCCTGGTTCGAGGTGGTGAGTGAGAGGGGGACACGGACATGTTGACCCCCCCAGGGCCACAGCAGAGCAGGCTTTGCTTTTCTCACCAGCTTCTGCGTGCCCCCTTGTCTAGACCCCCATGTGTCCGCTCTGTCGCCTCCAGGCTGCAGGTGTCCCGAAGGGGAGGGCGACTCCCTGCGAGCGTTTGCGGTAAGCTCCTGGCGCGTGGGGCGAGCTTTAGAAACGGTCATTAGCGCTAATCTGAGGCCCCGGCTCAGAGTCAGGGATCCAGAGGTAATTTCGTTCCGCCCCCAGCTGCAGGAGCTGCGGCTGGTTTCCGAGCCTGTCTCTGGGGACCGTTCCTCCCGGTCTGTAATGAGGAGAGTGTGTTGATCTCACAGGAGGATGAAAAATAAACTGACTTAACGCATTCAGAAGTGACAACAGCACTTGCCTGTTTACTTGCGCCCCCCGCACGGGAGAGGGCAAGGCAACTGTCTGGGTTCGCTGCCCAGAAATACCAGCTCGTGTCCCCACCACTGCCCCTCCCCTTGTTGCCCGAGCCCCCCACACCCTGCAAGGTGGGTGTCCTCGCGCCCACTGGACAGACTCAGAGGTGTGTGGTTACTCGCTGAGGTTTCTGTGCACAGGCCGGACCATCGCCCTCAAAGCCCGGGGCTCCCCTTTCTGCACCCACAGCCAGCCGTGCAGTGACCTTGTGCCCTTCGACCTGAACGGCAGCGGTGCTGCCGGCGAGCCTGGGCGCCCGCGGCTCCTACCTGGGAGGGAGGCGCCGGGAACCTGCACCTGCGCCTTCTCCAGCCACTTGCCGCAGCTGCCGAAGGACTGCTCGTTGGTCACGTCGTACACGAGACACAGGACGTCGGGGCCCTCCCACTGTGCAGGAGGGACAGGACGGGCACATCAGGAAGGGTGACAGTGACTTCCAGGGTGGGGGAGAGCTGGGCCAGTTTTCTGGGAAGGGACACGTGGACGGAGGGAAACGAAAAACTGTAGAGGCCATGAGTCAGGAAGCTGAGCCCCACACACAGGAGAAAACAATTCACCCATAGGAGTGAGTGGGTGGGCGCGGGGCGGGGGTGCAGTGGGAGCTCACATCTGTACCGGGCTCTGTGCGGGGCGCTCTGGCATCGGCGTGAGACCTCCCAGCTCTGCTGGCTGGCCCCGGTCCCTACCGTGCAGCAGCCCTGCAGGTGACTGACTCTCTCAACAGGGTGGGACTGCAGCCTCTCTCTCCCCGCCACGGCCTCAGCTGTCTGTCCGTGTGTGCACCCGTTCCCAGGACAGCCCACTCCGATGGGAGCTGGCACGCCTGCCTGCCTGCTCTGCGGGCCCGGGACAGCGCCCTTTCCTTCCTCAACCAGCCCCCCTGGACGCTCGTGTGCTCGCATCTCCGTAACAAGGGCCGGCTTTTCACAATGCAAAGGGCACTTCCTGCCTCTCCTGCAGTGCCTCGGCCCTGATCCAAACCGGGCCACCGGACAGAGCCCACCGTCCCGGCACAGGGCCCAAGGGCAGCCCAGCAGGGCTACACTAGACCCGTGGCTGTGCCCTGGTCCTTGCAGACCCCCACCCTGCACAGTGGGAGTCTGGGTTACTTCTGGGGTGTCGTGACCTCCCAGGGTGTGAGAAGGAACCCTTTCCCTCCTGTTGTCCTTGGAAGGAGCCCAGGGTCACTCTGGAGGGCTCACCTTGCTGCCCCCACGGCCACCCTGGCTCCCGGAGGCCTCCAGGATGGGGGAGCACGGACTACCTGATGGTTCCCTCACACCCTCACTCTGCAGACCATCTCAGAACTCGTGCCAGAATCACACTGACGGGCCCCCCCACCCCCAGCCCTGTCCCCGTGTGCCTGCAGGAGATGCCTCTTCCCTCCAGCCTCAGCGAGGGACTCGGGCCAGTGCTCGGGTCGAGCCGGAGCAGGGAGCCTGGAGTCAGAGTGTGAGCTGAATGTGGCCCTGACCTCCTGCTGGGCAGGGCAGCACCCAGCACCGGGCTGTGCACATAGTAGGTGGGCATGGGGGGAACTTACCACCATCAGATCTGTATCTCTTAGACAACAGTAACAAAAAAGGGGGCAGAAGACAGTTTCCATTAAAATGTGGCCGTTCTTGGAAAGGCAGGGGAAGGCTCTGGAGAGTGCAACCCTTCTAATTAGCTCCCTGGCCCAGATTAGTGCAGCTGTTCCCTGGGAAGGCGCGGCAGGCTGGAACCCGAGAGGGTGGCTGGCCGGGTGGGTGTGATGGGCCCTGGGCAGCAGGGGCACGTCCCAGAGCCAGACCCACGGGACCGGGGAGCGGCCCAGGAAGGTGAGCCTCACGAAGTGGGGCACCCAGAGGCGGGGGGTGGAAATGTCGGCCCCTGTTCCGGGAGGCCGGGGAGGAGGGCTGAAGGGGCACCATCGGGAGGGGGTGTTCAAGGGAAGGGAGGCCCAAGAAAGAGCAGCTACTGGGACTGAGCCACCCACCTCTGGCACATTGGGGACCCGGCCATTCAGAGCTGGGGGTCGGGGTGGGGGGAATCACATGCCGGAGCCGCTCCCACTAGCCAAGGGGCCGCCAGTCCCAAGGCCGGGAGGGGCACCCCTTCTAGAACTTTGTCACAACAGCCTCTCTCAGCAGCCAGAGCGCACAGTGAAGTCTCCGCGGGGGCGTGGTAAGGGGCGAACCTTCTGGCGGGAGGTGGTGGGGGTTAGGAAATGAAATGACACGCTACTTGCCAACTTATCCAGCATCTCAGAAAACAGCTCCTTGCCGGCAGAGTCAAAAATGAAGAGCTCCTGGAATCAGAAAGGCGCGACCTGAGAATGCCCATCCCCCTGGGGGGCGGGGGGCAGGCACCACTAGCGGCCTGGGGGCTGTCCCTTCTCCCCGGGGCACGAGGCAGGTGGCGGGGAGAAGAGCGGCCTCCGGAACCCTGGCGAGGCCGCACAACCGCTCCCCGCCCCTCCCAGCACCCTCCGCACGGCGCTCACCTTCCCTAACCTCGAGAGCAAAAATACCAGGAACAAGCTGACTTCCCACCTGGCAGAACAGAATGCTAAACAGGCTGACAAGTGCTCTGGTTTCCAAAAGGTCATTCTGCACTTTGTTAACCAAATTGATTTTCAAATCTTAAAACCATTCCTTCAAAGGAGGTCACTGAGAAGGCCTGGGAAGGAGTGTAAAGTAGGACAGTCTGTCACCATCCTGGATGGCTACGGTCCTGTTCTGACAGGGGACGCAGGGTGACCCTTCCCGCCCAGCCCGAGCCTCAGCGGGCCTGTGGCAGAGCCCCTCGCCAGGGCTGTCGCCTAGGGGGCCTCCCCTAACCTCCCTCCAGGCACTGGACGGTCCTGGCTGGCTGCCAACCCCGGCCCAGGGGGTCTGGACCTCGGCACCGTGACCCGAGTCACATGCAGGTTACCCTGGCACCGTCCTGTCCCTTCTCCCTGCATCTCGGACCTCTTTAACCACTTGGTGACTCCTACATCTTCTCCCTGCCCGTGGGGACAGCCCACGCAAATGACACCTTGCAATTCAACTGCAGGAGCCGTGGGCTCCCGTGAGGAGGGGGCCCGGTGCAGGAAGTGACAGGTGCTTCTGCGAGGGCAACGCCCCCATCCCAGCCTCACTTCCTCTTCATCCGCCCTCCCGGGGACCCCCTTCCCCGGCCGCCCCACAGTTCTGTCCCCAACGCCGCTTAGGCGAGCCCAGGCCGAGTCCTGGCCCTGCGTCTCATGTGGGGAGGGCGACGGGGACGAGGGGCCCCCTGGGCCCGGCTGCAGCGGCACTGAGCCCCCTGGGGGCAAGGGCCCCACTCACCACGCTGTCCCCCGTGTCGGGAACCGGCACCGTCTTCACCACCAGGTCCACCCCCGTGGTCTGCCGAGGAAAACCGACATGCGTGCGTCAGAGGGCCCCTCGGGGCGCCCCGCAGGGGGACGCGACAGGCACCGCACCCAGGAGACGTGTCCCGGGGCGGGTGTTCGAGTCCCGGACTCGCTGTTGGCGCGGACGTCAGCGGGGACCAGCTGGTCTCGCCCAGCTCCCTGCCCAGGAGCGAGCTGCGCGTGGTGGCAGAGTCGCCCACTGGGGGGCCTGGTCTGCCCTGAGGCTTGTGGCAAAACACTGCCCACGGGGCCATCCCGGCAGCCTCTGGGCAGGGTTCTTGGGGCTCCTCAGGGCCATTTGGAAACCTGTGTGGTCACCGCACGGTGTGCCTCGGCCCCCCCCCCCAACTCACCAGGGTGTAGCTCTTCTGGAAGTGGGCCCCGTCGCTGCGGAAGATGTGCGCCAGGGCGGTCTTGCCCACCGCGGGGTCTCCTGGGGGACAGAGTGCCAGACAAGCGTCAGTTCCGTCCTCACCCGACTCAAGCCCCCCCTCCCCACTCCAGAACGCTCCTCTAGACACCCCAAACTTCAGGGCAGAACGCTCGTCTAGAAACCCCAAACTTCAGGGCACTCTCATCAGAGAAAACCTGCTTGCTTCTCCCAGGGAGTCGCTGTGAGGCCGCCAGCAGGGCAGCGGGTGCCTGAGGCCATCGATGGCCGGGCTCGCAGTTCTTCAAGGCCAGTCCTTCCATCCAAAAGAGCGGGCCCGGAAGGTGACAGAGCTGGAGGGCGCTAGGGCACTGGGAACAGAACAGCCACTCTTCCCCGGGCATGTCCCCTGTCCCCTGCGGGGAAACCCGTCCCTCTCACCCCAGAATTTGCTTCCAAGTCCTGGAGGTACAGGGGTGTGGTCAGGCCGACTGGGGGGCTCAGCTGACCGACTGAACCACTCGAGGCGAGAGCTCCCACAGTTAGGGCCCTGCCTACTTTTCTTTCTGGCGGGCAGGGGGTGGGGGGGTGTTCTGCATGTACGGGGAAACTAAAGATGCTGTCCTGAAATCCACTTCCATGTGGCACCCTGTCCCCCACCTGGGTGTGCCCCCGTGGCCACTGGCCTCCGTCCTCCCAGGGGCCAAGCCTGTCTGCGGCAGCAACTGCCTTCTCCGGGCGCACCTCCCACCTCGCAGGCTTCTCTCCACGGCACTCCTTTGCTAGTCCTGAGCCCCACAAATCGGCACCTCCAAACAAAAGGTTTACGCCCCAGTTCCAGCCTGACAGCCGGACATCTCACGGGGCTGCTAGCAGCAGGGGAACTGGGAGTGCCTGCCCTGCCCCCGAGGCTGCGGGCGACTCTCCGTGCTCACCCTTCCCGGGCCCCTTCCCGCTTCCCCACCGGTGGCCCTGCCCGGCCTCCTTCCTTGCTGCGCTGCTTCTGTTTGCAAGGCCTCTTCCACCTCGAGTCGTACCAGACTCTCCACCGTCACCCAGGGCCCCAAACAGGACATGTGTTTCCCGCTCTCTCCCCACAGCCCCCCTCGGCCCCTGGCTCGCACCCTTCGCTGCCATCCCCTCACTTTGCTGCCCAGTTCACAGTCAGCCGCAACACTTCTCTCGGCCTGGTTTCTCGGCAGCCTCCCGCTCTGTTCGCTTTTCAGCTTTGACTTTTCTCACTTACAATCTTCCCTTGTGAGACAATGGTCTGACTTACTCGTGGCATTTCGTTTCATGTTCATTCCTCCGGGTTCACACGAGCGATTCAGGCCCTGCTCTTCTAGTATTTCCGCCACATCTTACAAGGGAACTAACCCAGGTGGGGGCCTGCCTCCTGAACCCATTCACACAATCTCATTCAACACCCTCCCTCCCCCCGCCCCCGGACCACCCTTAGCCTCGCTGGACAGCCGACCATCTCCCCAGGGTTCCAACGTCACGCTCTCTCAGCCAGACCCCGCCCCTCTCCTCCAGCTCAGGGACCCTCCTGACCCATGTTTAACACCACCCCTCCAGGCCCTCATCACCGCAGCCCTCCATGACCCTGGGGGCAGCCACAGGCCGGGGTGTCCCTGGGTGCCCCCCCATCTCCGAGTACAGCGCGCCCATCACTCTCCTTGCCTTATGACGGCTCCCACCCTCCCATTTGGCTTCGGAACCCAGTCGGAAATTGGCTCTTCCTGCTTGTGAAACTCCCCACGGATTCGCTCTGGTTAATTTCATAAATCTTTCCTCCGACTGCCACTGCCAGCCGCAGTCACCCACTCTCACGGAGAACCTCCTGTGTCGGCCGGGGAGGGAGCCGAGCACAGGGAGGGAGAGAGCTGATACACACGTCTGCAGGGCAACAGGATGACAAGTGCAAACTCACACAGCGCAAGCTGAGAACCCGCGCGTCGGGGAAAGGGTGGATGCGTCGTTTCGTCAGCGGGCAGGCGTCCCAGCGGCTGGGGCTGGGGCTGAGCCTGGGGGTGACACCGGGGAGGGGCACTGCTTGACAGAGGGTGACATCTAAGGAGGCAGCGTGCGAGGGTGACCTCAAGAATCGCCGAGTCCAGTGGCCTTTTCTCAGTCCTCTTGCTCCTGGCGGTCTCGGAGGATGAGTCAGCCGGAAGCGGCCTCCTTCCTGAGACCTGGCCTGGTCCTCCTGCCTCCCCAATGCGGGCCCCTCTGGGGGTCTGTCCTTGGCCCTCTGCCCCCGTCTACCCTGTCCCCTTTACTCGCTACCTTGACTGCCACTGTGGCACGGCAGCCTTCCCCGCCTGCCGGGCTCAGGGTCCTGAGCTGCCTCGCCCCCGCTCATTTGCTCTGTTCATGACGTCCCCATTCACTCTCACTGTCCTCGGACCTCACCCACGAGTACCGCAGACCCTCCTCCTTCCTCCCACGCTCAGTCGGTCTCCTCGTCATCCCTGGCGCCTGCCCACAGGACCTTGGGGTCACTGCCCACGCTGCCCTGGCAGCCTCACACCTGGGCTTCCGTGCAGCCCCTAACCCCCGGCCCCGGGGCGAGGCTCCTTGCTGTCTGTCCCCTTTCGTCTCTCCAGTCCTCTGTGTTGGGTTACCGTCCCACTGTAAACCCTCGCCGCCGAAACACCTAGTGCAGCTGCTGCTCTGTGCTTGGCCCCTGGCCTCTGTAGCACGCGGGTGCCAGAAGTGACCTCGAGACACAGGCCCTCTGCCTGGTCTAAAGTGGGCTGTGTCTTGCTCTCAGCTCAGGGCTGAGCTCCTGGCTGGTGGGCAAGGCCCTAGTGACCTGTGGCACGGGACAGCCTCACAGGCTGGGGACAGGATCCCTGAGGCACGGCCGAGCTGGGCAGCCTCCTCAGAGGTCTGGGTCCTGCTCCGAGGGGCTCTTCTTTTCAAGCTTCCGGCAGCCACACCCCTCCCCATCGGCTTTGTGTCCCCAGCATTTTAGTCCCGCCCTTTTGGCCTCCAATGCCCATCGGACCAATCCCGTACACGGAACTTTCTCTGCTGAAATGCCGGGTGCATTTCCTGCTTCCTCAGCTGGGTCTTGCCTGACAATACTTCCCAACCGGCCCTCTCCTTTTCGTGTATTCCCCGTTCCCACCCACCGGAGCTCAGCATCACGCACAGCCCGCCCTTTGGAACACAGCCCTCGGTCTCGCCACTCTGCCTCGGAGCCTGCTGAGGGCTCCTCCCGGTGTCTGCCTGCTCCGGGTCGTCCCTACGCCTCCTTCCACCCAGCTCTCTGACCACCCCTCACACGACCTCTCCGCTCCACACGTTTCCTGTCTGTGTGTGGGCGCTTGCAGTAACACATCCTTATCTTTCTTTTTTTATTGAGGCAACAGTGGTTAGTAACATTATATACAGGGTCCGGTGGAAGTACCGTGTGGTTGGTAGGGTCATAATATGGGTGTAATAATTTATAGTTTTAATTTGAACACTTCTCCTAAAACTTCCTACACTGTACTTGAGTGTGACATTGTTATGTTACAGAACTACGCGCTTATGATTGTGTAATAAAGAGGGGTGTTACTTGTGCCAGACCCTGTGTGTTTCAGGTGTACAATGTGATCATTCGGTATCTGTGTACTGATCCTCTTGATCTCTGAAAACCCCTCCTCCCAGGTCTCCCCAGTCCAAGTCCAAGCCCCGCACGGCCTCTGAAGGTCAGCTCTCCCTCCTCCGTCTCCCTGTGCGGCTTGTGTGGCCCCACAAGACCCGATGTCAGTACAGCCTTCCGGGGAGGCGCGGCCGCCACCCCCACAAACGCTGAGAGGCGGTAACCACAGTGCTCAGGGCACTGCCTCCCGCTCTGTCACTTCCAAGCTGTGCGACCTTGCGTCAGCAACCTCTCTGGGCCTCTGTTGTCCTGTCTGCAAAATGGGGATAACAGCAACTATTTCATGGAATTTTTGAGGATTTAATGAGTTCACCAGTACAGCGTCTGATGGATGGTAAGTCACAGGTGATCTTTAAGTAAGTCACATGCAGGTGAATGTCAAGGGCGATTCTGTCTCCCCATCCAAGCCGGCACGGTCAGCGGCTGTGCCCTGAGGTACTTCTCTGGCGCCTGTGCACAGAGGGCAGTGCAGTCTGCCGAATCGTAAGTTACTCTGTGCTTCCTAGAGTGCAGGGGCTGGCTGACCCATCCCCTATTCCCAGTGCACCTGGAATGGTGACTCACACTTAGTAGGTGCTCAGTAAATACCTGGTGGATAACTAAGTGCTTGCATTGAACATGAGCTCCTTTAATGACCAGTTATGTGAGAGCCAAAAGGTAGATTAACTCAATCGAAACAGCAGGCCTGTGAGGGGCCAGGAAATCAAAACCAGAGAGGGGGGAGTGTGAGGTGGGGCAGTGCAGATGGAGCTGGCTCGCTGTGCTGCCGCCTTCTGGTCCCTGGGAACTTCCCAGAGGAGACACCCTGAGGCTTGGAAAGGGGGCTGCAGACGGAGGGCTGGGCTGGAGTTCAGCTCGCACCCAGGCAGCGGTTGCAATCAAGTGAAACGGTACCTGAGGGAGGGGTGCCAGGGGCAGAGTCCAGAATGGAGGCTCAGGGCCAGGACAGCTCGGGGCTAAGGACAAAGCCCTGGAGGTCAGGTCACCTGGTGTGGCCCACGGCAAGTGTCCTGACCCCCCTGGGCCTCAGCTGCGCCACCTGTAGGCGGCGACGGCAATGGAACTGACCCCAGAGCTGGGCCAGGACTCAGCGGGACGACTGTGGAGAGGGGCTGCACGGCGCCTGCCCGTGGACAGTGCTCAGAAGTTAGCTCCCTGTTGGAGGGTGAAGTGAAAAAAGAAATGAGAGAACAAATGGTGGAAGAGAAAAGCCCATTTTGAAAAAACTTAATTCAGAAAATAAAAACCTCCCCCCCTTATCCATGAGGAAACTGAGGCTCAGAGAAGCGTCCCCGGGGGCAGAGCCAATGAGAGACCGGCGGAGTGACTTTCGTTGCACAATACTGCCCCCCCTGGCGCTCCGGAAACCTCTTCTGGGGACCCGTCCTTTCTTTTGCT
Source organism: Phyllostomus discolor (assembly GCF_004126475.2). Lineage (NCBI taxonomy): Eukaryota > Metazoa > Chordata > Mammalia > Chiroptera > Phyllostomidae > Phyllostomus > Phyllostomus discolor. The sequence continues at coordinate 208,991,348 of NC_040904.2, forward strand.
CCCGGACGATTTGAGTTACTGTTGTCAGTCAGCTTTCTGTGTGACCCTTTTATGTCCAAGTGAGAAAAGTCACTAAAAAGGTCATCTATTTCAGTCTGGAAGAGATGAATCAAAAAACAAGAAGGATCTCTTTCTGCTCTTTACGCGCTCTCCCTGCTGCTCTCCTGAGCAGCCCAGGAGCCCCAGACGGGCTGCAGGGCCCAGGAGTGACCCGGGAGGAGGAGAGCTGTGGAGCCGGGCAGACCTGGGGGATGCAATCCCGCCTGTGCCCTTCCGTCGCTCGGGGTGACCTCGGGCCAGAGACTTCACTTTTTATTAAGATCAGAAGAACACAGCACAGCACCCACCCCAGGGTGCTACTGTGAGGGTGAAATGGAATGACCGTGCCCGGCAGGCAGTAAGGGCTCAGCGAAGTACATATGTGCATCCTGTGGTCCCAGGTCTATAGTCCAGGCAAATGCTGTCCTCCATGTGCGGCCTGGTACAAAGAGCGCACCAGCACTGCGAATGCCACCTGTTCATCCTTCTGCACATATTTACCGAGGACCTACTAGCTTCCAGATATCGTTGGGCTGCTTGGCACGCATCAGTTAACAAAACAGATTCCTGACTTGGGGGGATTTAACATTTATGTGCCCCTGAGCGTGGGGCAGCACAGTAACTTTGGGCTTTCTGTAAACTCTGGTCAAGGGTACTGTCTCCAATCCCAGTTACCAGAGGGGGCGGGGACGGGGAAAATCCCCTAAGAAAAGATTACCAGAGACACTGCTGTCTAACCGTGATTTAGCAGAAGCACCTTCGCTGTGCTCAGCCTGAGCCCCCTGAGCACAGCTCGGACTGGTGAAGGCGGTCTCAGAGTACACCAGGGAGCTGGGGAAATCAGCCGGAGCTTCCCATGTGCTCTGGAAGGCAGTTCTTTCACATCTCAGGGAGTCTACACTATTAGCAATTGCATTAACTCGCTCTTGGGAAACAGAAACGGAAAGAGGGGACACAATTTACGTGAACAAAATCTCTCGATAACTTATGAGTCTCTGGACTCAGGACACTGTAGTTTTCAGACTCACCTGCCAGAATGCATTTGGCTGCCAGCTTCACCATGGTAACCAACCACCTCCACGGACCACAGTGGCGGCTAGAGGCGATGGGGCCTTGTGGCCGCCGTGGGGACGGGGACAGATGGGACCTGGACCCTCTGGGCAGGACAGGGGTCGGCTATGGGCGCTAGGGGTGCGCGAGGACGCAGTGGAGCGCGAGATGGGGCCCAGCTCAAGGCCTCAGTAGGCAGCCTGGAAGGTGCCAGCGAGGTGCCGCGGCTCTCGGCTCTCGTTCCCCGCCCAGCCCCTGCCAGTGGGGATCATCAGGAAGAGTGAATCCGCAACCCCAGGTTCCCAAGCACAGCTCCGGACAAACTAGCTAAGCAACGGCGCCCGCCTGCCCCGCCTCCTCGGTCTTCTCGCTGGGCCTCGATTGGCTGCCACCACCAGCTTCTTCCAAAGCTTTCGGGGACCAGTGGAAGGGGGAGGCGGGGCTAACAGACCTTTCTTGTAAGACAATTCGTAGTAATGTCCGCTCTTCAAGCTTATATCGCTTGGTTAATGGTTGTAGGAAATGTCAATCATTTCTGCATCTTGTTCCTCCGCACTGCCGGAAAGTTCAGGGAAAACAGGCTCCTACATCTTGTCGCCAGAGCAGTGATAAAAGAAGCCTTCTGATTGGCCAGAGGCTGGCTTGGCCCATCTTCGGGAGGAATGGGGATTCGCCGTATCCCCTGTCCTCCTGGAAGTGGATTCGCCCACTAGTGGCCGGGTCAGGAGCCCGGGAGACCGGGGCGGCGCCTGCGCAGCACACCAGGCCTCAGTTTAGAGCGGAGCTTAGAGCGGGTTTGATGTAGCAGAGGTTCTTGTCGCTCCCCGAATTCCCAGATCCGGAGGAGCGCGGCCGTGAGGAGCATCAAGAAATCCAGTCCTTGCTCCGTATCCCGCAGGGAAATCTTGTTTTAAAGCCCGCGAACGTTATACGCTTTAAAATGTAAAATGTGAAAGGAAGTGTTTAAAGTGGTGTCAGTGAACAGACGGAGAACAAGCGAAGTTTGGTGGGGGTGAGCGGTGGGACCGAGCAATTTCAAGTACCTTTCTCTGGGCGCATTTCCTCCCGGGTAAAACGGAGGACGGATCGCACATTGCAGATTGATGGACAGCGAGCCTCCAAGACGTGGTCACCCAAGGGAGGCCCCGCTTGCTCCGCGGTTAGGAAACCCAAACTGAAGTCCACTGCCATGCTCCCGGCCCAGGCAAGTCACCTCTGTAAAGATAGGCTACTGAGCCCACTTCAGGGGTTGTCCCGAGGCTTAAAAGAGCAAGCATGTGTCTGGAGGCGTGGTAGGGGCTCAACACTCAACCGCTGAATGAATGAATGCACGACGAGAAATGTATCTGGTTGGACTTGGTTTCCCGGCGCCATCACAGGTTGGGCAGAGGCACCCCTGCTCGCATGCCTGCTGCGCCCCCACCCAAGGGAGGAGCAGCCCTGGGGGTTTGCCACCACAGGCCTTCTGGTTACCGGAAACATTTTGCTCTCTCTCTCGGCTGCCCTGGGTCTCAGTGCGGCCACCACCCGCCTTGTGCAGGGGAGTGAACCCCCACTCCCTCTGTAAATGGCTGTGAAGGTTTCAGCCTTGAATCCGTAGTGAACCATGCAAATTGTCTGGGATTTTCTCTTCTTGGAAAGCATTCCTGATGGTCTGGTTCAAACCTGTCTCTCCTTCATGCCCCTTACCCATTTTTTTTCCTTTGGGGACCTCACGCACGTCTGTCTCAGACACCCCCCAGCCTGGGTGAATCAGGAAGGCTCTGCCTCGTCTTCCTGCCTCTCTCCCTCCAGGCTGTCCTGTTCACTGTGACCCCACTAGTCCCCTAAAGGACTTTACGACTAAGTCGGCCTTCTGAGGCAGCTCCATGGAGCCGAGACACTGACAGACATCCAGGGACATCCTCTGGAGCCCCGGTGTCTCCCGTAAGGGGGGTAACAGCCCATCCTGCACAGGCCCACAGGACTCCTCTGCACCACACCCACCCTTCCCCTTCCGCTGCTGCTGCTCTGTGTGACTTTGGTCAGAACCACCATGAAGCATTCTGGGACTCTCCAGAGGGATGGAAACCCTGTGTACTGAATTCTGCTCTCCCCATCCCACAGACTTTCTGTGCATTCTCAATGACTAGTGACAGCTGCATGGCTGAGATTCACTGGCTGTAAGGTGGCCAGAGAGGTTGGGTACCGTGAGAGGCCTGGAGAAATTCTAATCTAACCCCTCTCGGAGCGGCTGTATGTAACAGTGAGAGCTGGCATGTGTTGAGAGCATGCTGAATGCTGGCCCCATTCTAAGTGCTTTAAAGGATTAATTGAATATTCACGTTCATACTTGATGTTGACAATAGCCCCTATGAGGCTCTTATCATTCCCATTTGATAGATGGGGAAACCGAGACCCAAAGGAGGTTGACTCAAATGCCCAGGTTTACACAGCTGGTGAAAGGCAGAACTGGTGGTCTATCACCCCCTGGCCCCCGCAGGGACCTCCCCTGCCTGTAACTCCTCTCCCAGGTCCTCCTATCCTGGAGAGTAAACATGGTCTGCATTCCTTGCAATAATGGCTCATGTCGATTGAGTGTTATATGCCAGGCATGCACTAAGCACTTTGCATCCTCTCTTGTTTGATGCGATGCCCCTGGGAAGTGAAAACTATTATTACCTCAATGTAAAGGGCAAGGAAACTGAGGTCCAGAGAGAGCTCAAGGTCATGCAGCAAGTCAACCAGAATCAGAACCAGCTTCTGGTCAAGGCCTTGCGGAACTGACGTTTTTCTTTTTAATTACTTCGAGTATTCTTTTCAGTTTCATTACTAAGCTTTTCCTGCGTGCCTGTCCTGGACCGGGCACTGTGCTGGCTGACAGCGCCACCAGATCAAAAGCGACAGCATCCCAGGCAGCTCTGGCAGGTCGTGGCCGTGCGAAACTGCCCGCCCTGACTTTTCTGGAGGAGCCCAGATTCCATATGTTTGTGTGTAATGCCCTGACTCTCAAATGTGGGCAATGAACTTCAATCTGAAACACCGCCACCACAGTAGAACACCTGTTGACTCGTTCGGCGGGGGGGCGGGGGGCGGGGGGCTGCTCAGGGTGACCTCTGGTCAAGAAGGGGAGGCAACTGTGTGAACAAATCCTTGTGATGTGAGTGAACGCAGGACCCCCAGGAGCACTCCTAGCCCTGCGCAGGTGGGAGGGTGCTGGGAAGGAGCTTCTGGCAGGAGAACCCTGAGGAACGGGTCGGGGTTTCGGAGGCAGACAGAGAGGAAAGGACACGCCGGGTAGATGGGACGGCGTGTGCACACACGGAGCTGCGGGAGGGGAGTGCGCTGAAGAATGGCAGCCGACACTCTTCGCCCGGGTGGGAGGCTGGTGAGTAGCAGGTCTGGCCCAAGCGCCTGCCGGGGGCTGAGCATGCAGCACAATAGCAAAAGAGAGCGAGGCAGGGCCTGGCCTAAACCCTGTGAGGAATTCCTTCAGCAAACACTTTCGTGAGCGCTTAGGAGGCACTGCGGCCGGGACTGCCCTCGGTTCCCATGGCACATCCGACCCAGTGGGGAGGCAGATGAAGAAGCAATGTGACCTAGGGCCGCTCGTGGCGAGTGCTGGACAGGGAGGGACTTGCTGCATCATGACCACACAGCCTGGGCTGTGGCTGCTGGACCCGCTGTACCAGAGGCCCACAGTGACCAGTTAGGAATGCACATTCCTAGGCCCCGGCCCAGACAACCAAACACCGGGTCGGGGGCCATGGTTTATGTTCTCATGAACCTTTCTGGCCATGCTGATGCCTGCTCACGATGAAGAACCGCTGCTATTAGGCGGCGCCAGGACCCTCCTTCCCCCACTTCCTCTGGTCGAGTTTTGGTATCTCCGTCTCTCCCAAGCCCCTCCCACCTTGGGTCTGTGTCCTGATTGCTCTCAGCACCGCCATGGGACACGTTCCCTCGTGACCGGATCTCTGTCCCAGACGCCATCTCCGCGGAGAGGCCTGCAAACCCACGGTCTGAAGACTCGCCCCCATCTGTCCGTCTCAACCTCCTCGTCTCACTTTCCCTCTTCCCAGCGCTCCCCGCGGCCTGATAGTGTACTCCGTGTTCCTTGTTTGTCCGGAGAGTACCTGTCTCCCTCCACCCCCGGGCTGGCTTCGTGAGAGCAGGGACTTGGTTCCTTCTGTCCTTCAGCCTCTAGGACAGTGGCCAGCATGGCGAGACACTCGGTCAATGTTTTTGAATGAAATCTCACGGGGTTTCCTTTCTGGACATTCACACGCTCATTCATTCAACAAGCACTGATTCCTGAACCCCAGTTCTTGGGGAGGTAAGGGGCTTATTGCGGGAAGGGGTGCCATGGCCGTTAAGATAGGGGCACTCCCCCTCCCTCCATGACACAGCCAGCTCCCTATCCAGAGACCCTCCGGACCCTGCAGACCCCTGTGGGCTCCACGGAGGAGGAGGAGTTAACAGCGCTGCCCCCCAAAGCCAGGAACGGGCTGTTGGGGCTGACTAGGAAGAGAGGGCTTTGAGTGAGAAGGAAGCAGGGAGGCAGCTGCTGGCGATGTGTTCCCGGGGACTGTTCAATCATCCTGGAGTGGAACGCCTCAGGACAGTGTTGATGAGCAGCGCGCGTTCCCGCTGCGTGCGGCTGGCTCCGTGCCAGGGGCAGCCATAACACTCCGCGCCTGGCGCTCCGGCTCTCCTGCCCACTGCAGGTGCGAGTCCCTCCGCGCTTGCTCCGGGGGCTCCTCCTCTGCCTGCGCTGCCCCGCAGAGCCCGTCAGCTGCGGAGTGCGTTACCAGATCTGTTCGACGCACGCGGTCCCTCTCGGTGAATAAGAGGCTTTAGGGGAAACTGGTGGGAGAAGATCTCGGTGTGAATCCTTAAGGATACCGTTCACACATTAAAGCAGGTTGGTGCTGATTGCCCTCATGGCACAGGGCGATGCGAAAGAGAGAGCTAGTGGATTCACAGGAATTTTGCGTGATTAGATCAGGGTTTCTCCGCCTCGGCACTACTGACGTTTTGGGTCGGGGAGTTCTCTGTCGTAGGGGGCTGTCCTGTGCCTTGTAGGACGCTTGGCGGCGTCTCTGGCCTCTACCTGCTGGGTGCCAGAACCACCGTCCTCGTCGTGACAAGCAAAAACGTCTCCAGGAATTGACAAATGCCCCTTGGGGGTCAAAATCACCCATGGGTGAGAACCCCTGACATATGAGCAGGAAATGTTGATTTTAAAACCGAAATTTGCGAGGACGGGGGCTCAGGCTGCCTGGGTTTGCAGCCTGCTTTGCCACGTAAGCTTCTCCCCGTGTCTGTTTCCTCCTCCCCCGCCCGCGGGTGCCCGAGCATCGAGTTAACACAGGTAAGAGGGTTAGAACGGCACCCGGCACGTGTAATAGGCAGACCCAGCGGACACCCGCTCTTACTAACGGCCTTTGGGATGCCGCTGAACCCCCTGAGGGTGATCTCCAATGCGGCGGTGGCATCTGTTGTACCGTTTTCTCCAAGACACGCTGTCGCATCTGCCTTCTGGTGCGCTGCCTCCTCGTGGTGATGACTTTGCCGTTCGGTTCTCCACGGTTCACGTGGGCCTGGTTGCTTGTGCCTCCGCTGATGCAGTGTTTGGCCGGGCCATCACAATAAAGGGCAGAGGAAATGTGACTGACTCACCTACCATGTGTCAGGAATGCAAATGCAAAGCGGAGCCCTGCGCTGTGGGCTGGGAATGGCACGGAGGCTGTGGTGTCCTCGTTTCGTCAGCAGGGGGCAGCAGCTGCCGGGGAAAATGTCTGCGGCAGGAAGGAGCTCAGGGCGGCCGCGTTTTGATTTACTTTGCAGCTGCATGTTATTTAAAGTTGAGCAAATCATCCCTCCAGAGCCACCGGAGGCCTCCTTTAACAGCCCGCAGCATCTCATCTGCAGGATCCAAGGGCTGCTTTTCTAGAACATTCCACATTTAGCATGTCTGTTCATTTCCGGATGCTTCGGTCTGAACCTAGGCCAAATTCAGCGACCGACAAAGCGAAGCTGGTTCCTGTCACTCTAGGTTCCTCTCCCCGCTGCCGCTCACCCCCAACCCGCACCTCCCCACCCCCCAAAACCCGCCTAGCAGTCGGTCCCGAGCCTCGTCCTCTCCTAATTTCCCTGAATCCGCTCTTGCCTCCTCCACGGCATTTTCCACCCAGCAGCCAGGACACTTTCAAAATTTAAAAATTTTGAATAGACAGTCTCCTCCGTAGGTTTAAAATCTGAAAGAAGATGAACACACACAGAACCTTCCCACTCCCGACCACAGGCCTGCAGCCCCCACCTCCAGGGGCCAGGGCATGGCCCTGGCATCCTCCCGAGAGATGCCACCCGTGGCCTTGAGCTCGAGTGATGGCCTCTCTGACCCTTTCTCTCCTCCTTCCTCTCCCGCCCCCCACTGGAAGCCACTGCACACCCTCTTCTGCACTTTGCTTTTCAATCTAGCAATGTGCTTTGGAGGGGTTCTGTGTCAGACCCATAATCCCCCTCATTCTCGTGTTTTTTGTTTTTTGTGGTTTTTTTAATGGCTGTGTTCTATTCAACTACAGAGCACGGTCCTTTTAAATCTTGTCCCGTGTCCACTGCGACCCCTCAAAGGCCTCCTACCGTCCTTAGGTGGGGGAGTCGGGAGAGGGTCTGCTTTTCTCAAGGGGCTGTGGGGCCTGGTGAGCAGCCCGCTGCCTGTCTCCGGCTTCACCCCACGCTCTGTGCCTTGGGCTGGCTGGCTTTTCCATCCACAACCTCGACCGGCTCTCCTGCCCCAGGCCCTTTGGCCCTGCCGCCCCCTCCTAACCTAGTTTGTTCCCACTGTGCTTTCCTCAGCCCAGGCATTGCCTGCTCCACATGTGTTGTGCATGCCATAACAGCGCGGGCCACCACTTGCAGTTGATGGCACTGTAGCACAGTGGTGAAGTCCTGGCCTTCAAGGCCAGGTTGTCGGGGTTCAAATCCCAGCTTGGCCACTTAGTAGCTGTGTGATCTCGGGCAGCTTGCCTCACTCCTCTGCCCACTGGAATAGATCCTTCGTCCTGTGCTTTTGGGGTGAGGATTCAAAGTGTGGGGAGTCAGCACCGAGCCAGCTCCCACCACCCTGGTAATCGGAGACCCCTAAGGGCAGGGTCCCTCCTTTGTAGGAGTCCCATCCCAGTGCCTGGAGGAGAGGGGAATTCTTTAAAGATGGGCCAAACCTCCTGGGTGTATTAACACATTAGAAAGATCTCTGGAGGAATCACTGTCTTGACCCAGCAGCCTTTAAAGGGGGTCCCATGTGACTGGCATCAGCTAAAGAGTGAGCCAAGGGTGATTGACCCTGGAGCCGGCTCACCCTTAGGCTATTGCACGCCATTCCTGCGGCAACCTTGACAGGTGGGTAGCATCGTTACCACTGCTTTCCGGGCGAGGACACTGAGGCACAGGGAGGTTACGTAACTTGCCAGAGATCACAGAGGTCACAAAGGTCACGGAGAAGCAGGGCTAGGAGTCAAGCCCAGGAAACCTTCTAAGAAACAACAAACATTTCAAAAACATTGTCTTAACTCAAGGCAGTGAGCGTTGTGACTGAGGGTAGGCTGTGCCCGTGTCCGCTCTGGGCAGGTTTAGAGACCCAACTCCGGCACCTTCTCCTTCCTCTGGCCGGCGCCCACGTCCCGATCTGCCTCTGCACCCTGAGGAGGGGTGGGGGGCAGTCCCTCCGCCTGGGATCGGGCTCCCCGCTCTCCCCTCCGGGCCCTGCCCTGGCAGTTACCGCCTCGTGCTCCCTGGCCTTCCGTTCCCACTGCACACTTGCCCCCGCCCCGCCCCACGGGATCCTGCTGCCTCCACAAGTTCACGTCCTTCCCAGTCCTGCCTTCCCCACACCTCCCTTCAAAGCTTGGCTCCTCGGAGAGCACTGGCCCTTTCCTCCTTCACTCCCTCGCCTCCCACTGACTCCACTGTCTACCGCCAGCAGTCTTGCCCTGAGCCTGGGTCAGGCCACGCGTGGCTGAGTGGTCCACTCCAATGCCAGGCTGCAGGAATTGGGCCCACTGTGCCCTACTATGCCGCTAAGCCTCGTGGTAGCCTCATGAATGGGGGCTGTTGTTCTCCCGTTCTATGAATGAGGAAACCGAGGTACAGAGGGGTTTGGCCATGTGCCTGGGATCACACACTTGGAACAGCGGGGCAGGATTTGAACCCCATTCGTGGCTGCTCTGCTGCTCTGTCTCAGCCGGGGCGTCTCCTCTGAGTCGGCACTGCCCCCCTCTCCTCCCTTCGGGCCTTCTCTGCACCTCGCCCAGTGACGCCCCTTCTCCTGGTTCTCCTCCTGCCCCCTGCTGGCCGGTCTCCGCTGCGCTGGAGGCTGCTCTGCGCCCTGCTCCGGGGGCGCCAGAGGCCTTGGGCTCCGTGCTCCACCCCCTTCCCTCGGGCTCCACCCCCTTCCCTCGGGCTCCACCCCCTTCCCTCGGGCTCCACCCCCTTCCCTCGGGCTCCACCCTCTTCCCTCGGGCTCCCTCCGGCTCCCCCGGCAAGTGCACTCAGGCCCTGACTTCCCTCCCCCAGAAGGCCACTTGCCATGGCTGGACTAATGTCCCATTCCCTTACTCTCAAAGAGTCACAGTCAAAATGAACAGCACACGTTGCCTGAGATATGCCTCGCAAACTCAAGCGCGGGCGAAGGGAAGGGCTGTCCCTGTCACCGTGACTGGCTCCACTCCAGGTCAGGTCCCTGTCCCCTGTTCAGGTACTCCTGGGGCGCTCCGTTAGCCCCTGAGTGTGGCGTCCGTGAGCTGGGACCGGCAGCCTTGAAGAGACCCAAACCACCTGGTCGCTGCGCAGAGGGAAAGGCCAGGGGCCTCTTCCAAATGGGGCCGCGAGATGAGCCCGGGCTGGCCCAGCGGGCTGCTGCCGGGGCGGCCCCTGGGAGCCGGGAGCCGAGGGGGTTGGGGGCGACTGATTGTAGACACAGGCACGTGGCAGATGACGAAGAGGGAGCGGGTGGGGCGCGGGCAGCACACACAGCCTGTCCACTTGTCGCCCCAGAGGGCAGTGTGCCCTGCAGAGCGACGGGAGGGACAGGAGGGTCAGCAGCGCTGACTTGTAAGTCAGCTGAGTCTGACTCGAAACGACAAAAAAGGCGTCTCCGGTGCCCCCGTGTCAGTGGGGTGATCCCCAGTCTCCCCGAGAGAGTCTGACCTCTCTCTTGCTCGGAAGGATTTTTAAAACCTCACCAATTTACCCCTGGCTGGCGTAGCTCAGTGGATTGAGCGCGGGCTGCGAACCAAAGTGTTGCAGGTTCGATTCCCAGTCAGGGCACATGCCTGGGTTGCAGGCCATGAACCCCAGCAACCGCACATTGATGTTTCTATCTCCCTCCCTTCCCTCTCTAAAAATAAATAAATAAAATCTTTAAAAAATAAAATAAATAAAATTAAAAAATTCATTAAAACCTCACCAATTTAATCTTTGTTGGGGGAGGGTGGGGCCCCAGTTTTGGGATCTGGGAAACCGAAGAGCAGACACCAAACCATGTGACTCGGTCCCTCGGGGTGCCAGCACCTCGCCTCCCTGCCAGCTCCGCTCTGTTCTCTGCAGCTTGAACAGTTGGCGCGCCCATTTTCCGGAGGAGGAAACTGAGGCCCAGTGAAATGAACAGTGGACGTGTTCAACACCACAGGGAATGTCAGAAGGCAGAGAGGGATTCGAAATCAGATCTTCTCTCTCCACACCCGCTTCCCTGCCTCCTGGCTGGGTGGCCCTGGAGGAGCTGATGACCTTGGCTGAGGCTGTTTCCTGGTCTGTAAAACGGGACCAGTGACCTGCCTCGGGGAGCTGTGCGGACTAAATGCATGTCAAGCTCTTAATGCAGCCACAGAGTAAACACTCAAATGCAGGCAGCTGTTACCACTCTAGGACACTCAATGAATGAACAAATGAATGAATGAATGAATGAATAACTCAAATGTCCTCCTGCCCTTTACCAGGGAAGCTTTCCTTGCAAGAAACCCAGGAACCGAAGGCAATTCCCTTTAGATGGAAATAAAGTGCCCACGGAAGCAGTTTCCTGCGGCAGAAGAATTGGCCATCAGCTCCTCCGTGCTATTCACATCGTTGAAGGGTCTTCCCCAAAGCAGAGAAAGGCTTGCCCCCACCACCCCCCCAACCCCCAGCGGACCATCCACCGTGATCCCTCTGGCGTTGCTGATAAGGTGGCGTTTTGTGATGATGATGCAAGAAACCTCCCGATAGCTGACCCTTCGCTCCAGCAAAAAGCCTTGAATTTTGCAAAACTGCTGGGGCCCAGCAGTTTCTCATCTGGCGCTGGCTCGCCCGGTGCGGCCTGCAGCGGGCCCGGAATGGGCTCTGAAGCGCTCTGCCGGACTAGCGGCCCCTGCCGGTTCCTCGAGGGTGAGCGGATGAGAGCTTCGGGTGAGGGGGGCCGAACGGCTGGGGACCTGGAGGAGCTGGAGGGGCGAGAGAGGGCAGGTTTCTCGCGGTGGCATGTTGGAGCGGGCGCTGCGGGCACTGGGGTGAATACAGACGGCGTTAGACGTGCTGTTTCGGTGGCACCGCATTCAACAACGGCCTCGGCGTGGTCCCCTGGCTGCGGCTTTCCCGCTGCGTCCTGCTCTTGGCTCAGCTGGCTGGCTGGCTCTGTCTAGTTTGTGTCCCTAAACGTGGGGTGCACATTGGGCTGTTATACACAGAACCCCATGGGCAGAGGAGTTCAGTGGGTCTGAGCTTAGGCCTCGGGGTGGGATAAGCCGGGGCTGGGCCTCTACCCCAACACCGTCCTGGTCCAGGGTTCACCCAGAGCAGACACTGGCCGGGGCCTGAGGACCGTGGTTTATCGTGAGCTGGTTCCTGGGAGCACCCCTCGGGGAGCGGGGACAGGAGCCAGGGAGGGGGGAGGGACCGGGAGGGCTCACCACCAAGTCAACTGCTCAGCCCTCCTGGAGCCTTGGGGTGACTGCGTGGGGGTCTCCCGGGGTCACCCCGGCCGAAGGCTGAGGAAGCAGGGGGGTGTTTCTCCCACCCAGCATCCGGCCCAGCCGCGGGCTGCGCGGTGGTCACCCTCGGCACAACCGCCGCGCCCTGTGCCTACCCGCCCGCCGCACCACACTTTGCAGTTCCCTTAACCGCCATCGCTGCGGCTAGAGTGATGTTTGTCCCGAGAACTGACCGCAGCGACTCAAACCACACAGGGGCTCCGTTCCTCCCGTCATGAGCTCTCTCAAGGGTGGCAGCTGCCGGGCTCCACCAGGGACTGCCGTCCTCTCGCTCTCCAGTGGCACTGCCGCCAGCCGCCTCTTTAACCCCCATGGCTGCGGACAGGCACCCGGCCTCCGGCTCCCAGGCTGCATCCCAGACGGGGGGAGGGGGCAGGCCAAGGCCAGCAGACAGGGGGGCCCGCTTCTCTAGAAGCTTCCTGCAAACCCCACCCAGGGGTGTGTGTTCGCCTCTCGTAGACCAGCGCTGTGCCCCCGGTCAGGTGCGAGACCCTCACAGGGCACGTTGTCGCCCTGCCCCTGAGTGGGACCGTGACGGAAAGAAAGGGGGAGAATTAGTGCTACATAGGCCACTGCAATGGTGGGGACGCAAACATGATGTTATAACATAGTATATAATGCACGCTAGGTATGTAATGTATACATATATGACACACACATGGTATATGATGTACACTGTGTACGCTATGCATACAATGTATACATGTGTAACATATACACGGTATATAATGCGCACTGTGTATATAATGTATACATATATAACACATCTACACAGTTTATAATGTTCCCTATATAATGTATGCATGTATAACATACATGGTATATAATGTACACCATGTATATAATGTATACACATATATGACATATACATGGTATATGGTGTACACTATGTATACAATGCACACACATATATAACGCATACGTAACATATAACATATACAGGGTATAATACAGTGTCACCTGTAGCAAGCTGAAACTCACGTCATAGGCCTTTCCCACGTCATCACAGAACATCCACAATGTCTCGTTCGAAGGACACACGCTAGTTCGCCTGCAGAGGCCCCGTAACTCTGCTCAACCTCGTCCCCCGCTGCGCGGCAGGAGCCTCTCTGCCGGTCGCCAGTGCCCAGCCCCCAGGGAGCGCCGGGCCAGCGGGGCGGCAGCTGGTGGCGATGCTGCCGGTAGGTGTCAGTGCTGGGCTGGAGCGGCCAACACACCCACAGGGCAGCAGAAACCCGCAGCGGGGAGGTTACATGAGCCTGGTGACATCAGCACACCAGAGCCTTCCCGGGTGGTGTTCCGAACACTGGGTCAGGCCGGGGGCGGGGGGAGGGGGGGACATAAAAACAGTGACCGGACACTCCTCTGCCTCTTCAGGACATGGCACCCTCTTTGGATCCTCCGTGTGACATCTGTGCCCGATAAATAACCGGTGGACAGTTGGTTCAACAAGGTAGCAGGCAGCCAGCAAGAGGCTCAACGGGCTTCTAATGGGCTGCCAGTCGGCTCGGGTGACAGCATCTCCGAGTTGGAAGGGACGCGTGTCTAGGGGAGCGCTCCTGCTGGTGCACGAGGGGAGGCGCGCCGCCGCCATGCAGAGCAGCCTGTCTTAGCGCGCAGCGGCCGCCCCCGGAGGGGCAGGCAGGCTCCTGTGGCGCAGGGCAGAGCTGCGGCCTCACAAGCCCCTCGGCGGTGGTCTCGTGCCTGCAGGGTCGCACGGAACACGCCCGGCTCCTCTTCAAGCCGCTTGCCCTGCCTTTCATTTGGGGAAGGCCCGGCCTCCTCCGTGTGTGGATGCTTTGCTTTCTTTTTCATTGTAAGTGTTTTCATCGTTTTTTGTGTATGTGTTCACTTACCCCGCAAAGATGTATTAAGCACCTTCTTTGTGCCAGGGACTGCAGTAGGTGCTGGAGTCACAACGGCGAGATGGCCGTGCTGCCAGCTGTCACAAAACCTAAGAACCACGTGGGGCAGGCAGGCGATGGCGGCGATGATGGTGAGGACTGAGGTGGAATCCACACAGCACACAACCAAGCACCTTAGCGTGCAATTCGGCGCATCCGGTGCATTCCTCTGGTGCAGGCACCGCCCCTCTCTCGTCGCTCCAGCAGAGCACCCTGCACCCGTTCCACAGTCATTCCCTGCTCCCCCCATCCATCTGTCCATCTGTCCGTCCGTCCACACGTGCGTCCCCCGGCAACCTTTAACCTGCTTTCCCGCTCTGTGGGTTTGCCCGTTCAGCACGCTCCATGTGAAAGGGATCCCACAAGGTGCCACCTTCTGCATCTGGTGTGTCTCACCGAGCATCGTGTCTCCAGGTTCCTCCGTGCCGCAGCGGGTGTCAGAATCTCTCTCCTTCTGAAGCCGGGACCGTGTCCCACTGGAGGAACGCTCAGAATTCAGACTGTCCACTCGCCCGCCGAGGGGCACGGGGGCTGCTTCCCGCTCTGGCCACTGTGGGTGACGCTGCTGCAGACATCGGTGCACAGGTTCCTGCGTGGACGTGACCTTCCAGTCCCCCCAGATGCCCGCCTGGGAGTGGGCTTCTAGGTCATGGGCAGGTTCTGTGTTGGACTGTTCTCGGAGCCACCAGGCTGCTTTCCGCAGTGACTGCACCACTGCAGGGCCTTGCCACCTGGACGTGAGGGGACCCGTTTCTCCACACCCCTGCCGATGACTCCTCTTTCTGTTTTGGGGGTCGTAGCTCCCCTGGCAGGTGCGAAGTGGTGTCTCCCTGCGGTTCTGATTTTTCATTTCCGTGAGGAGCACCTTTTCCTGTGCTTGTTGGACATCCGTACGTCTTCTTTGGAGAAATGTCCGTTCAAGTCTGTTGTCCATTTTTAAATTGGGTCGTGTGACAGCTAATTTTATGCCAACTTGACTGGGCCATGAAGTGCCCAGATATTTGGCCAAACGTTATTCTGGGTGTTTCTGGGAGGGTGTGGTGGATGAGAGAAATGTTTAAATCACTACACTCAGTAAAGCAGACTACCCTCCCTAATGTGGGTGGGCGTCATCCAATCAGTTGAAGGCCACCCTCCCCAAGTAAGAGAATTCTTTAGCCTGATCACTTTCAGACTGAGACATTGGGTTTTTTGGTGTCTCTGAGCTTGAGCTGGAGCTCCGCCGTCGGCTACCCTGGTCTCCCACTAGCTGATTCGCCGCGCAGATCGGGGACCTGTCAGCCGCCACAATCATGTCAGCCAATTCCTTATAGTAACTCTCTTTACACAGCAAAGATCTGTGTCTGTGTGTCTTCATCTATACACGGGTATCTGTCTATACCTCTGATCGCTTCTGTTTCTCTGGAAAACGCCAACTCACACAAGTCAGTTGTCTCTTTGTTGTTGAGTGGCAAGAATTCCTTACATGTTCATGATGCTAAACCCTCACCAGATACGTGACTTGAAATAGTTTCCTTCCCTTTGGGAAGACAGATGGTTAGAGAAGCGACACACGTGAGGCGGAGTGGGAGCTGGAGGAAGCACAAAGCGAGAAGCAAGAGCCGCTCAGAACGGGCGCTCTGTGAGAGTGGGTCTCGCCTTATTTATTCACTGTGGGACCCTCACTGGGCCTGGCACATAGTAGATGCTCAGTAAACAGCTCTAAGCGAAAACGAGCACCTAGACTTGGGTATCGGTGGGAGCTCAGAAGGCTTCTCCAAGGCAGCCTCTTGGCTGAGGCTTGAGCCTTGCCCAGGACTAGCCGGGCGGGGCAGGGACAGCGGTCCAGGTGGAGGGAACAGCCTGAGTGGGGGCCTGGAGGGGGAGAGAGGACATGGTGTGCGGAGGGCTGGAGCGTGCCATCCAGTTAGAGCATGCTGCTCAGCTGTGTGGTTTGGGCACGTTACCTAACCTCTCAGAACCTTAGTTTTTCCCACCTGTGAAAACAGAGACTGTCCGCTTCCTTGGAGGGCACGGGGCGGATTAGGAAGGTGGTACAACTAAGCCCTGGCAGCCAGGCTGCAACGGCGGACTGGGGAGGAAGAGGTGGACTGGGGGGGCAGCTCTGTCCTGCAAGCCCACGCTGGGAGAGCAGAGGGTCCCCACCCTACTCTCCTCATCCACTCTGACCCTCCCCCCTCCCTGACCGCCCTCCCTCCCTCTTCCTCCGCACCTCTGCATCCTCTCCCTGCTCCGGGACTGGACACTCAATCCGTCATCACTCAGCCCTCTGCCCCGCTGCAGCCTCATCCCACTCTCTTCAAAAGCCACTCAGGACGCGGTCTGCCAGCTCCTCCCCCTGGCCCCAGCCGCCACCCCACCCCCAGCTGCTCCCAGCCTCCCCCAGACAGAAGGGGGACCGAGATGACGGATGGGGCTCCTCTGAGCATGACAATGAAGAGGAGACTGTGCAGCTGATGAGCAAACCCAGAGGGGGTTGGGGGGGCAGTGGGGGCGGGGCCGAGGTGCTGGGCAAGGGGGGACTGGAGGCTGGTGGGTGCTGGGCCTGCGGAGGGCATGCTGGGCAGGGGGTCTTTCCTGGGGCCCCGCCCTCTGTGCTGGGTTGGAAGGTCTCTGTGGAGTGGGGAGCAGGAGGTTGGGGGGAGCGGGAGGTTGGAGCTCCAGTCCCTGCCCTGCTCCGCTCTCCTTCTGTGGCCTTGACTGAGTCTCGGGCCACCTTGGGCCTCTGCAGCCACTTCTGGGTTGTGTTGCTCTTTCGTGTGCCAGGCTCTGGGGTCCAGCAGGGCACCCCCGCCTCGGAGGTGCTCTGGAGCGTCTCAGGGTCTCTGGGGGGGCAGGGCTGCAAATGGACTGTCACACTTTTCCCTCCCATTCCACCTGCAATGAGTACTTTCCAGGGGAGGGCAAGTTCAAGGGCTCTGACACCAACGGGGGACATCCACTCTAGGCGGCTTTGCTGAGGACAGATGGGACGGAGCCAGGGGGAGGGGGTGGGAGGCGGGGAACGCAGAAAGCCTCAGGCTGAGGGGACAGCGTGGAGGGGGCGCGGAGGGAGGGGGTGGCGTTGGAAGCTGGGTGGGAGACGGGGGCTGGGCCGGCCCTGTGGGTGAGGAAGGCTGTGCCTGGGTTTTTGTGCTATAAAGTGACTCGTAGAAAAACTTATTATAAATATATTGTAAAAGGATAAATAAAATAGAATTATTTTATTCTCTCATAGGGCAGTCCCTGGGCAGCTTTAAGCAGGAGAATGACAGATGTGTTTGGAGAGAGCCTTGGACCAGGAGCGGGAGGGGAGGTCAGGGACTGGCCAGGAGGCCGCAGGCTGGCGGGGGGAGGGGAGGGGTGGTCGGAGCGGTGCCCACCAGTGTCTCTCTGAGCCTGGCTGAAGCCGGGAAACCTCCGCCCAGGAGCAAAGGTCCCAGACCGTAGAGATGCCAAACCTGAGTCGAGAACGGTGGTGGGGTAATGCCTCAGAGGAAGAGATGCCCAAAGTCTCCACCCAGGCCAGGACGGGCCTGGGCCCTGGCAGTGGAGGTGGTGGAGAGGGGACGGGGGAGGGGCAGGGCGAGTGGAGAGCCACGTAGGAGGCAGGAGGGGGAGGGGGAGGGCCCAGGGAGTGACTGTGGGTGTCAGTGTCCCTTCCCATCACGTGCCCTCTGACCACCCCGCTGTTCCCTTCTCACCCCCAAAAGTGCCCCCACCTGGTCCTGACCTTGCCCTGCCCAGGCTGCAGGTACATTCTTTCCAGTCCGGGGGCTCTGGATCCAGTGTCCTGTGTCCCCCCAGCGGCCCTGCTCTCAGACACGTGGGCTGCTCGCTGGCGCCACCCGGAGTGTGAACTGCGTGTGGGCTGTCATGTGGGTGTGGGGCCAGGGGGCCTCAGGGCCGCCCAGGCCAGTGCTGCAGCAGCTGTCACCCTTGACCTGACCCGCCTGTCCGTCTTGCAGGCCCTGAGCGGGTTTCCAGGGCAGACGCTCTGGCTGCCCCGCCCCGCCCGTCCTCAGTGTCCACAGTCCGCCACCGTTAGCCCCCACGGGAAACCTCCATCGACCCTGGCCCTGACCGTTGTCGCAAGCACACGAGTGTGGACAGGCCCACACTCCCACCTGCCTGCTCAGATACGGCGTCTCCTGCAGACCGGCCTGCAGCCTCTTCTGCCCGCTGAGCCCCGGCACCTCCTCTCTCCCTCTCCCTTCCCCTCCTCTTCCTCTCCTGTTGGGGTCCCACCCCATGTTCTCGTCCCCAGGCCCCTCCCAGGCGTGGGCTGCCAGCTGCCATCCAGGGAGGTAGCCTGACCCCTGACCCCTGAAGTGCTGGCCGGCTCTGGGCCTTGCCCTCCGTGAGCGCCTTCCCTGGCAGCCCGGGCACAGCGACACCTCGGCCTGGGAAAGGCCCCGGGGCCCCTCTGTGTGTGGGGTCTGGGACCCAACCCGTGGCAGTGAGAATGCCGCTCCCACCGCAGACCGCGTGGGGACCAGCAGAGGCCACCCTGCAGGGCTGCTGCCGTGTCTGCCACCAAGCTTCCGTCCCCGCCTCTGAGTTCCAGGGGGACATTCTCCCAGCCCTCAGGCCATGGGCTTCCGGTGTGACTGCTGCCACCTGTCCCCACAGGTCACGCCCCCAGAATGGGCCAGTCAGGGACCCCATCTGGGACCGGTTCCGGGAGGGACACAGGCTCTGGAGAGGACTGTGCAGTGGGGTCCTGGCTCCACCCCTTCCTGGCGGTACGACCTCAGGTGAAGGTGTAACTCCCTGGGCCCAGGTTTTCTGGTCTGTGCAACGCAGACAATGATGCTCCCCCTTCACAGGGCGGTTGTGCAGATGGAATCATGGGAAGGGCTCAGTGCGGAGCAAGTGCTCAATGAGCATTAGTTTCAGCATTAATGGGACTAAATCCGGGGCCTTCTGATGCAGTGAATGGGGAAGAGAGCTCTTTTTTATTTTCTATTTTTTCACTGGTTTTACTAAATGCTCACCCGGAGCTGCTGGGGGAATCTTGCTACCACGTGTGGATCCAGCACAAGGGAAAGCAGTGCTCAGAGGAGGGGAAGAAGGACTGAATCCTGGTGGCATCTTTGAGTCCCTTGATCCAGCTGTTCCTGAAGACCCTCCCTTGACTATTTGGGTACATAACCAATCAAGTCTTTGTTTTTTTCTTCCTTTTCTGCTTAAGTCACTTAGAGTTGGGTTTCTGTCATTGGTACCAAAAGAGTTTTAATGGGTGTCTATCCGTCCGTCCATCCATCCATCCATAGGTCCTAGCTGTGTGGGCTTAGATGCATCACTTCCGCTCTGAGGACCTATAAACTGGGAGGTTCGCCACCGACCTCGGGGGGTGGCATCAAGGACTCATGGGCGACCCCTGTGGAGTGCGGTGCTCAGTAACAAATGCAGAGGAGGGCTCAGTAGATTTCTCTTCCACCCAACGTTTTTCTGTCCAAATCCTGCTCCCAGCCCTGCACAGGCGCGTCTGGAAGTCCAAGGTAGGACCCACGCCCTCCCCCAACCCCTTGTCCTGGACCTTTCCAAGCAGCAGAGTCCAATTGGTACAGCCTTTATTGTTTCTCTAGCATTTTCCAGAAGAATGGTGTCACTGAGGGCCAAAGGGGGGGAGGGGGGAGTAAAAAATAACATAAACAAACCGAACAGAAACGCAGGAGGGCAGCAAGAGGAGCTGAGACCGGGGGTTCGGGGCGGGGAGGTGGGAGACCCGGGGCAGTCAGGGCCGCTTAGCTCTCGGCCACCAGAGTGGAGAATTCTGCAAAACAAAAGGACGAGAGGTGAGTCAGAGGTGGGCCTCGCAGAAGAGACAGGTGCGGCAGACCACCCGGCCCCTGTGCGGGGCTTTCTCTCGGCGCTCACATCTCTGCCGCGGGAGTCCTGGCGTGTGGGCCGAGTGAGTGCCGGAATGAATGAATGAATGAATGAATGGAGATGGGAGGTGGTGAGCCTCCCGTACCTGTCACGTCACGACGTCACACAGCCCACGAGTTGTTAACAATGACTACAGTCCTAACGGCCATGAGGACTTTCTGAAAGTTCATCACCCGCCAGTCAGTGATGAGCGCTGTATATACAACACCGTACTTGGCCCTGACCCTGACCCTGACCCTGACACGTGCACTTGATCACTAGTCCCATTCCGCAGATGAGGAAACTCAAGCTCAGGGGCCAGCAGTCTTTACCAGCTCATGAGAAGCAGAGCCGGGACTCAGACCCAGGTCTGCGTGACTTCACCCGACGCCTTCCTCGGCCACCACCTGTTGGGCTGTCCCGCAGCTGCCCATGGGGGTCGCCAGCGGAATCCAAGGAGACCGGCACTCATGGGCCCTTGCCTTGGAATTTCTTAGGAAAAGGAGGAGTCGTTTTATGTGCTAGGAGGCGATTCTGGGGAGCAGCCGGATTTGAGAACCACTGTGTGCTCCTCCTCCTCAGGGGGACACGGCAAGACCCCGGAGGGCTCTAAGTGCGGGGCATCTCCCCGCAGCTTGGAGGAGCGAGCGCACACAGGTGCTCAGCGTAAGCTGAGCTCTGTCTCACACAGCTGCTCACTTAACACCCCGAGCGCACGGGAACCCGGGAGGCGTCGCCCCCATTTCACAGAAGGAACAACGGAGGCCCAGAGAGGAGAAGTGACGGTGCAGAGCCGCTGGTCTTGTCGGAAGGAGAACGACACGTGGCAGGAAGTGCTGGGGGCTGCCGGCCTCACCTCCGAGCCTCAGGGCACCGAGGGCATTCTCGCCTTGGGACCTTTGCCCCTGCAGCTCGCTCCACCGGGCATGCTCCCCAGACTTTCCTGCGGCTGGCTGCTCCTCGCCGCCTGGTCACAGCCCTCCTGTCGCTGTCCCAGGGGCCCTCCCTGACCCGCTGCTGGAGGCGGCCACGCTCCAAGGGAGCACCTTTTCTTACCACGGGCACAGCACCCACCCCTCGAAGTACTTCGGGTATTTCTTGCATGTTCCTTTGTTGTCCACCTCCCCCATGGGAACGGACAGCGCCCGACCCCACTCTTCCTACCCGCTGCTCCACCCCACCCCCAGGCCCAGCGCCTGACGCCGAGGGGCCACATGTGTCTGTGACAGGGTGAGGCAGCCACAGAGACGTCACTGTCGCAGGGAGAAGAGGGGTCTTCTCCTGTTGCTTCACCAAACCTTCAGGGGAAGGCGGCTTCTGACAGAGTCCTGTGCCCACATGCAGGGTTCCCACAGGAAAAAGCAGGTGGAGGGGCAGGACTGCAGGTGGGGGCTCCGAGGGCAGAAGCAAGGGGGGGTGTGGGAGAGACCCCGTAGCGGCCTGGGCTCCAAATCTGGCTCTGCCGCTGTGGGCGTGTGACCCAGCCTCTCCGAGCCTCATCGCTGTCACCCGGAAAGGGAAAGAGACACCACGGGGGTGCTCGGGGATCCTCGGTTCCCCCCTCGAGCCCCTCTGCCCACGTTCTCCACGCCCTCCCAAGTGTGGGGTCCTCGCTGTGCCCGTCCCAGGGGTGCCGCCCAGCACCCCTCTCTTCTGAGGCCTCATTTGACACGAAGGGGCCCAGCAGAGCGTCTTCTCTGTGGTTTCTCTCTCCAGGCGACGAGAGAGAACAAGGCGTTGGCTACCCTCTGCCACCGAGTGTCTCCGAGACACCGTGTCCCCAGCCTGCCAGAGAGGGGTCCCCAGGTGAGTCCCTGCAGCCTCTGGGAAATGCAGCGTGTGAGGGGGGGCAGCATGGGCGGGGAGGAAGGGTTAGGGTTCCAGGCCCAGCTGGGCTCTGGGCCCCAGGAAAGGGCGTCAGCCCCCCACTGTGGGGACAGGGAAGGGAGGGCAGGGCCAGTCCCCGGCAAGAGAGACGAAAGACTAGATGGGGAGCGGCTTCAAAGGGGCCGGAAGAAATGTCTGCCCTGCCCCCCAGGTCTGCCCCCCCCGCCTCGGACTATGGGGGCAGCACCCAGGGGACCTCTCACTTTCCACCACATTCCATAGTTACGTTATATGTTAGCATTGGGGGCTCGGGGAGAGGGGTCCACGGAGCCGTGTCCTTGTTTTTGCAGCTCTTCCCTAAAGCTAGCATTATTTCCAGATAAAAAGTGAGAAAACAAAAACCCACCAGACCAACAGGTGCTGCCATCGGGGAACTAACCTGGCACCGACCCGGCCAGGTGGGAGGACCCGGGCCCCTCACCCTCCGGGGTCCGACCTGGGGGCTGCACACTGGTGCCTCCTGTCCCCAGGCTGCGAAGGCAGGTGACCAGTGAGGGGGCCTGGGCACTGACTGAAGGCGGGGGAGCGGCAGGGTCCTCCAGTGGGTCCTGAGAATCCCCAGGGTCACCGGCTAGGCAGTACCGGCGGGTGGCGGGGACAGAACCGGAACACGAAATGCTCCAAATATCCCCCTCGGTGACCCAGGTGTCAAAGTGTCCGCTTCCTGAGCCGAGAGCTCCTGCGACCCTGCAGCTCCGTGAGGCAGGCGGTTCTTTTGAGATGCCTTTTATCATCGGTGCTCTCCCTGACGGACGCCGCCCGTTTATACAGAATCTGGGCACTCTTACTTATTCAGCGCCTACAGCGCCAGTGCTTTGCCGGTGTCACCTCATTAAACTCTCACCACCCCCCGAGGGAGGGATGCTTTTGGCGGCATTCACAGAAGGGGAAACCGAGGCTCAAGGGCGCAGGAGCTCGGCCACCATCGCGTGGCGAGCGCGATTCAAGCTGCGCTCACGGGCTTCTTTCTTGACCCGGAGGTCCCCGACCCACTTTGACCCAGGTGCAGAGCGACCCGCGGGCCGGCTCACATGTCGCCACCCCCAGGACCCTGGCGGGTCAGCCCCTCTTCACGCCCTTCTCGGTTCCTAGCACTGTCAGGAACGGTCTTGTGTGTGCACTTATTTGTATCGGTCGGCCCTGCTGAAATGGAAGTCCCAGGAGGGCGGAGCCCTGGCTTGTTCCCCACCCTCCGCGCAGCGGAAGGGACCCTGCGCACGGCGGGTGCCGATGAACACGTGCCAGATGGAGGGACGGGTGGAGGGGTGGATGGCTCACAGGTCCTCCTTAGGGGTCGACAAGCACCAACTTACCTCACATACTTCTCACGCCAGCCGGGGAGGGAAGTGGGGCGATCCCCACATTACAGACGGGGAGACGGAGGCCCGAAGCGAGGAAGTGTCCAGGCCGCGCGGAAAGTAACGGAGGCAGGGGCGGGGCTTGGCCTGGGCTGTTGCGAGAGCCCCCACGTGGGAGCGGCCAGGCAGTGCCTGAAGGGCGGGCATCCCACTGCGGGGGGTGGGGCATGAACTCCCTGCAGCTCCAACCTGCCATTCAGCCTAGAAAACTGGCCCAGCCAGCACGCCCTGACCTTGGGCACCGAGGTGCTCTGCCCCGGGACAGAGCAGGCAGGATCCACCCGCCAACACCAGCTCCTGGAAGACCGCCAAGAGGGGGATCAGGTCGTCACCGTTTCCCGCCCTGCACCGACCTCTCTGACCCTCATCCTGGAAACGGCAGGTCGGTGAAGTGCCCGTTACCACCTTCCTCCAGACGGTGCTGGGTGCTGTCGGGGTGAGGGGCTCTCCAGGGGTGGGAGGTTCAGCGTTTTGGAGTCTGACTGTGGGAGAGATTTTGGAGCCCCGGGGTTTTTGAAAAGCCTCTGAGAAGACTCCAACCCCGCCGCCCACCCCGTGATCCGCTCTGAGGCAGCTGGGGTGTCGCGACGGCCACACGCCCCCGCTCTCTGCGGAGAGCCTGGGACTCTGGTGTTGTCCTCCCAGAACCCGGAGAAGGGCACTCGGCAGACAGACGAAGGGAGGGCAGGGGTCAGCTCTTCTGCTCAGCCTGCACCTCCCTCGGGGCAGAGCTCTTAGGAACCCGCCAATTAACAAACAGCCCTCCCATCAAAAGAGGTCTCTGGTCAAGCCTCCACACCCCCCCTTAGGACAAAGCAAAGGAGCAAACACACGAAGACCTTGTCAAATCCCAGCCCGCTGGTTTGGTGGTGGGACGCAAGGAGGGGGGATGGGGCGTCAGAGGACAGGGTGTCTGTCCGTCTCAGCTCTGCCGTCACACCTGTCCCTGGGCAGGACCCCTCACCCCTCCAGGTCTGGAAGACACATCTCCCGATCTCCCACGGCCTCTGGAGCCAGGGAACTAGGAGTCCACGCCCAGTTCCCACTTCTTGCTTCCGTGACCTTGGACTTCACCTCATCGTGCCTCGGCTTTCCCATCTGCAGCATGGTGCTCCTTGGGCTGCTCAGAGGAACCAGCGTAAAGCTCTGGTCATGGGCCTGGCCCGAGGCCTGCACCCAGCACCCATCACCCAGCACCCAGCACTCGGTAGCAGTTGCCATCGAGTTGCTTCTGCAGAGCCAGCTCCCTTCGCCACGAGCCTCCGGAACGCCTGGCTGCTGCCTGGCGTGGATGCTCCGGTGGCTGCCACAGTCCTTGTTTCCCGGCCTTGCTGTTGTCCCCACCATTTCTTGTCCCTGCCTGGCACCTGTGTGCAGCCTCCCAGCAGCCCTGGAGCTGGGTCTGAACCCTGCTCCATCCGGTCCTGGGTGGGTGGCCTTCGGTCACTACTTTCCTCCCCGAGCCTCAGCTCCCACATCTGTGAAGTGGGTGTGATGACCCTACTACTCGCACGGCGGTTGGGAAGCCCAGCGCGGAGCAAATACAGAAGGGGCCTGGCACACTGGGCGTGGTCTAGCGCATCAGGCCCCGCCCCCTCGGAGCTCAGCACAACTGACACAGGCCGGCGCTTTGATATAACAGTAACAGCCCCCCCACCCCCACCAAGTCCTGACACTAAAACAAGGAAGATGTAAAGTGACAGAGGGCACAGGAAGCCTCAAGAGCAAGCGGCTGACCTGGCCGGCGTTTCTGACACTGCCCGTCCCCTCCGGGGTAGGACCCCAGCCCCAGCACGCCCGCCCATGGACGCAGCCCCCGACCCTCCGGCTCCGCGTCTGTACAGTGGGGCGCCGGAGTACCCCTTCACGGGGGGGCGGGGGAGGGCTCCATGAGAGAACAGCTGAGAGGCGCCTCACGCGGCGACGCCCGGCACAGCCACAGCACGACGACATCGATCTCACTGCTGGGGGGGGCGTGTCTGGGGAGGGGTCCAGAGGCTCTCCTCCCATCGCCGGGCGAGTCGGCGCTGCCTTTGCCATGGAAGCCCCCCACCCCCACCCCAAGGCCCCCGGGGCCAATCGGATCACAGAGAGACAGGGGCGGGCTTGCGGTGGGGGCCGCACGCACCCGGTCGGAGGATGGGAGGACTCGGCCCCGTCCTTTCCCTTAGGAAACTGAAATTAGCCTAACTAGGTCTGTCCCAGTGCCGGCTGCTGTGGGGACCGGACAAATTTAGAAGTCATTGACAGATGAGACCAGCGCTCGCTGACAGCCCCGGTGAAACTGAGACAGACATTGAGTCAGCGCCTGGAAGGCTCTTCCCTCCCCTCTGTCGTGGGGACCAGGACGAAGGCACCACGGCACCGGCCTCCTGGTTTATCACCTCGCCTCTAAATAGCTCCCGGGCCGGGTTCCTTACCAATTGCTACGGCAAACAGATCGCTTTCCAAGCCCAGGAGAATGGGGAGGCAGGGTCATCCGGGGTCACACCGGACGGGCTGCAAGGAGCCTCTGTCAACAGTTTGGGGGGCCCAGGCTGTGCGGGTCACTGCCCTGCCTGCCGTCCCAGGTCATCCTCGCCTGCGCTCCTGTCCCTGTTTTACCTACGGGGACACTGAGGCTGGGAGTCACTGAGCCAAGGAGATTCTACCTCAGGCATGGCCCAGGCCGGGGTGCGTCTGGGCCCCGGAGGCTGCGGTTGCACGGCCCCAGGTTCTGACTCCAGCCGTGACCCACAGGGGTGGGGCGGGGTCGTGCACTCCTGCTCCTGGTCGCAGGAGCGTGGTTACGTGAGGAGCGCCACTTTCCCTGCCTCCCCCAGGTCCCCTCTAGTGCAGCGTGAGGCTGGCCTTAGGGAGGCCCGCGCAGGAAGTACAGCCGGCGTCTTGCTAAGCACAGGAACCATTTATAACTCGGATGTATCCACTCAGCCTGGAGGCGGGAGGGGCAGGGTCGGAGGGCCGGTTCCCTCCGACCGGGGATCTGCCCCGTGACTTTGGGACATCGTGTCTGCCCGGCCTCCGATTCCACATCTCTCAGTACGGGTCACAGACCCGGTCAGGCTGCTGGAGGACGCACCGGGGCCGGACGGCGGGCGGGCCCTGGCGGGCGGCGCGTCCCACCTGGCTCGGAAACCCAACGCCGGCGGGCCTGGAGGGCTGGAATTACAGGAGGCGGCGGCGGCGGGAGGCACGTGGGGGAGGCCTCCTTCCCTCCGTCCCACTTCCCTCCCGTCTTGGACTCGATGTCGTCTCCTTTGAGGACTGGGGTTCCACTGTTTCCAAAGGGGTTCAGGGTGGCTCACAAGACAAAGCATCCCCGTAAAATGGGAGAAAGGAATCACTTCCAGAACACTCCCTCCAGTCCGGCTACAACCCCCTGAGGCCAGAAGGTGTATCCCTGTCGGGCTGCAGCTGGGTTTCTGCCTGACTGCAGGGGTTCCGGCCGGAGCTCCCTCCCTTACCCCCACCGCCCCCGTGGAATAGGCTCCTCCAGGACAACAGAGAGCAGAGTCCGCCAGGAGGAAGCAGAACAGACAAATGCCTGGAGACATGCGAAGGCTCAGACTGCGGAGCTTAGACGATCGTTATGACTCCATTTTTTAGCAACAAAAGCAAAAAGCAAACCACAGCCTCTTGTGTTACACGGGCCGGGAGTGCAGGAGACAGGGTCGGGTTTCAGGGGAACGCAGCCGCGGTGCAAGCGGGTGCATGGTGGGAGGGGCGGGACACTGGGGGTCCGAGGGGCAGCGTTTGGATAGCTGGGGCCCCTGCTGATGGCCAGCCACCCCCTTCCCTGAGCCCCGTCCCCCGGTCTCGTGCAGCTCTGGGGGCTGATGGAGCTGAAAGAGCGAAGGCCCGTGTGCCGTCCCCAGGGCCTGGAAGCGCCACGTGGACAGCCACCGCTGCTGCTGGCCACCTGACTGGGGTTCTGTGTGGCAGTGTGGCAGGCACCAGGTGTGGAGAGGCCTGGCTGGGGACACAGGCTCGTGGGGGAGGCAGGGTGGCAGAGGGTCCTGGCTGGACTGGCCTTGCCACCGAGGGGGCCTGGCCACGGCACTGTCAGCACCTCTGATTCCTCGTCTGTGAGACGGGAAGAGGCGTGAACGGCGCCCACTCTCTAGGACCCCCGTGAGGCCGCGGTTTTCCCAGTATGGTCCCCAGGGCATCAGCGCCGCCTGGGGACTCGGCAGGACTGTGGCTGGTGGGCTACCCCCTACCCAGACCCGAGGAATCAGAAGCCCTCGGGACAGGGCACCACCTGCTGCGTCACACAAAATGCTCTGGGTGACTCTAACTCCGGACCCCCCCCCCCCCGATCCCCGGTAGCTCAGGACGAGAACTTGAGAAGGACGCTGCCCCTCACTGTCATCGCCGGCTGTTTGTGCCCGGAATTTGCAACCGCGGCTGGGCTTTTGGGCAGCTTCCACCTCCGTCCAGCTCCTCCTCTGCCCCAAACGCCCCCTTGCCCAGCCCTGCGCTTGGGTGGCCCTGGAGAATCGATCGGCCACATCTATAAACGTCTGAGGTTCCTGGAGCTAGTTGCCCAGAGACGGGAACGCAAAGCGTTATTATTAGAACTCCGTCGTTCAGCCTCCCCCACCCTCGAGCTGGGATTCTGAAGAACGTGGTGAGTATCACTCACCTCCGGGAGGGCGAACGGCGCGGGAGACCGAGGCAGGCTGGCCCCAAGTCTAGAACCCCCTGTACCCGCCACACGCAAGCCCCCAGCCTCCGCCGGCCGACCTCAAGCAACACACCACGCTCCCTGGTCACCGCAGCCCAGGGCTGGACACACGTCCACTCACTCACTCACTCACTCACTCCACAAACTCCTCGTGTGCCCACACCAGGTGCCAGGCCTTTCCTAGGTGCTGGGTGAGAAATGAACAAAACAAAGGCCCTGCCCTCGTGGGCTGGCACGCCAGTGGGGGTGGGGGACAGAAGCAAAGGGCGAGTCGATGAACACGGCATCTGACGGAAGCGCACCACGCTCTGAATGCACGGGTGAGGCAGGCGCCACACGCATGCGCCTAAGATCCAGACAGACCTGAGCTCAGACCCTGACCTTGTCTCTTCCGAGGCGTGGAAGTTTGGGCAAACACTCAGCCTCCCTGAGCCTCAGCGTCCTCACCTGTAAACGGGGGTAGTAGCACCTCAGAGAGAGCCGGGGAGAGTCAGCGAGCAAAATGCTCAGCACTGCGGTTGAATGTCACTGTGACCGTGACCCAAGGGGGCACAGCAGAGCCTGAGAGCCGAGCAGGGCCTCTTCGAGAGGCTCGTTCACCATGATGCCCACCCCGGAGTCCCCAGGGCTGCAAGGCACCCCAAGTTCCGAGACTTGCCACGGGGCCCACCAGGAGTAGAAAGCACCCTCCAGCAGGTGGAAGGGCGCAGGCCCTGCAGCCTCTGGAGGGCAAAGGCAGGCCAGAGCCTCCTGGGTCCCTGCAGTGGCTCCTCCTCCCAGCTCAGCGCCTGGTGGGTGTCACCATGCCCACCCCGCCACCCGCCTCCAGAAAGAGTGCTGTGTTGTGGGGTGAAGTGGGCAGGGGGAGGCATCTCCATCATTCCACCACAGAAGCAGGGTGCTGCCTCGCTGCCTCGGGGTGATCTGCTCTCTCTCGCCCCACCCCCACCACCCTGCTGCGCTCTGCCCCACCCCCCAGACCTTTGCCAGGTGGGCCTGAGCCCGCAAGGTGCTGAGCCAGACCTGGGTTCGAATCCACGGTCACCCTGGGCGCAGGAGCTGCTCTCTCTGCATCTACACTCGTGTCCTCTGTCACCTCAAGGTTAAATGAGGTGACAGTCGTGCAGACCCCAGCCCGGGGCTGGGCACACATCACACACCCTGGTAACACTTCTCTGGGCAAACCCGGCCCTGGGCAAACCAATCATCGTGCCTCTTGGCAAACATGCCCTAGACTCTCCAGCCTCTGTCTGTGCCTTTGCTGGCACCGACGCCTCGCCCGGCCTCCCTGCCCACAGCTTCCAGGTCTTCCCGAGGCCTCTGCCTCTCCACGGTGCGCGTCTGAACCTCCCGGCCTCGGCCTGGTGTCATATGCGCCCAGTGGGGACACGCACAGAACCGTCAGCAACGTGCACATACAATGGAAGGAGTATCTCAGTGCCGTTCGTTGAGCACTTACTATGTGCTGGGCGCTGCACTCAGCACGCCCCAGGCATCGTGCCACAGATGCCTCACAAGATCCCGACCAGGTATGTTGTGCCCAGTTTACAGATGGAGAAACTGAGGCTCGGGGTCGCTGAGCTGCTGCTCAGGGGCACGAGGCCAGGAAACGGTGCCTCTGGGAGTCGGGCCTTGTTCAGCTTTACCTCCCGAACTGAGCAGCCCAGGGTTGCTCCCCAGTAAGCAGAGCAAGCTCTTTGAGATCCGAGGGGGCAGCGAGGGAGGGAAGCAGGGAAGCAGGCCAGGGTCTGGCCTGGTTTCTCTCCGTCATTGGGGTTGGTGAGCAGCCAGCCAAGAGGGCCCCGCCTGGGGCTTCTGAGCTGTGGCACATCGGCCGCGAGTAAAACTGGGAGGCAGGTCTGGAGGCGGGGGGGGGGAGGGTCCTGGCGGGAATCCAGGCTCGGGGGCAGCTCCGTGAGGATGGGGGTGTGGGGGAGACAGGCCCCTCACTGGGGTCCCCAGGACCAGCCACCGATCTCTCCCTAGCACCCCCCACCTCCAGCCCCTTTAAGACCCCCTCCCTCCTTCGCAGCCACAGCCAGGGCAGCTGCCCTCAGGGCGAGGCGGCCGCTGCGCCTGACCTTGCTGGAGGTCCTCTATTCCTGTGTCTGACATAAAACTTTAATAAACTCCGTCTACGGTCAGCATCCTTGCACCTTCCCCGAAGCAGTTTCATTTTCACAACGAGCCCGAGCCGTTCTTAGGATACAACTGTCTGGGGAGGGGACCTACATGTGGCCAAGGCCACAGCTGGTGAAGGGCAGGGGGAGGCAGAGCCTGGGGGGCTGGGCCTGACCCCCAGGCTGCAGATGTGTATCAGGCGCCTGCTTTGGGCCGGGTGTGGGCTGGGTGCTGGGGGTGAAAGGGTGGGCACCATTACCACACACCGTGGGGCGCTCGCTGCGGGCTGGGCACTGCACTAAACACTCCACACGCCGACACATCTGCCCCTCACGACAGCCCCATGAGGTGAGGACGATCATTATCCTCAGTTCAGAGACGAGAACACCAATTGCCCGAAGCCACACAGCTAGAAAGTGGCAGGGCTGGGAGTCGGTCCCAGAGACAGCCTGGACCCAGAGGCCGAGCAGCTGCACGCCGTTTTCACTTAGACTGGCAGAAAAGATTCTTAGAGGGGCCGCTGCCGCACAGCGTGCTGGGAAGAGTTACTCAGACCTGGTTCAAATCCCCGGCCCACTACGGGTATCCTGGCTCTTTGAACAGGCGAAGGTGCCTCAAGCTCTGTCTGTGCCCCTGCAGAACGGGGCCAACTCCCAAGGACGCTGCGATGCTACCAAAGAGAAGGATGCCAGCGGATGTGCTTGGTGAATGTGGGTCCGATCTGGCTGCAGAAGGGTGTGAGAAGCCGGACCCCCAGCCCCTCCTCAGCTGTTCGGGGGGCAAAGCTCAAAAAGCAAGGTATTCCGTTTCCCCGTTCCCAGCCAACCCCTGGCAGCCTGGCTTTCCTGGCTCCCCTTCAATGCTGGACCGTTCTCCGTGGGTGAAGCCAGAACAGGCTGGAGACCTGAAGTTACAGGACACCCGGACAAGATGTTGGGGAGGATAGGAGATAAGGAATTTCCATCCCTGGAATCTGAGAACGTGAGAGCCGAGGCCAGCTGGGCCCCTGGGGATCGGCCGGCCCCATCTGCTTGGGTTTCGGATGGGAGACGGAGGCCCAGAGAAGGAGCGAGAACAGCCAGGGTCACACAGCCCCTTTGGGCAGAGCAGGGATCAGAACCCAGGTAAACGAGTCGGCCAGGTTCAGGGAAAATCCCAAATTCTCCTGGATTTCCCCCCTACAAGGTAGGGAGGGGGGAAAAGATTGTTCAAATGTAGAAAAAATGCCCCCGTTTTTGCCGGGCCGGCTTGCAGGGCAGCTCTCTCAGACTGAGCCTGCCCTTCCCACCTGGTCTCGGGAGCTGGCTGGCTGTCCTCTCGCTTTCCCGCAATGGACAGAGCGCCGCGCTTTGAATCCAAGTGTCCCGAGACCCACAATGCGCCCAGGCCCCCCGTCGTGGCTACTCACCGTCCACCCCGATCTTGCCGTCCCCATCCTTGTCCCCAGCGGCCAGCAGCGTCTTGGTTTCTTTAGCAGACAGGTCCCTGGCGTCTGCGGAGAAGCCCTTCAGGATGGATCTGGGAAGAAAAGCCAGAGAGGGAGCCAGGTCAAGGGCACCTTGCAGGAACACCGTGCGGACGGTGGGCTGGAGTCTGCAGAGGGGGAGTGGGCAGCGGGGGCAGCAGCACGCAGCGGGTGGGCGTGTCGTGTGCTGGGGCCGGGCCAGGCAGCCCGGGCTGTGGCCAGCCCCTCCTGGGTGCGTGTGCGGGAAGGACAGGCTGTCCCCAGCCGAGGGCTGACCTCGCCTCGTCTACAGGCAGGGCACCTGCAACTGCTTTTTATCCAGCCAATGCAACCAACACAAAAGTATTCCTCTGTGCCGGGGCCATGCTGGAAACGGGGGGTGGCGCGGGCGTGGGGGGCACAGAGATGACCCGGGAGGCCACCTGAAAACATAGGGGGGAGGGGCAAACGCTGGGAGAGAGACCAGGCAGGGGGGTGGCTGCAGCGATGGGCACTCTCGAGGGAGGCGTCTGGGACACCTGGGGTGAGGGGACGCGTCCTCCCCACCTGGAGGGCAGGAAGAAGTCAGCCCGAGTGTGTGCATGCACACACGTGTGCCATGGGGCACAGGCGGACAGGAGGAGAAGGTTGCAGACAAAGGGTATCCTCGTGGGATGGTTTGGCGAGAGGCCGGATGGACGGGGACGTTCTCACTCGAAACGCTCCTCTCCACCTCCTCCCCCTTCGCTCTCTGACAAAACCCAAGCCAGCCGTGGCCAGAGAGTGACGCAGACCCAGCCAGGCGGGCAGACACACGCCAGGTGGCCGAGGGGGTGCGGCGGGGGCTTCCTCTGCTGGCGTCGCTCTAAGTCATGACCTTCTCCTCCTTTGCTTTGCCCCCCGAACTCCCCAGCCCCCAGGGCTGGTGACCGGCCCTGACACACCAGGAGCTGCCCTGGCCTCGCTGGTGCGGAGGGCAGGGGTCCCAGGGTGGTGGGAGGAGCCTGACAGCCACCTGAAAATCCGTGAAACACTCAAGCTGTTGCTCTCTGTCTTGCCTATGGTGTTAGGCAGAGAAAAGGGGCCTTTTGAATTATATTAAATTATGAAGTAGCATCCTTCCATTAACAATATTAAGTAGCTCTAATTTAACCTAGTTAGTTGCACTTTCTGCTGAGTTTACTCTTCCGGAAGCAACAGGGGTCCGGCTGTTTTCTGTTAGGGGGGGCGGAGGGAAGGGCTGAGGGAGTCCCAACCCCCACCCCCTCTCCCAGCCTCGGGCTGAGCAGCCCCTGCCCGCCTCAGTTTACCCCAGCTCCTCCTCCTCGATGAAGCCGCTCTTGTCCTTGTCCAGGATGTGGAACACCTTCTTCACGTCCTCCGGGCTCTTCTTCTTCAGGCCCACCATCTGGAAGAACTTCTTGTGGTCGAAGGACTCGGCGGCTGCGGGGGCGGAGAGGAGCGGTGGGAATGCCCGGGGGAAGGACAGGAGGGAAGGGGGTGGGGGGGGGGCTGTCCCAGAGCTTGCTGACTGAGTCCTCCTCGCAGCCTCCACGGGAGGGGCTGCGGTGCCCAGGGTCACCTAGCTAGAGGTGGGAGAGGTCAGCTGCACCCCGGCCTCCCTGGCTCCCCAGCCTGTCCCCGCCTTCACCACCGGCCCCTGGGCTGAGGGTGGGGGCAGCCTTGGAAGGCAGAGAGGGTCCCTGGTTTTCAGGAAGCCTTTTGGGGGGTGGCTGCGTGGGGGTGGGCAAGGGAATTGGGGGGATGTGCACACGGTGTGTGCATTGGGGCAGGGGGATGGGGGAGGCCCCCTTTTTCTCAGCCACAGATTGAGTTGCCAGAAAATCAACACAGAGAGGGCAGGTTTCTCTCAAGGTCACACACAGGAGGGGGAGGGGAGGACCCAAAAGTCCAGGCTCTGCCGTGGAAAGCAATTCTGGTGGGAGTTTCGGGGTGGGGGTGGGGGTGGGGTTAGAAGGCTCCCTGGGAATTCCCAGTTGAGGTTCCATGTGGAGGGAGCAAGGTGGGCCTCGGAGAAAGGGTGAGTGATGTCGGCACCCTGGGAGGGTGGCTTCCCCCAGCTGCTTCATGCCCAGAGGAGAAGCTGCCGAGCCGAGGGCAAAGGGGGTCCCCCTTCCCGGCTTCCTGAACTCTTACAGAGGAGCTGGGGACGCTGTGAGAACGCCGCGCAGGGGAACGCGCAGTGTTACGTGGAGTAACCTGTGTGGGGGGGAGGGGTCCTGGTAAGGGTCCGGTTCTCCTCCCTTTGCCCAGGGCTAACACGAGGGTGGGGGACCGGGACCTACTCCTGAGACCCCCCGGTGGCTGCGAGGTGACCTTGAGCGGGTTGCAGACCCTCTCCCAGCCTCAGTTTCCCCCCATCTGGGCGATGGGAGGGAGACCCCGGGCCGCTAAGCGCTCAAGTCCGGGGCCGCTCAGAAAGGTGAGGCAGCCGCTTCCCTCCGCGGGCCGCCAACGGGGGCTGGAAGTTGCAAGCGCTGAAGATGCTCAGACAGCGTTGGGCAGAGCAGGGCGCCAGCGTCAGAAAGTCACCTCGCTCTCGGGTCGTTGGAAGGGGGCTCTGAGCCCCGGACTGGGGGGTTCGGACAGTGAGGGGCGGGCAGCCCTGCCCACCGCGGGGTGAGATGAGACCTGGCCAGAATGGGTCGGAGAGAGGGCGCAAGTGCCTGCAGCCCCTTCCACGTGCCTTAAAGGGGCAGTCCAGAGCGCGCACAAGGACCCCAAGGGCCCGAAGGTCCTGTCTTCCACCGGGTCTTCGCCCTTGGTTCGGGACCCCAGTCCGCGAAGCCGGACACCCAGACTGTAGCGCCCGCAAGTTTTCAGTGTCTGGGGCAGGGTGCCTGGCCTCCCCACCCGATCCAAGTCCCGCCCGGATTTGGGGAAATGCTGAGGACCCCGCTCCCTGCCCTGCTGGCGCCGACCGGATGCACGCGCAAAGGGGCGCGGGGCGCAGGGCGGTGGGTGAGGGGAGAGGGTTGGGGAGAGGAGCGCGCTGCTCACCGGCAAAGGCCCCCACCGCCTTCTTGATGTCCTCAACGCTGAGCAAGTCTGTCATCGACATCCTGCAACTGTTTGAGCGGGCAGAGCAAGTGCGAAAAGATTAAAAAGTGCCTTTCTCATCATTTCTGCTCATATGACCGGCGCTGCAGTGCTGTGCGCCCGGCGCACGCGGGCCGGCCTGGCGCAGAGCCAGGGGGCGCGGGGCGGGGCGCGCAGCCAGAGCAGCTCCGTCCGCCCGGCGTCCCACAGGCGCCCCCGCCGGGGGTCCTCGCCATCCGGGGGGCTGCGGCCAGGGCGCCCGGGGAAGGGGCGGCCGCTGGGCTTTCTGGGGCTCCCGCGTCACCAGCGGGGCCTGGAGGGTTCGCCTGCAGCCAAGGGCACGCAGTAGGGCAGTGAGGTCGGTGCACCTCGGGGGATGTCCCGCCGCTTCGGGGAGGACAGGCACGGGCAGGGGCCAGACCTTCACCCTCCTGGGGCCCCTGGTCCTGCCGCCACTCTCTCTGCTCCTACCTCAGCCTCCGCGCTGTCTGTCCTGGATGCAAATTTTATGCTGCAAAATCTGAGCGCTGAGGTCTGGAAACCTGACCCACGGGACGCTGAGTGGGGGAGGCACAGGTGGGCGGGCACTCCGTGGGCTCCACGCCCGTGCCCCATCCCGCATCTGGTCAGGGATGCACCTACCGAAACCTCATTTTTTTTTTCTAGTCTGACTTTTCAAAGAACCCTTCTCAGACCTGGTAAACTACGTACTTTCCTGGTCTCCTGGCCACGGAGTAGAGCTCGGGTCCAGACTCTCTGGGCCCCCCGCTAAACTTTTGGAGGAGGGTAGGATGGGAGAGGCCTCTTGGAATCTCTACACACCCTCTCCTGTCTCGGAGCTCGAAGGGCTCAGGTGGGGGGAGAGGGTGGCACCTTCAGACCACGCTTTCCAGACGACCTAAGCAGGTTGATGGCCCGAACGTCATCTCTGGAAATGTGACACTTCCTGATCTGTAGACAGGCAGAAACCGGTTGCATTCTTTCCCACGGCCGCCCAAGGGTTCGGGCTGCAACCAGCTGCCTCTGGAGTGTGCGGAGCACTGGACAGGGAGCCTCGGGGGGGTGGGGGGGTCCTGGGTTCCTGGGTTCCAGGTCTGGGGCTGCACTAAGTCGCTGTGTGACCTTAAGGGGTTGTGGGCATCGCCCTCTCTGGGCTTCTGTCTCTCTCGGTTGTTTTGATGGTGTTGGTGGTCCCTTGGAAGGTGTGTGGGCAGCTGGGAGGGGCTGAGACTGGCGGCCCATGGTGGGCAGGGTGGGCGGGGGGAGAACTGCCCGGCGACCCAATAGCTCAAGTTCCTTCGCGCTCACTGTCCACGCCGGCTCCCTCAGCTCGACCCTGGATGGCTGCCCTTCCCGGAAACCTTAGCACCTGCTGGCTCTAGCTGCCCCCTCCTTGTGAGTCAGCTCCTTCAGGCAACAGCCCGCCATCTGGCTTCCAGGGCACCCAGGCTGCCGCCCCGGACCCGATCTGCGGTGGGAGGACTTGGCCGGGCCCCTCAGCTGCCCTGCGGCCCCCGCCCCGGCCGGGCTGCTCACTTGGACGTGCTGGGCTTCTGTGCCGCCTCGTCAGCCCCGGCTCGGCTCGCTCCCGAGGTCTCGGCAGGAGAACCTGTTCCCAGCTGAAGGGCCCTTAGTTGCACTGGCAGGGAGACTGAGGCCACACAGAGTCGGCAAGTGGCCGTGGCCCAAGGACTCGTGGAGAGGCGGTGGCTGGGGGCGGCCCACTCCCAGGGCTGCTGGCTGGAGCTCAGCGACTCCTCCGGGGGGGGTCCCCCCCAGTTCCCAGGGACCCAGCCCTCTGACCTCCCACACCCACACCCACACCCACACGGCTGAGTCCCCAGACTCTGCCCCTGGGGCCAAGGCTCCACAGAGACCCGTCCCTGTCCTCCTCTGTCTGCCTGTCTGTCCTGCTGCAGAGACCTCCCAGCCACGTGGCTCCCTCTCTGGCCTGAAGTCCACCCACCCCGGCGCCCGATGACGTCATTTCAGCCCGTCCACCTCCCACC
Organism: Phyllostomus discolor; assembly: GCF_004126475.2. Taxonomy (NCBI): domain Eukaryota; kingdom Metazoa; phylum Chordata; class Mammalia; order Chiroptera; family Phyllostomidae; genus Phyllostomus; species Phyllostomus discolor. The sequence continues at coordinate 209,027,763 of NC_040904.2, forward strand.
CCCGTCCTCCTGCCTGCTCTGCCCACTGACCAGTGCACAGGAGTCTGGCTCCGCCCCTCCGGTTTCCCGGCCGGGCAGGTGGGAGAATGTGCCGCAGGCCACACCCGGAGGTAGGGCAGCCACCCCAGAACTCACGCTCCGGGGCCTGGGCTCCCCAGCTGCCTGCTGTTCGGCACCCCACACCCCAGCCCCGTGTCACCGGAGGGAGGGGAGACACGGCAGCCCCTTCCGGCGGGCCTCTTCCCACCGTGCCCCTCCATCCTCCTCCGACCTCCGTAGCTGCCACTCACCTCGGTGGGGGCGGGGGGCTGGAACCTGCAGTGAGAGGCCGGGCTGGTGGGAGGTCCTGTCGGGCAGTGCGTCTGGTGGTGGGATAGCCACCTATATAGGCCTGTGCCCTGGCTATTTTGGGAGGCGCCGCTCCCCCCAGCCCTCGGCCCCCTCCCCTTGCGGTGTCAGGTACTCCCCAACGCCGCGCTGGGTGTCTGTATCACATTCGGTCTCCCTGGGCCCATCGAGCTGGGCCTATTAATAACGCTGGCCCCTGCCTCCCTTCACCACCCAAAGTGGAGGCTCGGGCCAGGCTCTCCTCTTCCACGAAGCCTTCCATGACCACTTTAGATGGTGGCAACGTTTCTGTCCTCCAAAATCCTGCAAGGAAAGGAAGAGAAAGGCTGGCAAAGGGGTGGAACAGGAATCGTCTCCCGCGCATAGGCCACGGGCTGGGCTCCGGTGCCCACGTCATATCCCTCAGGATGGTCTTGCGGGGCAGGGCGGTGCCCGTGCGTGGGTGAGGGGACAGCACGCGGAGGCGTTGGGTGGTGCGGGACTCACTACTCAAAGCGGTGGACCTGGAGCAGGACAGCCCAGCGCCGGCAGGGGGTGCTCGAGTGCCGGGCGGGGGAGGCTCCATCCGCGCACTCGCTCACCAGCCTCGTCCTCTCTTTGCATTTCGGCCTCCGGTCGTGAGAGGAGCTCCACCAGGGGCCAACCTTCCTCTGTGGACGGGCTCTGGGGGCTACGGACCCCCTAAAGTATGCAACAAGTCATGTGCAAGGGCACTTTTGTGGAGCAAAGGCCCACTGCTTTCACGAGACTCACAAAGGGAACTCTGGTGCCGTCTGCCCTGGGCTGGAGGAGACCACCCAGGGGGCGCCTTCTGAAAACACGAATGAGCGAATGAGCTTCACAGATATTTATTATGAACATCGCGAACGGTTCCTCTCCTCATCCCCAGCCTGAAAAAGAATCCCCAGGGCGCTAACAGCGTCAATAGTCAAGTCCAGTTTGTCGAGTCCAGTTCTTGACTGCGACAGGAGGAGGGAAGCTACACGAGTCCTTCACTGACCGTGGGCTCCAGGGCAGGGGGCGGGGAGAGCAGCGGTCGGGCTGCAGGGGGAAGCTGGTCTGGAGCCCACGTGTGCCGCGGGTCTGGGCGAGGGCAATGAAGACGGGGGGAGGAGGAGCCTGGGTAGCATTTCTGGGAAGACTCTCCTAGGCTTGGGGGCTGTGATGGACGCATGCAAGCCAACTCTGAGTTTGTAAGCTGGGGGTCCACAGAAGAGAGCGAAGGTGCTGCTTTGGCAGGCGCTGGGTCTGGGGAAGAGGAGGGGCAGAGTGGGGGTGACGACGGGTTGGGGTTGAGAACCCTAGGACGTCGGGGCTGGGAGTGCTCTGAAGTGATGAACTACAACCCACTCGCGTTATCATGCAGAAAGCAAGGCCAAGGTGATGGGCCGAAGTCTCAGGGGAGTGGTGGACAAGCCGGGACGTTGTGCTGGGTTTGGGGTGCAGGGAAGACATCCCGGTGGGGACGCCAGCGAGGGGCCGGGCCCGGACACAGAGCTCTGGTGGTCATCAGGGAGGCCAAGGGCAGGGGCACGGCTGAGTTCAGGGAGGCGGGGACGAGGCAGTCGAGGACCAGCCCCCGGGGAAGGGCTAGGGCCTGGGAAAACATCACGCTCGTTCGTTGAACAACGTGCGCTGTGCACTGCGTTACACTTTTGCCCTTGAACCTCCTTACAAGGTAGGCATGGCCGTCCCCATTTTACTAGCAACAGAACAAGGCTCAGAGAGGTTAGGCCACTTGCCTGAGGTCACAGAGCAGGGGGAGGACGTAAACCCAGGGCTCTCTGACCCAGAGCCCCAGCTTCCCTCCACTCCGCAGCTCTGCTTCTTGGTGAGACCAACGGAAGCAGCACGCCGGGGGCAGTGCCCGCCAGGAGTGAATTCTCTGAAACCAGGATGGCCTTCCTCTCTGCCCCCCTCTGTGCCCATGTTTTAGGGGGTGCGTTTATTGAGGACCTACTATGTACTTAGTGCCGTATCAGATTATTTCACGTTACCCTCATTGTAATCCTCAGAGGCTTGAGGAAAGTCTCAGAGAGGGTGGGGGCTTTGTGCAAAGTCACACAGCTGGTGAGTGCGAGAGTGGAGATTTACACTGAAGGCTTCCAAGTCTGAAGTGTCCCCACCCCCCACCCCGTAACACCTGCAGTAGGGTAGGGATATCCTAAAGCCTGAGTAGAGTATCTTGGAAAATTATTTGGTTCCTTTTGCTCTGAATCAGTTCAAGAGCCGTCATTTCATGACTTTGGCTTCACAAGGGGCCCTGATGCCATGGAGTAGTAGGTTTATCAGGCAGGACATTTTTGACCGCAAGTGACAGAAAGCCCGGCTTGGCTGGATTAACTCTGTAACTATGCGTGGGACGGATGTTAAACATACTGATCGTGGTGGTCACTTTGCAACATATAAAAGTATCGAATCATTATGTTGTACCCCTGAAACTAATATCATGCTCTATGACAGTTGTACCTCAGTAAGAAGAAAAACATTTCACACCACCTGCTCCCCTAAAAGGACAACATGTAACAGATAAGGCCATGAAGGTTCAGGTATGGCTTGATCCAGAATGCTGTTTTTAACTCTCAGCAATACCTTGGGTCGCAGGGGCTACCTTCTCAGCCTGGCTGGCCCCTGAGGGGTACAGGAGGGCCCTCCCTCGCAGGGCTATAAACGGCTGGGTCCAGTCCTAGGCGGACAGGGGGCCCACTGCCCCAGAACCCTAGAACTGAGTTTCACTGGCTGTGGTTAGCTTGGTTGGGACGTGGCAGGACGTCAACATCTTTGGAAGCGCTCGGGGCATGGACTGTCCTGGGACCCTCTCGAGAGGAGAGGGATCCTAGGTGGCCAAAACCAAGAACGGTTCATTGAGCGAATCTCTGGGGGCGCCCAGTGTGCCAGGCACCAGGGAGGTTCACGCCTTAAGTTCTTGGTGAGTGTGATGACATTGAACTTCTAAGGAATGAGTCACTCTGGGTCGAAGTGGCCTTTCTGGACTTGACAGCCCCAACCCCATCCTGTCCCTTGCGAGGCTTCCGCGTCCAGGTGGCAGAAGTGCCCGGGGGCGTTGGCCCCTGGCTCTGGGGTCCTTGTTCTGCACCGCCGTGAGGCTGCTGGGTGCACAGATGTGTGACACAGTGTGGGGACACTGACCTCTTCTGTCCCCTGGTCCAAATACGGTGCCTGGCCTTGAGCTGGAGGCTTCCTCATATGTGCTGCTGAAGTGGATCCCGGACATAAAAACTGAGGCTCAGAGAAGTCCAGTCACTCGCCCCAGGTCGCACAGCACACAGAGACTGGAGACCAGAGACAGAGCCTGGTCTGCCTGTCTGTAGCCCTGTTTGGTGCTGTCCCCACAGGCCACATCAGCCTCCCAGCGGGTGGGGGGACAGGCCATAGTGTGTGGGTCGGCAGTCTCTTAGCTGCCCTGTGCCAGCAGACGAGCATTCAGCTGTTTGCTTCACTGGTGGTACTTCATGAGTTCACACTATTTCCACCTGCTGAGACCGAGGAGGAGACAGACTTCCTCGGGTCCGGGGACCCGGTGGGTGGGGCCACTGCTGCCGGATGGAATGCTGTCCCTGAGCTGGGCCGGGGAGGCACCGTGTATGACATTGAACGAGCCTCGGCCCTGTTCCTGAGGGGCAGGTCTCTAGGCTGCGGCCTTGTTCTCCCTCCCACCCCTCACCACCAACAGAGAGTCCTAACGGTGGTACGGGGACACAGGTCTCTACTCTGGCCCTGCCGCTTACCCGCTGCGTGACCTTGAGCCAGCGGCTTCGCCTCTCTGGGCCTCAGGTTCTTCATCTGTGAAATGGAGCTGAAGAGGAAGCCGTGGTGAGCGCTAAGCGGACATCACGGCGGAGGACAGGGTTTGGAGGGCACAAACTCCCACAGAAATGGATCGGATCAGGGTGCTCCTCATCGTGTGGAGTTCACCCTTGACCTTGCCCTGCCACTGAGGGCGAGGACCCCGGCGTGTCTTTATATGTAGAAATTCGGAGAAGCAGGGGCTGCCAGCCCCTAATCACCCCTGGCTTCCTCAGGGCGGTCTCAGGACCAGGACTCCGTGGCCCTGCTGGGGAAGTCAGGAGCCCCAGCTCGAGGGAGGAGGGGCGGGGTCTGAGAGTGTGAGACGTGGGAGGAGCCTGGGGCTCTGGGAGGGGAGCTAGGCCGGGCTGTCTCAGCCCAGGTGATCTTGGCTCTTGGCCACCTGGGCTTGTGTCCTTCCCGGGAAACCCCGCCCTGTCTCCCCGGCGCTCAGGGGAAACCAGAGAAGAGTTCGGTCCCTGTGTGGGCTGGAACAGGGCACCCCAAGGTCACAGTTGTGGAAATCAAAAGACCTGGTAGAAATCGGTCACAGTGGTCTCTGGGAAGCTCCTGTCTTGGGTTGCGCATGGGGAAGCAGGGAGGGGTTGGTCTGCAGAGCCTCTCAGAGAGCTCCAGGCTCCCGGATGCCTGCTGACCTCAGGGGAGCGGATGCCAGCACCCCCCCCCCCCCCCCCCGAGTCCAGCTCGGGTCTCTAAGGCGATCGTAGGTGACAAAGGCACTGGTATCTCCTCCCAGGCCTCTTCTAGCTCAGCCGTCACCATGTCGATGCACATCCCGCAGCAAAGAGTTAGAATGATCGCTGGAAGCGGTGTGTGCATGTGTGCATGTGTGTGTTGTGCGTGCATGTGTCGTGTGTGCACACATATACCCTCAGGGGCAGGAGATGTGTCCATGTGTTTTAGGGGACCTCCGGCGAGTGTGCTTTTTACTGGCCACTGGATGCCTGTGCCTGGCACCTCCCCCAGGTGGCCCCAGAGCGCTAACAGCCCATGTGCGTCATCCCCAGCACCCAGCATCTTTGTGTCCAGATCAGGTGGTACTCATGGTCTGAGCTCTCCCGTGACAAAAGGGGGAGACAAAGGGCGCCTCCAGCACCATCTGCCTGCCCCTCAGTGCCATGGGCAGTGTTGGGTGCCCCCCGCCGCCAGTCCATCTGTGGAAGCCCTAACCACCAGGAGCCCGGGACGTCCCTGTATTTGGAGGTGGGGCCTCTATGGTGGTGATCAAGTTCGCCTCAGTCTCTGGGGGTGAGCCCTGATCCAACGTGACTGGCGTCCTTACAAAACGATAAAGTCAGGACGCAGACACGCACAGACAAGAGACCGTGTGAGGACACGGGGAGAAGACGGCCGCCTGCCAGCCAAGGAGAGAGGCCTCAGGAGGAACCAGCCTGCCGACACCTTGATCCGGCCATCCAGCCCCCAGGACCGTGGGCAGTAAATGTCTGAGGTTTGAGCCCCCAGCCCCCGCACGTTGCTGCGGCCGCCCACGGGCGCTAACACACCAGCGAGGGGAGAGGCTCTCTATTCCCGTGATGACAAGGACAATGGACCACAGTCTCACGAAAACTCTCCAAGTCCTGCGAAAAGGCTACCTTCCCTTTCTTGCAACAAATTTTATGAAGAGTGACACATACTCTTTAAAGAAACAATAGAAAATAGAGAGGAGGCCAGCCGGAGGAGGAGTCGCCAATAATCCATTGCTACCCAGGTACAACCACTGTTGTCACGTCTAGAGGTGTTCGCCTTCTCACTCCTGCTGGGCCACCCACTCTGGATGATTCAGCTTGGATGCCGCCGCTTACTGGAAGCCCTCCTGGGTTTCTTCCCTCGACCTCATGTTCCTCCTAGCACCTGCACTGACCTCAATCATGGCCCCATTATTCCCGGGTTCTCCAGGCGTCTTTTCAGCTGGGAGTTTGGGGCGCCGGCACTGGCACCCAGCCTGTCTCCTGGAGAGCCTCTGAGGAGAATACGTCCGACTGATGTTTTCATTTTCGCTTGTGTGTGGGCCATGGTGGCTGTTCTCGAAGACACTGTCGGATTGTACTTAGAACACTACCTACATTCATTTCTTCACCGATCTTTAGGGGCGGCTGCTGGGGTGCAATTAGTGTTGTGGGAACGGGGATCTTCCCTTGGGGTTCAGGCCTCATGTCTATCCGGCTCTCTCTTCCTGACCCAAAATTGCGGCTCGTATTCTGGCAGGAGAGGGTGCTTTGGGGAACAGGAAACTGGATATTGAAACCAGGCTGAGCAGATCTGGGACATGTCTTGGTGGCCCTTCCGCCGGTGGGGGCGGCTTGCCCTTGGCGCCGAGCGTGGAGGCCCTGGGCGACGTGGCTGATGTGTTTGAGGACACGATCACTGTTTTTTCTTATCACTGTTTTTTCTTATCAAGTATGTATTGCTTTCATCTTGATGCCGGGTCAAATTCTACTGAAAAAAAAAATCTGAAATCTCAGAAGCTGACTCTGTTTGAACACCCACAGTCCCCGTCTTGCGCTGGTACAGTGTAGACCGACCTGCAGAGGAAGGTGGAGACTGAGGCTGAGCTTTAAAGAGGAGCACGGTTCAGAATGGGGAATAAACACCAGGCAGGGAAGGACGACGCCTGGGCTCCAGCACAGCCCCCCCCCCGCCCCCTCTCCTGGACTGGATCACTCCGCCGCTTCCTGTCTCCCTGGCCAGCGCTTCTCTTCCCGGCCTCTCAATCGTGCGTCCTTGGCCTCACAGGCCCATAGAATTGGGGGACCCTTAGCAATCAGTTAAAGTTTATTTACACTGTGTATCCACCATCGCGTGGGGAGGCTGAGGCTGGAGAAGTCGGAGCGTGTCAGAGGGAAATGGAAAAGCCGGGACTCACACCAGGCCTGTGGGCTGCCTCCGGGCCGCACAGTGGGTAAGGGGGGAGGGGGGGCATGCCTAAGGGAAGAGCAGGGGTGGGGGGAGAGAGCCCAGGCCTGGGCGGGAGGTGCTGGGTCATATCTGACACAAAGACACTGAAACGATTGCTGCGTTCAGCCCCGTGTTTGGTGTCGCTTGTCACACGGCAATAGTGGAAGCGCTGACTAACGCACTAGGGCATGGGGCGGTTGTCGGAGCCACGTTAGACAGTGCGTGGGAGGCGCTCGGGGCAGTGCCTGCCATGCAGAAAATGCTCTTCGGCTATCCACTGTTTATTTCCTGTTGCTGTTGTTATTGCATGTTTGTTGCCCAAGTTAGGTCATGAGTTTATCGAGGGTGGCAAGTGTGTTGTTTGCATTGCTGTGTCCCCGGGACCCAGCCCAGGACTTGGCATATGGTAGACATTCCGTCGATGTTGCTTTCAATGAATGAATGAATGAATGATACAGGAATGAATGAATGAATGAATGGACAGCAAGGGGAAGTGTGTGCAAAGTGCAAACCCAGAAACACATGCATAGTTTATCCTCAGCATGTATTTGTTTGATCCGAACATACTTCAGATGGCCCTCACTCCAAAGGACACACGGGCCACTGAGGGCCTAGACAACTTCCAGGGCGACTGATTTTGTAGCAAGTCAGTGGCCCCTGCGGAGGGAGGTTCCTACTCTCTGCGCCATCGGGGACGTGGGTTCTCATTGGTCAGTGCACCAGGGGATACGCAGAGCGTGGAGAGTACCGCGTAGGCTCTTACGTTCTTTCCCAGAGTAGGGACACACCTTACTTCCGGCTACATTTCATTGGCCAAAGCCAGTCACATGGTCCCACTTAACTTCAGGAGGGGCAGCCCTCCGAGGGGGCGGGAGGAGAGGAGAACCAGAAACACCAGTGAGCGGTGGGGACATTTATTCTCTATCCCTACATCACGGGCCCCAGGGGGGCAAGGCCATGTCGTACCCGTGTGGCACCTGGGCACTCACTCCTGTGTGACAGGGGGCTGTTCTCCAGGACACGGACCTGGTTTAAACCAGGCAGCCACCCAAGATACATGGGCAAGGCAGCCAACAGCTGTACCGCCCAGATAAGCTCTGGGCGCAGCGAATGACTATAATACCCCATGCTTCTCATTTTTCAGAGAGAAAATGAAGACTCTAATTAAAGTCCAGTGACTTGCGTAGTCCTCGGAGTTCAATTCATTTTTATTGAAAATGTAATATATGTGAGATAGAGCTAATGTAGCAAGACGGTCATTCTCAGCTGTGGGTGCGTGGTGTTTGAAGGAAGGAAGGTGATTGGTCCAGGAACCCGCGGCCTGGACTTAAAGAAACAGACACAGTTCAAGGGGAAAAGAGGCCGCTGGGACCTCCACTTCCCGTAGTCAGGAAGCAAACCGAGGAAGCTACTCTGCTGCCGAGGGTAGCAGAGCCTTCCGGAAAAGCCCAGAGCCCACAGGGCAGACCGTGAGCCAAGGGGGACAATGGATTAAAGAATTACCGCCCTCCCCCCACCCCGTGATGCAGAGTAGGGGAAGACTGGCAGATTTGCTGTGGACCAGAGCCTGCCGTGCGTGTCCCCCTCCCCTCCTTTTGGAAGGCTGGTGTCACATCTATTGTGGTTTCCCAGTCCCTGTCTCGTCACAGCGTGCTGGGTGTGTGTGTGTGGGGGGGCAGGAAACGGGTACTGTAGCCCGCGAGTCTCTGAATGCAGAGGAGTTGAACTTGAGGAGCTGCATCTGAGGCATCTGATCTGCACCTGGACCTGACTGACGTCATGAGACCCTGGTCCTTGAGCCTGAGGCCCACATGAGACGGGACTCTGGGGGTCTCGGGAGGGAGGGAGGGGGGTGTACCTCACACGTGGCATATTTGTGGCCACAGAGCAGACTAGGGTGAATGGAGGATAGTCGTAAAGTCTTTGTACCTTCCCTCTTTGAGAAGTCAAGGCTCGCCCTGACTGGTGTGGCTCAGTTGGTGGGAGCATCGTCCCATGGACCGAAAGGTTGTGGGTTCGATCCCTGGTCAGGGCACATACTTCGGTTATAGGTTCGACCCCCAGTCGGGGTGCAGATAGGAGGCAAACAATTGATGTTTCTCCCCCCACCCTTTCTCTCTCTAAAAAGCAATGGAAAAAAGAGAAGGGGAGGGAGAGAGAGAAAGAAGTGAAGTTCCTTCCCCCTCTCTGAATCCAGGCCACTCTGCAACTTTCTTTGACTGACACAGCGCTGCAGAACGCCAGTCACCACCTACAGAAATATGATCACCCGGCGGAGAGATGAGACACAAGGGGGGAGAGAGAACCTAACCAGCCCCCAGCTGTCCCAGGCATGCTGTGCGGTGCCAGACGTGTTAGCAAAACCCTCCTGGGTCCCCTAGCCCGAGCCGGAGCAGCTCAGCCAACACCCTACGGAGCAGAGACAAGCTGTTCTCACCAAGCCTTGACTAGTTGCAGAATCATGAACAAATAAACAGCTGTTGTTGTTTTAACACACTGAACGGCGGGCTTAACATTTATTCCGCGGTAGAAAATGGATACAGAAGTTTGCACCAGACGTGCAATTTGAACCCATGCAAATACTGAATCTGCGGGCGACGGGTGCCTGGCTGGGTCTCCGGCGGCTCCGGCCGGTGGACTGCCACGCGCCTTCTCTTTGCTCTGTCCTCGTTTCTTAGTGAGAGCGTCTGCTGCGTTGCCTCGTCCCCATCTCCCCGTTGTGTGCTGGGGGTATGTGGCTAGATGCGGTGTGCAAATAAACGATCCTTTTAGTTCTTCAGTCACCAGACCAAGGTGAGATGTACCCGAGGAACCGCACCTGCCTCTGGGCCTGAGGCAGGTGGGGAGAAGCTGGACGTTGAGTGGCTGCTCTGATTGGATGGCGGGCTTGGGGGGAGTGGGCGTGTTCTGCCCGTTGGCCAATCGTAAACTTTTAGGGCCGGAGGAGAGGCCGCGGTCGATTATCTCCAAAGAAGGCCGCCGACACTTCATCCCGGCCGGTGCTGCCGCTGCTCCCGGCACAACGCGCAGTCTCTTTCTCCATCCCCGTGACTCTGCGATGTCCCTGTGACTGGCTTTGACCCACAATGTGGGCGGAAGTTACACTTGAGTGAGTCTCAGAGCCTTGGCCTCAGATACCTTGCAGCGTCCTCCTTGTCTTCCTTAGGACCTGGCCACCATGTCCCAGAGCTGTCATCACTGAATGGCGAGGGTCCTACAGGGAGGGGGTCCAGCCAGCCAGCCCGCCCCAGCCACGTGCCAGACTTGTGTGACAGCACTATGGGCTCCCAATGGCAGCTAAATCCCAGCTGTGACCCCAAAGGATGCCACGTGGAGCAAAAGAACCACCCAGTACCCAACCCAAAGAAGCCTCAGAAACAGCATGTTGCTGGAGATTAGTTTTTTTTTTCTGCAGTATTTCACCAAATTGCACCCCAACAACGCACTTTGGGGTTGGGGCATGTGGCCCTACAGCAACTCCTTCTGAAGAAAAATGTGGCCCTCAACCCCTCTGCCTCTCCGAATTGAACCTTTTATAGCCCCCAGTTCAGGAGAGGTCAGAGTCACAAAACTGGTTTTAACCCTTATTTCTGCAGAACCAGCATAAGGGGTCTTGTACAGGGCTTGGCAAACGCTAGCCTGAATCCAGCCAACAGATTTTCTTTTCTTTTTTCTAATGGCTCATGAGCTATGGCCCATGAAGACTAAAGTATTTACTGTCTGTCCCTTTAAGAAAAATGTGTACAACCGGCCCTGGCTGATGTGACTCAGTGGATTGTTGGGAACTGCCCTGCCTGGTATCAGAAGCTGTAACCCGTGCCTAGGCTAAGGCTGAGGGAACAACCTTGGAACCGTAACCCTGCAAGGAGACAAGCTTATCTCCCTGACAGGAGCACTGCTTCTGCTCCTTCATACCTCACCCTGCCTAAACCCCAATACTTGGTCGGTTAGCCAATGACGGGTAAGATTCCCCAAGGGGGAAACGATCTAAGACAGGCACAATCACATGGGAGGCCCCCTTATGCAAAATGAACCCAATAAAAGCCGGTTTGGATGGTAAATCAGAGCGCTCCCCACTAGAGGGGGTGGCCGTTCCATCCCTACTTCTCCACAGAAACTGGTCTGTCTCTGTGCATGTTTTTTTCTTACATTTTGACGAGCCATCTGCAGCATTCCGTGATCACTGCTGGCCAGTGATCCACGCATCAGTGGATTGAACGCCGGACTGTGAACCAAAGAGTCACTGGTTCGATTCCCAGTCAGGGCACATGCCTGGGTTACAGGCCAGGTCCCCAGTAGGGGGCGTGCACGAGAGGCAACCACACACTGATTTTGTTTCCCTCTCTTTCTGTCTGCCTTCCCCTCTGTCTAAAAATAAATAAATAAAGTTTTTTAAAAAAAAGTCCAACCTAGAATTCCACTTTGGTATGTGGGAACAGCTGGCAACTCTTGTTTGGATGCTCAGCTAAAAATTAGATGGAATTACTTTAATTTTAGTATACTGTTTCAGAGGGTTGATACACAGAGCATTCCGGAGCCAGATACGCCTGAGAAATACACAAAGGAAAAACAAACGTTAGATGAGAGTCTTTAATTGCAGCCTTCTGTCCAGGGGGGCAAAAAGAGGCCTATATAACATGCTTTCCTCAATATTCTGGAACCTTTTCCGCTGGAACATCTTATGTGATGCGTGGTCCCCGAGACATGCTTGGGGAACCCCTGTGGCCCGAGACGAGAGATGGTGGACATTCAGAAAGGTGCCATGGAGCCAGGCAGAATTCCTGGTCCTGTCTTCACCTTGACCTTTCTGCCCTCTTTCCTCCCTGGGATCATCTGGCTGCCTGCCCATCTGCTCATAAACAATCTTGTTCATACTAGGTTGTGAGAGACTGACAGTTCCCTAGGGAAGGTGAGGTGAAGCATTTGGGGATTTAGTTTTTGACAGATGACAGCAAAGGTGAATTCAGAGACGTTCACTGTCTCTCTCTATTTTGTCACCATCAAAGTTGTGCTTTGTCACTCAGCAGCCCCCCTGTCACAGTTCTGTGATTTGCCGGAGTTACTTTCGAGCAGATTTCTTTATGATCAAAAGGAGTCTTTATGCCGGGAAGAAACTAACCTGTTCAGACCTGCCGCAGACCCCGCGGACACGACAGGCCCCTCTGTCAAGGGCTGTTTGAACTTCCAGCATCTCCTCCCTTTGGTTACACTGAACAATGTGCTGGCAATGCTGAGTCATCACTCACGGCGGGAGAGCTTTTCTCTCCTGTTTGCCCGTCACCCCAGTGATGAAAAGGAATGAACGCACAGTGTGGAGACGGCAGAGGAGTGCTCTTTTTGCAAAGCTTGTTTTTGTTCAGGGGAAGCAGATTTATGCAGGGAGATTAAGAATGCATTAAACACAGCACGATCGTGCTCATTTCGAATTGAACGCCAAGCTGCCTGCATGCGTTTGGCATTTCTAGGCGCTCCACCGGTGGGACCTGCACACGTGGAGCTTTGACGGTTTCCCCCCAAAGCTGTATTTTCTCAGGCTGGCGTGACATTCCTGCCTCCAACGTACTATGAGTGACTACGTGGCGTGTGTAGGGACATGCCATGCTCTGTATGTTCAGAGAAAGTCGGGTTGAGTGCGGTTTGCTTCTGGCTGCGTGTGAGCAGAGGCTGGTGGTCCACGTGGAACGGAGTGGTGGCATCTGGGGCGTGGCAATGATGGGGGCAATACTTGGGCCTGGGGAGCGGCCCTCTGCAGAAACGGGTGACGGGGCTGTTCCTATGGAGCAGACTCTGTGTGTGCGTGCGTGTGCGTGTACATGCATGTGCGTGTGTGTGTGTGTGTGTGTGTGTGTTGGATGTCAGGTCAGCAAACTGTGGCCGGGCTCTTCCTGGGCCGGCCCTGCCACTCCTGTCTCAGCCGTCCCCTCCCGGGGACCCGCTGGTGTCACTGCACTGTGACGGGAGAGGGAGCCTGGAGGGAGCTGCCCTGGTCCGGGCCGCACTGCCTGCCAGGTGTGCCCTGCGCTTTGCACTTGCTCCCGCCACCAGGTTCACAGGCTGGTGCGGGGCTGCTTGTTTGGCTCGGCTCTGGGTGCGCTGGTCAGTCCGGCTCTGGAGCCTCAGCCCTCGGGCCAGCCCCGGTCAGTTGTGTCTGCACAGGACGGTCACCCTCTGCCACCCCCGTCTCGTCCTCAGAGGCCAGGCTGAGCGGTGGGAGGCTGGCACCGAGAGGAAGGGTCACAGCTGGGCCTGCTTGCTGGGCCCCAGTCTCCAGGGGAGATGGTGGGCTTCTCCCTGCAGGCCAGAGGTTGCAGGTTTGGGCCGCGTGGACCTCACTGCAGGCGGCTGTGCACCCAGAGCAGGGGAGGCCTGGTGCACACCCCCACGATGGGACAGGAGCGTCTGCAATAACCACCCCCCCCCACCGTCTTGGTCTGAGCCGCCAGTCACGCCCCCTCCTCGGCATGGGGTGGGGTGGGAAGCGGGGAGGGTGCAGGTCTGCTAGGCTGCCTCAGAGAGGAAATGCAAATCAGATCCCTTTCCTCCCAATTCTCAGCCCTCCATGACTCCCCATCACGTGTGGAAGAAAATCCCAGTTCCTCCCCCCACCCCCACCCCTGCCCATGGATGGGGCTCTGGCTGCTCCACCCCCCCCCCCCACCCCCCCACCCCCCACCCCCGTCTCTCTGCTCTGACTTCGCCTCCCACCGCCCCTCTGACTTGCCTTCCTCCTTCACCACAAGCTCAGGAGCCCCGACGCCCGGCTGGTCCCACGACACCTGTGCGTGTCCTCACCAGGTCCCGTCCTCCTGGCTCTCTAGCGCCTCATCCTGCACTCCCCTCCACTGCTCTCTCTTCACTTGCTTTCCTTCCCCCCAGGCTCTCCTGCTGCTTGGCTGGGGCCCACGCCTCTGTCCCCTGTCAGCGCTCCTGGAAGGAGAACCTCGGAGGTTTGCCCGCCCCCAGAACATGGCGGCACAAGGAGGCCCTCCCTGACCCGTTGTTGAATGAATGGATGAATCCCTGAGATGGTGGGGGCTCATCACAGAGGGGCCCCGGAGGCAGGGTGGTGGCACTTCTATGCTGATGCTGGAGGGACAGGGACAGCTTGACCCCAGCCGTCAGGACACAGGGTGGGGGGTATAGGGTGGGGGTGTGGCTGTGCCCACCACTCCTCACCCCCGGGGGCGCATCTGATACCCTGGGCTCGGGCCTCCGCAGTGTAATGTAGCTGATGTCTTGGCTGCAAGCAAGAGCTGGTACATTTAGTCAGAGGACTAAGAAACGTATAAGATGCAGAGCTCCTTCAAAGGAGCTGCTGCCAGGCGAGAGGCAAAATGGGGCGCCCCGTGAACTTGGCTGTGAACGAGGAAGCAGCCACTGGAATTGCTCATCTTCCGAGGGCGCAGCATCTCCACATGGGGGTGGCGGGGGTGGGGCAACACGGGACCGTGGCCACTCACTGAGTCACCCAGCACCCCAGAGCGATGTCTCCGACCTGCCGACAAGGAGCCGCCGCTGAAGCCACACAGCAGCCCAGAGGCCACGAACAAATAGACTGGCAAACAAACGTGACTAAAACAATGTCAGACTAGCGCAAGGCGGGCGAGAAATGCCGTTGGCAAGGTCAGAGGCAAACAGCAGAGCGTAAGAAAGGTGTCTGCAGCGCACACAGGGGAAAAGGGGCCAGGTGCTGCTGGCTGGCCAGGAGCTCACCATCCCTGAGGAAAGGATGGAGAGCCCGGTGGAACAAAGGGCCCAGAGCGCACACAGAGGGCGAAAGGAAAAGGAATACGAACGGCCGATCAATGTGCACACATCTGCTCAGCCTCGTGCCCACCATGGGGACACAAATCAAAATGAAACGCTTTGTTAGCCTCTCAGATGGGCCAGGATTTAGGGGGGCTCGTGGTTTGCCACAGCAAGGAGGAGAAGGAACGTGAATTTCCACCGCAGGAGGGCAGTTTGGTGATTTCCACATAGATTAGAAACACACAAGCCCTCGACCTAGAAATTCCACCACTGGGTGGCTAGTCCCCGTATGGAGACTCACAGCCATTCTCTCAAAGGGAGGTTTATTTCAGAAGATTTGGGTAACAGCGAAATAAACTGAGGACAGTTTAACTTTCCACCCATGGGAGACGCCCACGGACTAACCGGTCAATGAAACCTAGTGTGGGGTTTCTTTTTCACTGTGCATAGCTTTCATTTTTATTTTAAAAGTTTTATGGGGACAATCTGGGTCGCAGGGTGGTTAACCCATTTTCATTTTGTGACTTAAAGAAACCTAATTAACGTGTAACATAAAACAAGATTAAAACGCCGACAGCCGGTTTCAGCCAGCCGAGTTCCAGACCGCGGTCGGAGACGGCCTCTGAGCGGCCTGGCCTTTGTCACCGGGGGGGACGGCTCTGGACCTTGGTCTGTCCACCGGTACGAACGAGAGGAGAACTTCCGACCTCGGGTTGCGACTTTGGGCAAGTGATTTTGCTTCTCTGAGACTTGGGCTGGTCATCTATAAAGTGTGGATAATAATGTTACTTCATAGGCTTGTGATGAGTCAACAAAAGGATACATTCAAGCGTTTCACACGGCATCTAAGTAGGAGGAGACCAGCACAGGGTGATGGTGATGATGATGATGATGATGATGACAGAGGAAGAGGAAGAAAAGGAAAACCGGGAGCAGAGGAGGGAGCAGGGGGAGGCACATGCAGAGGAGGGAAAAGAGGGGGAACCCGCCTGCCACCCTGTAGCTCGAGCCGTGGTTCTCATCACGAGGCCCGCGCACGGTGCGGCCACCCCACCTGCACTGCGTGACCCGGGACACCGAGGACTGGACTGTGACTGGTCTGAGGCCAACGGCAGGCGAGGGCGGGGCCAGCGTGCGCCTTGTACTTTTTCTTGACAGAGTGTCAATGTGGAAACACTCAACCCCAAGGATCTTTCGGGGTCCGAGCCTCCCCACAGCACCCAGCACAGTGCCTGGCACGTAGTAGGTGAACCATAAATGTTAGACGGAATCAAAATTTATTTCTAAAAAAGGCTTCACTCCTCTAAATTATGCTTTGGGAGTTGCTCCAAGGCCGGTGGCCCCCTTCTGTGTGAGTCCCCTGTGGTGAGAACAGTCTGTCCCCGCAGGTGTGCTGGTTGTGGGGCTGGTTGTGGTACCTTCTCAGCCCCAAACCCAGCCTGCTCTGTGTCCTTCTCTGTGGGGCTAGGACGCGGCAAACCCATTTCCGCGTGGCCAGCTGCCTTGCGGGGTGGTGGGGTGGGCAGGGGCAGGGGTGGGGGTGGGGGGGAGGGGAGACTGTGAGTCCAGAGGGGGGGAGGGGCCGTGTGCTTTCCCTTCTGCCTGCTGTTGCCCTGGGCTCCACCCGGCCCCACTTGCTCACCCTAGCAATGGCCCTTCATTCTGGTTACCAGTTCTGGCTTTTTCCAGCACCCCCCAAACCAGCCCCGTTACACTCCTGCAAGACCCCAGCACCAGCTGCACAGTGCCCCCTCCTCCGCCGTCCAGGCTCCAGCTCCAGGGGTCCCTGCTCTGCCCTGCGGGTCCCAAGGTCTGTCTAAACCATTCCCTAGAGTAAACTCTTTCTGCTAAAACAACTGGTGCGCCCTCTCCTTTTGGGCTGCGCCAAGCGGATGCATAGGATGAACTTGACTTCGGATAGTAACCATCCCGGAGACCCTAGCCTTGGGGGAAAGGGGCAGGACTGGGCTGTCTGGCACCATTTTGCTTCTGAAATACAGCTTGACTTGAAGACACAGACGAATTTTCTCGTGTGGCTTCCTGAGCTCCCGCTCTCCTCCTGGTTTCGTTTCTCTACGTTACGGCTTGGACAGACGGGGAGTGAGCGGAGCGAGATGAAAGGGGACACAGACAGCCCGACGTCCCAGACAGCGGGCGGTGGACAGGACCGTCCCCGGAGTCTGGGTTCGACCCCTTCTGACACGTCTCTGGCCTCCAGGGCTGGGAGGGGATGCTGCTCTCCACCCATCGCCACACACTCCTTCCTCCTCGGGTCCTCAGAGTGGCGGGATTAGCCTGAGACCGTCCAGAGGTTCCCCCGAACCGGAGGGAGCACCGCTGAGAAGCACACAGAAGGAGGGCATGGGTTTAACCCGTCCTGCTCACCACCCAGCGCCCAAAGTCTGCTTGCGGCCTGCCCCTCGGAGAACCCGGAGAAAGGTTCCTCGTCCCGGGTCCCTCCCTCGCCAGCTCTTGGTCTCCTTCCCTGGGCTCAGCGCCACGTGCCACCCTCCCCCAGGGGGGTGATAATAATGGTGAGTGAATGCATTACCACAGGCAGGCGCTGCTCTTGACCCATTTTACAGGTGACAAGACTGAGCCCCCGTGGGGCTCAGTGACTCTCCCAAAGTCGCTCATGGGGAAGAAGCATGCTGGGATTTGAACCCAGTAAGTCTGGATCCGGAGCCCCTTTTACCCAAACCTCTCCGTTCCTTTTTTCTCAGGGACGCCCCTCTTCCCCAGGTGGTCTGCCTGGCAGGGGCGTGGCCTCTCTCTCATATACAGCCATTGGCTGTGAGCTTATGGCTTTACAAAGCAGCCTGGATTGTTACAAGTTCCTTACAGAGCTGCATTTCCTTCCATTCGCTTTCCTGTGCTTGGAATTTCCTTTTAAATATACACGGAATGCATTTACATTCCTGCAACACCGGTATGAGTCTCTTTCTGAGTGTTTTCCTCTTCTTCCATCGCCCGGGCTCATCGGGACCCACCACCTCCTAGCAGTGTGATCTTGGACCATTTCCCATGCTTTGCCTCAGTTTTCTCATCTGTGAAATGGGAGTCACAGGGTTGCCCACGTCCTTGCAGCAGTCTGGACGTGCAGTGAGCGCTCAGCGAAGGCGGGCCGCATGCGCGGTTCTGCAGCCTTCAAGGTCCCGGCCTTTCCAGGTGGGGTGTGTGGCTGCTGAACCTGCTCGGGACCCAGTGTGGCGGTACCGGTGTGGCCATGTGGAAGCAGCCAGGGATTCCGTGACCCTGCCTTCTGTCTGTCCGCCTCCACGGCCCCTCTCCTCAGGCCCTCCCCACCCTCTGGATATGCACTCAACCCGCTACCCACTCTACCAGCCTCTGGTCTTGCCCTGTCCCAACCCACCTGCCCACCTGCCCCCAGGCTCCAGTGATGTTCTTGGGAAATGCACATTGGAATGGGCCCCTCCCTGCTCAGATCCTCCCCCCACCGGCCACCCCCCCACCCCGCCCCAGACAAAACTCAGACTCCTTAGTTCCCTGCTGGTCTCTTGGCCCCTCCCCTCGCCTCCTCTGTCTCCCCTTCAGCTCCACTTGCAGCCAAACCAACCCACTCCCAGGTGTGTGAGCCTCACCTGATGTGGGCTGTGCCTGCCTCCTACCTGCTGCCTGAGTCCCCAGACCCAGCACAGGGCCTGCCCCTGGGGCCGGGGCCTCTGTCACCCGGTCCAGGCCTTGGCAGGCAGGAGCCTGCGTAGAGTGAGTAAGGCCGTGTGGCCTTCTTGTCGGCTAATGGCATTATTTTTTCCAGGAGGTGCCCTCATGAACCAGGCATTAACCCTTTTAGCTGCTGGATTGTGAGGATTTCCTGGGGGGCCAGGGTGGGAGGTCAGTGCCGAGGGGCCGTGCTTTGTACCAGACTGGTGTAGAAGCTTCCTGCCCGTCCCTGTGCCAGCTCCCCCCCTCCCCCAGCGTCCCCAGGCCTTTTCCGTGGCCCTGCTCACCACCTCCATCGCAATTTGGAGGCTTTTATTTTGAAGCCTGCACAGGGTTCAGGTGACCCCGATTTTTCCCGAGTTTGTCCACGGGGCTTGGAAAGGCTTCCTCCCCACATGGCACTGTGGCCACCCATCTGGCCTGGCTCTCCAGCCTCCAGGTCTGCGTCCTCCCCGTCCCCCACACTCAGGACGGGGACAG
The DNA here is from genome assembly GCF_004126475.2 of Phyllostomus discolor. NCBI lineage: Eukaryota > Metazoa > Chordata > Mammalia > Chiroptera > Phyllostomidae > Phyllostomus > Phyllostomus discolor. Next base: position 209,046,750 of record NC_040904.2, read on the forward strand.
GGAGCCCGCAGCTTGCGCTCCTAGCTCTCCCCAGCCCACGAGAAACACACAGCAAGGGCGCGTGCAAATTGGGTCAGCCTTGGAGAGGACAGTTGAGTAACCAGGTTAACAGATACGGTCCCTCAGGAGGTGCGAAGCGGGTGCTGATGGGAGCGCGGTGACCGCGCTCAGGGTCCCTGCCCCTCCAGGCCTCTGGATCCCGCCCCTCTCCCCGTCATGGAGGACGGCGGCTCCAAGGGAAAACCCTTCTGTAGTGTCTGCCGCTTCATGCTCCATGACACCCCAGGAGTCAGCAGCCTGTGGGGGGCGCCTGTGGGGTCTGCAGGAAACCGTCTTCCAATGTGTAATGAAGTTAGAAATGTCTGCAAGGAAGAGGCAGGAAATGGTTGAGGTCAGCTTTATGTGACGAGAGTACCCAATGACGACATGTATTGTGTCGCTTTGGCAATTCCGAGTCTCAGTTTCCTCGCGTGTGCGTGGGGGCTGTGCCGGCCTGCAGTACTGAATGAGCCTGGCGAGGCCCCTGGCCGGCGCACGGCCCCTGCACCTGTGTCCTCCACCAGGTGGCGCTCCTGGCACGCGGTCACTTGGCGGAGGGGAAGCAGCACCGCAATGAAAGGAATAGAAATCAAGTCCCAGCTCTGTGACCTCTGACAAATCCTTCCTCTCCGCAAGCTGCTTTTCTCACCCACGAAATGAGAAGAATAAAGTAAAGAAAAGAAAAGGAATACACATTGCCAGTTAAAAAAGAAGAAGACGAAATGCCTGTTATGTTTTATTCCTGGAGGATGGCGACTTCTTAGTTCAGAAAAACACCTCGATTGACTTTCGTGTTGTGGGGAACGGAGGCATCCCAAGCAGGGTCTGGGTGGCAGACGTTCACACACACACACACACACAACAAGCAGTAAGCCACTTTGCAGGAAAAGGGTAGAGGACTGGGTTTTCCCTCCTTCCCGAGGCCTCGCTGGCATCCTAGAAAAACGTTATAAAAAGTACAACCCCACAGGGACAGAGGGACGGAAAGGGCATCGGCAGATGAGGGCTTGGACCCACATGAGCAGGGGGGTTTGCGAGGAATGCCGGCAGCAGGTTTAGAAAGGCAGAGAGACCAGGACACGCAAGGAAGATAACGGCGAGAAGACAAACGAATGGGGCTCCAGGGGCCCAGCGAGGCTGGGGGATTAAGGAGAACAGGTGGGGAGGATGATGGCGCGAGCTGAGAGCCAAGGTCTTGCCCTCGGTCCTCCGGCAGGAGGTTTACTCTCTGGAGACCGGTAGAGGGGACATTCCTGGGCCAGCAAGGCCACGGGCATGACAGTGCACAGGGCTGAAAGGCAGGAGTTAACTGGAAGTCTGCATTCTGAGTGGTCAAAATAGCCTCCTGATCCTCCCCCCCCCCCAGCCCGCCCTTGCCCATTCCTCCAAGCATAGGCTGTCAGCTGCCTGACAAATTATTGGAACATTTACTAGAGAAAAAGCCTTATGCATGTTTCCATTGAAGGGAGTTCCCAACGACAGAGCTGCCTCCCAGCCCCAACACCCACATGGACACCTGTCCATCCACAAGCCCTCCCCCACCCTTGCAGAACTTCTGAGCAGCCCTACTAGCCCATTTGTCTTAAATGTGAACAAACAGCCAAAGAGCATTAGACACCCGAGGAAAGCCCCCCGTATGAAACAGAGACACTAAACTGAAAAGGGGCTCCATCCAGAGGTGCAGCCAGCTCAGGAGAAAAGCCGCAGGGAGCAGCGGGGAGGCACAGCAGCAGCCAGGTAGGGCAGCCGGGGCTGATTGCTGTTTTAACCTGTGGCGGAGGGCCTTAAGGGAAAAGGAGGTCTGGTAAAGTGGATGGTACAGTAGGTAACACAATGGAGTCTCTCATGAATAATTAAAAATATATATTTGGAATATTCTGGCGAGCAAAAGTTCAAAACAATTATTAACTCAAGGAACAACAAAAGTTGCCCAAGAGAAAATCATAAAATGCATATATAAATAAAAATATATAGGGTCGTAAACTTATGCACAAGGCTTATTGTTTTAGATACAAGTTGCGAGATCAGTATTTTGGGAAGAGGGAGGAGTATCGTTTCATATGAACACTCTCGCCAGGACAACTGGCACTGATCTGTCGGAGCTGATACGTTGTATCTAAACGCCAGTCCATCAAAAACAGAAATGCACGTTTCTTCTTTGGAAACACAGAGGCATTTACAGGAAATGGCAGGATGGGTTTAAGTAATGCCCTCCGGGGCAGGAAAGAGAGAGCAGGGCCTTTTAGTATTCGTCCTCCTTGTCGTGAACACCGTGCCTGCATCTTCTGTTCAAACACTGAAAAGTCAGGGAAGGGCAGCGGCAGGTACGGCCAGAGCCACTGCGCAGGGCGGAGGGTCGGAAGGGGAGGTCGTGCCTGGGAGGAGGGTCACCCAATGGGACACTCTCGGGGACAAAAGGCCGGTGAGGACCCCTGCAGGGGCGCCTACACCTCCCATGCGTCCATGTAAGTCTGCGCAAGGGGTTTGCAGGCACGAGGGGCAGGGCCACGCCCCGCTTGGGGAGCTGCAGCGCCCTCGTGTGGCTGCAGAGGCGCGGAGGAGGTAAGGCCCTCTCCCTCACCTTACTAGAAGCAGGGGTCACTTGGGAAGAGTCAGAGTGGGGGCTGGAGAAATTCTAGAGCCCATCATGACACTGGTGGCACCTTTCCAGTGGATGTTGTTTTGGGGGAGAAATGAGAGTTGGCCGAGCAGAGAAGAGGTGGGCGTGAACATGGGTGGGCGTGAATGTGGGTGGGGGCTGGGAGGGGGGAGGCATGCGGCCGGAGTCAGGCTGGAGCCTGGTGTGAAGGAGAGCGGTGGGTGCCAGGTCCCCAAAGAGCCAGAGGCCCGGGGGCCTGAGCGTTGGTCATACTTAGGAGAGGGCTCCCTGGGCCAGTGCAGACGAAGGAGTGCAGGGCTCAGCGGGGATGGGAGGGCCAGCTAGGCAGCTGCAGGAACAGCTTGGGCGATGGGGGAGGGAGGCCTGAGTTAAGACCAGGCCAGAGGGCTGGAGAGAGGGGGGTAGCTGGGGGAAGTAAAACCCATTCCTGGTGGACTGGCCTTGGTAGCTGACGAAGGAGAGGAAGGCCACGGAGACTCGTAGGTCTTTGGCCTTGGTGACCAGTGGAGACAGAATGCACGAGGAAGAGCTTTTGGGAAGAGAGAGGGCTGCCAGCTTCGAGGAGCTGGCGGGGGGGATTGGTGGGGTCCCAGAGACAGCTGGGCACACGGGCCTGGCACTGCAGGGAGAGACCAGTGACCGTTGGTGTGGGATGGTGGTGGAGGCAGGGGAGTGGATGAAGCCCACAGGCAGAGAGCCCGTCGGGGTGGGAAGGGGCTGAGGAAGCCGGTGAAGGAGGCCTGGGAGGGAGCCCCAGACACGCAGGAGCAGATGGTTGAGCAAGTGCTGGGTGAGGGACGGGGTGGATGGTGGGAGCACGGGGGCAGTCAGCAGAGGCCAGGGCTGGAGACGGGGGCCCCGGTGGGGCTCGGGCACGGTGCCATCCTGGAGGCCACAGCAGCCCTGGAGGAGGGCTCAGGCCCTCGGGGGGTGGGAGCACATTGCCAAAGGGTGAGGGGACGGAAGGGCAGTTACAGAGTTTCCAGGACCCCCTGTTGCAAAGCTGCCGGGCTCCTGGGTGTGCACTTCCGGGGTGGAGGGGCGCTGTGGACAGTTATTGCGCTTGGTGGGCTGGGAGGGAGGGAGCTCTTCCCTAGAACAGAGACAGAGGCAGAGGCCACGGGGAGGAGGAAATGCATTGTCAGTCACCGGGGTCCAGCCTGGCCCGGGGGCAGGGGCTGCCTGGCGCAGGAAGCTCAGCTGCTGTGCCCCCTTCCCGTGCCCTCTTCTCTCTCTCCCTCCCACAAACTTCTGTTGGTCCCGTTTTGAACACAGCGATTTATAGATGCGTACGACCCAGTCCTTGACCTGAATGCGCTCACGGCACACAACCCTTAGCGGGAAGGAGTAGCAAGTCTGCACGATGCCCTGAGAGAGGCTGGGAGACCCTCTGAGCGAGGCTGCCGACCCATGAACGCCAGAGGGAGGGGCCCTCTGGCCGTGGAGGAAAGTCTTTGGCCAGCCTTGAACCTCAGATGGTGCAGGATGAAGAGGATAAAGAAGAACCACTGAGCCATGGAGGCGGAATGACAGTGGAGAGAATGCACGGGAAGAGGCCAGGCCGGGGGATCTGCAGGAGGAAGGACCGGCAGGAGGGGCAGAGGAGGGGAGGGCAGGAGGAAGATGCGCCCTGGGGGCTGGGGCTGGAGTGGGAGGGAGCTTGGGCCAGGGGCTTGGAGCTGCGTAGTGCGGAGAGGGAGGGGCTCAGGGGCAAAGAAGGTCACATTCCTTGTAAGTCCCTTTGGGGTGGCGCTGATATTTGAACAGAACCCTGTGCAGACTGGACAGCTGGAGCCTTGGCTGTTCTACTGGGTATACCACCCTCCCCCGACTTTTGGAGCCTTTGAGAAAGTCAAGTTCTAACAAGTCCAGACTATGCCAACGCCTTCCTGCCGTGGGCCAGAGGCTTGAAAGGCTATGGCACCCAGTAGCACAAAGAAGTGCAGCTAGGTCCCCAGGGAGGAGGTGACCCTTGGGTGGGGGCAGAGTCAAGCACGTGGGCTGCTGCTCAGCCTCCTCTGCAGGACCCGCCCTCCTGTGCTCTCCCGACACCCAGTCTGTGGACCGTGACCACGGGGATTCTTGGCTCTTCACTGCAGGGCTGAGGGCCACAGCTGCTGCCTGTTTTTGTAAATAAAGTTTTATTGGGAGACAGCCACGTGCGTTCAGTGATTTACTGCTCTGGCTGCTCTCAGGCGATGACGGAGAAGCAATAGTTAGGACCAAGAACAGTGGCACTGCAAAGCTTAAAATATTTGCTGCCTGGCTCTTTACAGAAAATCTTTGCTAAGTCCAGCTCCAGTGCAGGAAATAGGGCAGTTTCAGCTGCTGTAACAAAAGGCGAAACAGCGGTGGCTTGAGCAGAGAAGGGGGCTCTTTCTCATGGACGGCCTGAACGTCAGCCGTCTGGGGCTGAGTCCCAAGCTCCCTCTACTTTGTTGCTCAACCGTCCTCTCTCCTCGGAGCCTCCAGCCAGCAGGAAGGGGGAAGGGACAGGGAGAACCCACCTTCTCCCTCCGAGGGCACAGCCAAGAACTCCCTCCCTTCCCACTGGCCAGCCCTGGTCACATGGGCATGTGCAGCTGCCAGGTCCCTTCAGAGAAGAAGTCACCTCTAGCTGGGTGGTCACGAGCCCAGCTACAACTCAGGGGCTTTATGGCCAAAGGAAGGAGGGAGCATGGATTCTAGGGGGGTTTAGCAGTCCCTCGTGAGGAAGAAGCAAAGCACAGAGTGAGGAGGGGGAGGAATTCGCATTCCCAGGAGGTATGGGGGTAAAATCTGTGACGTGTCCAGACTGAGCAGGTGCCACTGACTCGCATAAAGTGCCACCGTCCCCCACTTCTTTCCGTGTGGGCCCTCAGCCGTGTTGGGCTTTGTCTGGAGCCTTCGCAGAGGAAGACACCTATGGTCAGCGTCCTGGGCTGAGGGCCCATCTTTCTCCGACGGGACACTCCAGCTGGGAGCTAGACTTGGGGCCCGCTGGTCTGCCTGCATGCTAGGAAAACTGAAAGCACACAAGTCATTTTAGCAGCGAGAATGTAACGCAGGGCGTTGGTTGAACAGATCTTGGAAGAGCAGAAGGGCAAAGGGGGCACCTGAAGTAAGCCGAGAGTGTAACCGTTCCTGCTGCCAAAGGGGCGGGGCAGAAGGAGGAGTAGGGTTGTCAGGGCCTCCAGCTCGGAGGAGGGTGCTGGTAGCATGGTGTTGTCCAGCCGGTGCAGGTGCCTTAGAGCTGGGACAAGGGCCCTCAGAGAGTCGGGACTCAGAACTTGAGACCTCTGAGGTGGGGACAGGTGAGGCTCATCTGGGGAACGTGGGAAAAACTGGAAACTGGAATCCATTGTTACCGGGAGCAGCAAATGTCTTCCTCTGGGTCCTCCAGTTTCCCTTTAGCGCCCCCTATTGACAGAGACTAGTGGGGCAGCCCACAAAGCAGCAGTGTGGTTTGAGACTCAAACCCAGTGCCAGAAAGCTGAGCTTAGGGGGATAGGTTTGGAGCTCAGAGGAGGTGGTTTAATGACCAGCCCAGAGGCTGTGACTGCGTGTAGATCCCAGGCTTCCCAGATCTGGGGTCATCATCTCTGAGCCAGTGTGGACCTGGAACCTTCCACCGTGTGCGTCCTGAGACCCCGGCTGGTGGGAAGGCAAAACGGTTACAGCCTCTTCAGAAACAGTTTTCTCTCGAAGTGAAATATGCACCTGCCATACGACCCAGCACCCCCTCTTGGACATTGAACGAAAAGAAGTGAAAACACATGCCCACCCAGGCCTGCGTGCGCGAATGTTTCTAGCCGCTTTGTTCCAATGACCCCGAACTGGACACAGCCCTGATGGCCACCAGCCTGCGACCGGACGAACAGATTGTGGTGCATCTATGCAACGGAGTCCGACTCGGTGATGAGAAAACGCACTGCCGATGTGTGCGTCAGCACTAATGGAATTCAGCAGCCTTAGACGAGGTGGGACAAGCCAGACACGAAAGACCACGCGCTCTGTGGGCCCATCCGTACGCCAGTTCAGAGATGAAAGTCGAATGCTAGAAAGCAGATGAGTGGCAGCCAGGGCCACCTGGGGTGGGGAGAGGAGGACACCAGTAGGAGAGAGACAAGGGGTCTTGTGGAATAATGGAAATGTCCTGTGTTGAGATGTGGTTGCGTAACTGTCCAAACCCATCGAACTGCAGGCTTCAGGTGGGTGGGTTTTATTGTACGAAAATCACACCTCAATAAAGCTGACTTTTAAACATTGAGTTAGAAGGTTCTAGAAGGAGACGCTTAATCTACCCCCTTCTAGCGCCCCCTCCTGTGAACCACATGCTAAACAGCAGAGGGATCTTCTAATATCTGTAATCAGGTTGCACCCCTCTCATTTAAACACTCCAGTGGATTCTCCGCTCTCAGAAGGAAGTCCACAGGGTTGCTGTGCCTCACAGGTCCCTCTGCCCCGCTTCCTGCCCCCGACACTTGCAGGCACTGGAGCACTAGAGCAGACGGAGGCCAGGGACCTGCGTGAACACCTAAAGCTGTAGAGAGGGCCAAGGAGCTGCTGCTAAGTCCAGGTCTACCCTGAAGGCCAGTGTGGAGTTCCTGGAGTCCTTGGAGTCCTGTGCCACGGTTGTGAGCCTTCCTATCCCAGCGCCATCTGAAACAGTGAGGATGCCTGCTAGGCCCCTGGAGACATGTGTGTTTGTGACCCTCTGGGGGTTGAGGCAACACTGAGCACGCAATTGGGGGAACAGAATTCTTAACACGTATCTCCTGGCATCTCCCTGAATTATACTTTGTTCTGTGTGTGTGCGCATGTGTGTGCATTTATATGTGCGTGCATGCCTGTGTATATGTGCATATGTTCATGCATGTGCAGGAATGTGTGTGCACCCGTGCATGTGCATGCACATTTGCACGTACATGTGAATGTGCATGTGCATGCATGCACATGTGCACGCCTGTGTGTGTGTTTATATGTGTACTTCAACAGGAGCATGAGCTCCTCGAGAGCAACAGCTGTGCCAGACTCATCTCTGCGCTCCTTATGCCCGTGCACAGCGGACGCCAAGTGAGTGCGTGCGGGGCGAGCGAAGGATGGGGCCCAGCACAGCACAGTTGCCCACAGTGGGAGCGGTGGGGTCAGCCGGATCTGAGGCCCAAATCCTACTTTGCCACTCACTCACTACGTCATTTTGATCCAGTCTCCTAACCCCACAGGGCCTCGGTTTCCTTATCTCCAGGGATAAAAATATGACCAGGAATAAAAATATGACTTATTTTATGGGGCCTGGCACCAAGATGAAGTATCAGTAATCCAAACCCACCTGTACTGAGTCAGACTTTGGGTCCAGCATGATTCTAAGGGCTTTGCAAATGCTAACTCATAGGTTCCTGCAACTTTATGGTGAAGAGATGGTTCAACAGTGAATTCAATGCATCTTGGCCATTATCGTATTTATGATCAACGGACAGGTGATTGAGGGTCCCTAGCATCCGGGGAACCTTGCTCAAATTCCGAGTGACGGGGCTGTCTGGAGAGGGCAGCAGGTGGCGCTCTGCCAGACTAGCTCACTATTCGACCCTGTAGTTAGACTAGACCTTCTATTGAGAATATGACATTACTCCTCCAGGTGGCGCTGCAGAGTGGAAACCGATTCTGAATCGCAGCGTCCCCTGGCGGTCTTTTCCCGTCAACATCTTGATTAAGTGCAGAGTCGTTTCCACCTGTCAAGTGCCTCATTAGAATGGATGGCAAATACAGGGAAGAATTAGAATTTAATGTGATAAGTTTTAAGACAAAGAGGAACAAGTAGTGCAGGGGGAGAAAGAGCAAGAAGAGACCAAGCCATGTCAAAGAAATTATGATCGATAATAATCACGTTAACATCTGTCATTTACTGCCTTCTACGTGTCAGGCATTGTACTAAGCCCTTGGCATTCATTGTCTTATGTAACGCACCTCCAGAATGCACGTATCACGAGAACAATGACTTCCGTTTGGAGCCAGGCACACAGTAGGTGTCTGGCACATAGTAGGTGCTCAATATATTTTGAACAAACGAATAATGCAGTAATCCTGTGAAGCAAATATGATCATTACCATTTAGAAATGAACAAGGAAGCTGGTGGTCAGAGAGGACGCACAGCTGGCACATGTGGGAGCCAGGGCACCCGGGTTCCTGAGCAGCCTTGCGCAAGCTGGGGCCTCACGGAGGGGCGGGGCCTCGCGGAGGGGCGGGGCCTCCACCTCAGCCTGCGGTCTTCACATACTGCTCCCTGGGTGGCCCAGAGGCTGCTATTTATGGCTCAGGCAGGCGGTCCAGTGGCGCTTCCCTCATCAATTATGAAGGGAGACACATGTGGGTCAGGATTGGGGAATGCAGGGTGTGAGGGATCTTCCGGAATCTTGCTAGTCTAATCTGGGATCTTCCTTCCCTTCCCTGGGAGGGCCGCTGACTCAGGCAGCCGGCATCCGCAGAGCTCCCATAATGAGCTCCCTAGGGCATCTCCTGGTCCTGCAGCATGGGCTCACTCCCCTCCCCTCCATCGCCACCGGTCTCCGTGCTCCGTTTCCCACAGCGGGGGCCTTTGGGAGGACGGTTTCCCTACCTCTAACTTGAGTGCTGTGCTTTATCTTGGGTCCCCAGCACGCGAACTTTTAGAGCCAGTGCTGGGAATCCCCCGGGTCTGGTCTGAGAGCATTGAACCTCTTCGGGGAGGCGTGGCTGCGAATGGCGGGAGGGAACTTCTCACAGGGCAACCGCACTTCTCTTCTCTGCAAAGGCCCCGCATTTGTTCATTTGTTTTTGAGTTCTTGAGCCTTTCTTCCCCCCCCCCCCCCCCCCAGCATTCCATCTTCTTTGTCACTGTCCGAATGTCACTTCACTGTCATTTGCTCTCACTGCCCTTGGCAGTTCTCGTCCTCCTAACTAGCCCCTTCGACTGCTGGGTCCCGCATGCTCCGGATGTAACCTGCCAGGGGAGGGCGGGCGGGAGGGGCTTCTCCTAAGGAAAAAGCACGTAGCTTTAGTGTCTGCGACGGGCCTACCCGTTCCGGCTAATCCGTGACCGTTGGACTGTTTGCTCGTTGACTCGCAGGCTGTGGAGACTGGAGGCTGTGTTCTGCTGTGGGGGAGATCACTTCAGGCCTTTCTTTGCACCCTCCCCGAGGACTGGAGAAATACTTGCTTAATGGGACGAATGAAGAGTTTGTCTCCTTGTCCCAGGTGGGCACTGGGAGACAGAACCACAGCAGCGGCGGGATGGGAGCCCACTGCTGACGAAGTGTCTGGCCTCCAGTGACGTGATAGCAGAGCCCAGGTGCAGAATTAGCAGCGGGTTCTGTGTGTGAGCGGCCGGAGAGATGCCCCCGTTCAGCAGAACCACGGCAGGGACAGAAGAAGGGGTGGGGAGGAGGGAAGGCCCATCCCCGGCCCGGGCCCCTCCCTGGACAACCTTGTGCTGCTTGGTGGCTGAGTCAGAGCCTTGGAGGCTCTCTGGGGCCAAGGGGGTGTGGATGGGAAGGCAACACCTCAAGAAACCTGGGAAGGTGAACTTGAGGGCTTGTGCTACCCAGCACACACACACACACACACACACTGAAAACTATAAACACGAATACGAAATTCCCGTGTGTCTAGGCACTTTTGCATTTTTCTCGTGAATTCTTGCTACAGCCCCAGTGGGTAAGCCTGGTGTACAGATGGTCAAGAAAGGGTCGGGAGGGGCATATGAATTTGGTATGAACGTGTTCACACGGATGCCCACTGTGCGCCGACTTGGATGTGAGCATCCAAGTACGCCCTCTTGTACGCACGGGCCACCACCGCTCACACGGAGGGCTCTTGTGGAGACACGGCACGAACACGCCCACCCTGGCCTACACAAGTGTATGTCTTTACACACATGTCACCGTGGACGAGAAAGGGTCCACATACTAAAACCAGCAAGCTCAGGGGGCCTGCCTGGTGGGCAGCCACAGCATGGACCTGCAGTGGCTTCCCGGACAAAGGCCAGTCTTGACCGGAGGTGAGGCTGTCTGTTGTCTTTTTGCATCTAAGGTAACAGCGCTTCGGAGAGATCAGCGCGCTCTCCTTCTGCAGGCCGCTCGCTGAGCGGAGGCCACAGGACCCCTCAGAGCTGTCTGGTCCCCCAAATGCCATCTCTCTGTGCTGTGAACGTCTATGACTGACTGTGTCATACCCAACAGTGCAAAAAAGTATGTGTTTCTCTGTTCGACTTTTTACCCAACACCAGAGATTTCCCCACTTTGCTTTTTCCCACCCCCTTAATCCACCCCCAGCGGGTTTCGTGTGACCCCTTCCGTCTCCGCCTTTGAGGCTAAGGTACCGAGTCAGCTGCAAAACTGCCGTTCCCTGAGGCATTCTCTCAGTCCATTGAGATTTTGCTTCCGGGCAACCGTCATCCATGTTCGGCTCAAATAAACTCATTAAAACTCGCTACAGGTTTGGCCATTGCTTACACCGACATTTGTGTATAACAGCATATGCTTTTGAATATACGCACGTGGCGACACACACAATCGCATGCCCAGGCTGCACCACAGTTTTTTGCAAACACTGGTGTCACTCCCAGCCTCCGTGACCAACTGTAGGTCAGCGGCTTCGTCCCTGAAACACAGCGAGGTGCTCAGACCTCTTGGTACCTACTGGTCACAGCTGTGACCCTGCCTGTGACCCTCACCGAATTGTTTCATCCTCAGACTAGCAGCCCTGAGCCACCAGTGCCCGGATCAGAGTCGTCCTTTGTTAAGATTTCCCGGTCTTGCCCTGGCTAGTGTAGCTCAGTGGATTGAGCGCGGGCTGGGAACCAAAGTGTCCCACGTTCGATTCCCAGCCAGGGTACATTCCTGGGTTGCAGGCCATAACCCCCAGCAACCGCACATTGATGTTTCTCTCTCTCTTTCTCTCCCCCCCCCCGCCTCTCTCTCTCTCTCTCTCTCTCTCTCCCTCCCTCCCTCCCTTCTCTCCCTAAAAATAAATAAATAAAATCTTTAAAAAAAAAAGATTTCCCGGTCTTCAGGCGTAAACTCTTCAGTATGCAGCTCGTGGAGCTGGGCTTCCCGGGCCAGGCGTTCTTTGCATGATGGGTGGTTTGGGGTGAGGGGCCCGTGCAGCCCTGTGGACTCCAGACATCGTGATGTGATGCCTCGCCTTGGGAGCTCTGCCCTGGGGTGGGGGGGCAAGCTTGGATCTGGGCCCCACTTGTGCACGCTGCAGGCTCCAGGCTCGGATCTGGGGCCCACACTCCTCCCCCCTCCCGTGGCCTGGGAGGGAGCATCTCAACCCCAGCGACAGCCCGGGCTGACAGCTGGGAAGCCTACTCCTCTAATCAGCCCTGACACTGGCTTCGTCCTGGGAGCTCAGCTTTGACTTTCTGCCCGTGCACCAGGACCGGAGCCTGGACCGAGACCCAGACTAGCGCCAAAATCTCGGCCCCGACAGCCTTGGTTTTCCCGTGGGGTGTTGCACTCCTGCTTCTCTTACTGGTATAGGTTCCTCCGCTCTTAAAACCTGAAAATGATGCTCTCTCGCCTCTGAGCTGGGTTCTAGATGTTTAAAATTCTTAAACATACATCATCCAGCGTCTTTGATGCGGCTGGAGGAGGATGGGAAATTTCAACTTGCGTTTGACCTGCCTGCCGTCTGAACTTACCTCTGTAGTCCAAGTGTCCCTCAGTACATAGTCGTTGGCTGGGTCCCTCTCCCTTCGTGTCCTCTGCTCTGTCTTTCCCCAGCTCCGGCCTCACCTCCCGGGGAGCCCAGAAAGGAGCCTGGTTCAGAAGAGCCCCTGGCCCTGCCTGCCTGGATGAGGAGAGAGACACTTCATTTTGGGCTGGAGGCTGGGCCTGGAGCACATTTCCTCCTGGGGACTCTGCTCCCCCCGGAACTCTGTTTGGGGCAGCGGGTCCCTTGGAGTGACAGAGAAGTTCAGACGAAGGGCTTGAGGCTGCCAGCTGCTCTCCGTTCTCGGAGCCAGGCAGCCCTTGGGATCCTGAGGATGGCTCTCGTCCCCAGTCCTTTTGTCTGGGAGATGACACAGGGTCTGCAGTGGGAGACCCTGGCTCCAGGCTCCACCCAGCTGACTCCGTGCCCACAGACACCTGTCCCAGTCCCGTGGGTCCTATGGCAGCATGTTTTGGGGGCCGAGGGAGTCAGAAGGGCCCATCCTGTGATTCATAGATGCCAGGGCATGGCTGCATCCTCATCTCCGCCCTTTCTGCTGCCTTTCTGCTGTGCATCTGTAGTGCGTGCGTGAGTGTGAATTTGAGTGTGTGTGGCCAGCTGCTGGGGTTCCTGGATGTGGCCGGGGACTTCGCCGAGAGCTCCCTGCAGCACCCAACAGCCAGGGAGGCTGTCGTTAACCATATAAATTTGCAGACGGGTATGAAATGACAGCAGTTCCAACTGCTCCGAAGAGCAAGTACAGGGATCTGGGAGAGAACAGCGCAGGGAGGGCCTTCATTTACAAGGCAGGGGGAGGGCAGGCCTCGCCAGAGAGGTGACCTCCTAACCGAGCCCCAAAGGAGGCAGGGAAGAGCATTCCAGCAGAGGAACAGCATGCGCGAGGGCTCTGAGGGGCAGACCTCTTAGAGCATTCTGGAAACGGAAGGGAGGCCAGTGTGGGAAGGGGGCAGCCTGGGAGAGGGGGCCAGGGAAGCCAGCAGGACCTTGAGAGCCGCAGAGGGAGGCAGGGCCGGGTTTGGACTTCCTTCTAAGTGCAGGGTGAGCCGTGGAGGAGTTTCCGCACAGAAGGTGCGATTAGGTCTGTAACAGGTGCTCGCTCCGGTGAACAGCCCCGCAGAGACGATTGGCTGTGCCAGTCCCGTGTGGGTCCCACGAGGAAAGTACAGCCCGAGCTCCCATGGAAGGGGGAGGCATAAACCTTGGCACTCCAATACGACAGAAGAGCCCATGAGCACTACCTGTCGGGGGAACCAGGGAGGCTTCCTGAAGGAGGGGGCATCTGAGCTGGGCGTGGGTGCTGGTGTGGTGGAGGCCAGCGCTCTGGGCCCAGGGACTCACCTCAGCAAGGGCTCAGCAGTGGGGGTGCCCGGGCTGGGTTTGATGAGCCGGACAACGACGAGAGACTCCCCAGGGGGTCATAAGGCCCCATGGTGGCTGAGCCAGCACCGAGACCCTGTCTCTGATGCCCACCTGAGGCCTGCCACCAAGAACAGGAATCGAGGAAGTTCCCACAGCCCCCAGGTCAGCGGGTTCCTGCAAATCTGACCTCTGAGGGGGTGCATTTCCCTGATTGCAGCACAGCGGGGGGATGGGGAAGAGGAAGTGTGGGCCACTGGCTAGTCCCAGAGAGCCAGGAGGAGGGGCCTCTTCTCGAGCTGAGAGAAGCAGGGGCGGGGCCTCCCCAAATGCGGTTCCCGTGGACCCCTGAGACCCACGGCCCAGACGCAGGGTGGCTGGAGGGAAGTGAGAGGTGAACCCGGCCTGGCCTGGCGGGTGCAGGCCCTCTGTCACCCACTCTCCTGGACTGCTGAGGGCCATGGCTGTGGCCCAGCAGCTGCGGGCTGAGAGGTGAGTGCAGGGCACTGCCCTCCCCGGGCGTCCCCACTGTTCCCAGCAGGCCTCGGGGGACACAGGCCGGCCCCCCTACAGCCCCCTGTTAATATCAGAAGTGGGGAGGCTGGAGCTGAGTCAGAGCCCAAATACTCAGAAATGCAGACTCCCGGAACCGTTTTAAGGAAATTAAGCTGTGGTTCGCCTCCCTCAGGCGCGGGTGAAGACTTGAGGCTCAGAGATGGGCAGTGACTGTCCCAGGGTCACACAGGAGTGGGTGGCAGAGTCTAGAGGGGACCTCAGGTGATCTGTCTCCTCAACCGGGCTCACGGCTCCACATTGTGCTCAGTAACGGCTTTCCATCTTCTGTTCAAATGGAATACAGAACTTCGCTTGTCTTCCATCTTTATCCAGAGCTAGGCCCAAATGTCACCTCCTCCAAGCAGCCCTCCCTGACTAACCCCCACTGTCCTCTGACCCGTTGCCCTATTTCTTTTTTTCTGTACAGTCCTTATATCACTGCCATAATCTTCTGGACTCATTCATTTGTTTTCTTGATCACTGGCTCCACCTTTAGAACGAAGTGAGATGAGGGTGGGACAGTGTTTGTCTCTTTGAATCACTGCTGTATCCCTAGGACGCAGAACGGTGCTGGTACAGACTAGATGCTCAGTTAACGCGCTGAATGGATACATGAGTGGCTCTTTGAGTTGGAAAATGTCCGTAGATCCTTCTCGCCCAATCCTGCCATCATACAGATGAGCAAACAGGGGCCCCCGGGAGAAGAGAGCACCTCCCTGGGGCCCAGGGAGCGAGCGGCAAGGCCTGCGTGCAGAGCGCAGCCTCGCAGGGTTAGGCTCATCTCTAGCGGCATTTCTGACGCTTCCGCGGGATCCGGGCCCGGGCTGCAGCCTTCGGGGGCGGAGGACTCCGGGCTGGGCACCCGCCTTCCAGCATCGGAACACATGGCGCATGTCAAACACAGAGTGAGCTAACTGGGAGGAGGGGGCTCAGAGGGTCGCCGGGGATGGTCAGGCTGGTCTGGACTGGACCGAATCGGGCAGGCAGCGCAGGGCCCGCGGTGGAACTGGCTGGAAGTGCGGCCTGGGGTGGGGTTTCCGAAGCCTGGATGGCGCAGCAGGAAGGCTGGTCTGCATGTGCGTGCAGGAAGCGGCGGGAGAAGCTGATGCTTACAGGACGGATCACAAATGGCCTCGGGGAGCAACAGAGGCTGGTGCTGGGGTCCTGGGGCACTGGGCGGGGTCTTCCCCGGATTCCAGCCCCTCTTCCCCACGAGTTTTCGCTGGCAGCTGGGTCTGACACGCAAACTCGAACCCGCAGGAAACAGCTGCCGTGGGAGGCTGGCGGCGCTTCCTGTTTCTCGGGTCCATGGGTCAGGGAGGGGACTCCGAGAGCTGGCGGGGCGACCGTGCGTGCCTCCCTCCCACTCCCTGGTCCCTTTTGCCTGCCCTCGCCCCTCAGAGGAGGACGGCCACTCCCTCCAGCCCTTCATGGGGGCCCCGAGCCAGGTCCTGGGGTCACTGGCCTCCCTGTCCCTCAAAAATCTTACTCGAAAGCGGGCCCCATATTTGTTCTGTTCGAGGCCGAAGCAGAGGATCCAATGGGCGGGCGACAGAGTCCCACGGCTGGACTCTCTAAGGTCCGACCGGCCTGAGGATGGAAAGGACTACTCAGGGGTAGTGAGTTTCGTTCCAACAAGCAGGGTTTGAGCACCTACTGTGTGCAGGAACCATGAAACCTGAACCAGCTGCTGCCTAAGGGTCTTTCCAACTTTCGGCCTTGCCTGCGCAAGCTCCCAAGTGGACTTTGCATGAGTGTGTGTGTGAGCCCTGAGCGTCCTGGCCTTCGGGGAACCCTGAGCTGGCGTCAGCTCTGAGGGGTCCTGGCTCAGTCTCCAGGGGAATGGTTATTCTAGGGGCACAGCTGATGGGGGTCGCTGCACCCCTGCCCCACCCAGCGGGCAAATAGACCATTCCCACACTTCCCACCAGGGGACTTGCTAAAACACAGACAAAGGCACTGGCCCTTGCTGAGCCCCTACTATGCGCCCAGCGCAGTTCTGGGTGCTGGGGACACAGAGTGGGCAGGGTTCCTGCTCTCTCGGGGGTTCTCAGGCTGTGCTTCTTGCAGTGGGACCTGCTGACCCTCCTGGGATGTACGTGCTTCCGTGGGCCCCGTTTTATAGAGGGGGCAGGAGCCAGAGCACAGAGAAGAGCCTTCCCAAGGTCCCTGCTGGCGACCGCAGAGCCGGGGATTGGAGTCCCCTCTCCCACATGTGCCCTCCTGCTCTGGTACACACAGGTCCCCTGATGCCCTCTCATGACGGCCCCTGCTCCGCCCCCACCGCCCCAGGGCAAGGCACAAGGGTCCTTCGCCAGGGTGTAGGCCCCCGCTGGTCTCACTGGCTCCTCTCTCATTGCTTTCTCCCGCTACCCTCTGTGCTCACATGCACTCAGAAGACCCCTTCCCACCACTGCAGATCCTTGAACGTGCCCCCTCTTGCAGGGCTAGGGCCTCTGGCACTCCATGTTTCCTTTGCCTGCCATCCTTGTGGCAGCTCCTCTTTTTTTCCCCCCCGCTGACCTGGTGCTGCTTCCTCCGGGAAGCCCTCCCTGACCACTCTCAGTCTGAGCAAGCCCGGCCCTCATCCTAGCACAGCACTCCTGCTTTTCTCTCCGATGGATGGAACCCCCATCTCAGAAGTGTCTGCTTGCCACACTCTCTCGCACCCGCTGCCACACACGGATTCTCTGAGGGGCCAGACGAATGGTCTCTGAGCTCCAGCTGCAGCTCAGAACACCAGGTGCTTTCCCTGTAGAGCAGCTATGCCCATCGGAGCTGTGTCACTGTTTGTTCAGTGACCGGCTTCCCCGCTCGGCCGTGAGACTCAGGCAGGCAGAGGCCGCATCCCAACGCGCTCAGAACAGCGTCTGAGCTACAGCAGGTACTTCCCAGGGTTTGCTGTTATTATTACTTCAGATGGGGAACCTGAGGCTGGGAAGGGCTGGGATTTATCTAAGTTCATGCTTCAAACCAGGGGCAGCCCAGCCTGTGAAGTATATTAACCTCTCCGTGCCTCGGTGAGCACTCAGGAAATCGTGAGTGTAGTCACTGTTACCCAACCTGCCCGATTCCCTGCTCAAGGCCTCGTTACCCCTCCGGTTCTTTCCTGCCCCGCCCCAGGCAGACTACAGATGAAATACCATGAAAGGCACGGCCTCGGGGGAGAAAGTGGAGGAGGAAGCCTTTCCCAAGGGTGTTACCATAAGGGCGTGTGTGGAAAGTGAGTGGGGAGGCCGGTTGCCAGTGGCTACCAGCTCGCTCCGGGTGTGGTGGGGATTTCCTCTGCCTGCCCTCTGCCACCCTGAGTCACCTCCCGACGGCAGCCTCCTGCGTCCTGCAGTAGCCCGAGACCCCAAGCAGCCGGGGTCACACGGGGCAGCAGCAGGGGCTGGGACTGGCTGTGCAGACGTGGAAACCAGTATCTCCTGACGTCCCGACCAGCTCGGAGGCTTCAGCCACGGCAGCCCCCACCCCCCGCTCCCACCCTGTGCCCCAGTTGCTGCAATGGTGGGGTCACGCTTGCTCCTGGTTTCCTGATGTGGCCACAGGTGGGCGGCCGCTTCCGTTTCCTGGGCTGGCTGCGGGCTCTTCCTCCACCTGTTTCTCTCAGCCCCTCCCTCTGCCCACTGCTCTTCTCTGGGGGTCTTAATCACGGTCACAGGCAGATGGTTCTCACCTCTCCCGCTGCCGCTGAGAGGCCCCCAACCAGCTCCAGAGCCGCACACCAGCTCTTTCCAGACCTCAACCTGCGTGCCTGAGCGGCCTCCCAAACTGGCCTGCGGGAAACTGAGTCCGTCTGCTCTGCTCCCCAACTGCCCATCCTCAGGAACGGCTGGCAAATGGGCAGTGTGTCCACCGAAGATGCGCAAGGCTGCAGGGAACAGAGGAACTGATATTAGCATAAACAAACAGGGGTTTGATTCTTCAAATAACAAGAAGTCCAGGTTCACAGCTGGTTCTGCAGCTCAGTGACTTTGCAGAGATTCCTTCGGTCTTCCTCATGTTTTTGCCTCATGGATGCAATGTGGCTGCTGCAGGTCCAGATGTCACACCTGCTTTCAGGCAGGCAGAAGGCAGAAGGGAGGAGACCATGCTTGGCTTTATCCATCTCTCTGGATCAGGAATGCAAACCTTCTCCCTTGAATGGCTCAGAGAGTGTGGGGTGGCCCACGGCCCTGTGTGTCCTGCGTGGCCCTGTGGGACCTCAGGGATGCTTTTGGGAGGAGTGGTCGCCAGCATGGGATGCTAGGAAGGTGGTCACATCAGGGGGATCAGGGCTGCACAGCCGGTTTCTGCCCCTTGCCGCTGCCACCAGGCCGGCTTCCTGGCTTGGCTAGGCCACAGTGTCTGACCCGGGTTCTGCGCCGCTGGGGCATGGGCGTGGTAGGAGGTTTCGGGTCCTTCGCTGCCTGTCCACCTCGAGCCCGAGTCCTGGGCCTGAGCAGCCGGTGGGTGTGAAGGAGAACTGCCTGCCGGACTCCTGGTCCCTCCTGTGCACGCACTGACGGTTGGTGAGCCAACAATAGAAAAGCTTCATAAAGGAGAGGGAAAAGACGAGAAAAGGACATTGATGCGGTCGACAAAAACGCCTGTCCTTGGAGCAGGTTCCGTGAGAGACGAGGCAAAGGCAGAAGAGCTGAGGGAACGTGAGGAAGCAAAGGACTCCTACCGCAGGGGCCGCTCCGTGCCCTCACTGGAGTCTGCCCCTGCCCGCGGAAGCAGGTGCCGGCCGGGACGTGCGTGGCACCGATGGTGGCATCAGGCAAGCACAGCTCCAGGGATGATCACACGCGAATGGTGGCTCCGCAAACGCAGGCGTACCAGCTGCCCAAAATCCACCTTGCGTGCAGGAGGCGTGCCAGCCCCAATGATGACCCTGACGGGAGAGGTCACCGCCGGCCAGCTGGAGCTGGCGCACCACAAGGGTCACCAGCTTCCTGTTCCCCACCAGGGCCAGCACGTCGGGGAAGAAAGGACTTCCCGGTCCCAGAGCGAGAGGCGGTTTCCCCAACAAGGCACAGGCCTCCGCCGCCACCCCCAGCACAGGAGGCCCACGGGGGATCATGGCTCTGAGGTCGGATACGCTGATGCGGACGACGGCCAGGCTTATGGTTCCTATGCTGACAGCTGCAGCACCCGGCTCGGAGGCGTGCCGGTTACCACGACTGTGGACAGGGACTCAGGGGTGAGACACACGATTCCTGTGGACGGAGGAGCGTGCTGGCTCAAGACTCCAGGCACCGTCAGCCAGGACGGCAAAGGGCACCTACGGAGATGAGCCACGGGCCCGGCAGTGAGCGTCCTGTCTGCAGCTGCGGAACGGCCGGTCTCCACCAGCCCTGTACTCCTATACTGTCCAAAGCACTTTTTTCTATGAACGATCCCTCTTTAAATAAATCAAAATGCTTAAAATCTGGATGGGTGGAACTTAAAACTACTTTATGGAAATGTCAACATGGGCAGAAAGAAAAAAAAGGAGGTAAAATTTTGTTATTTCCAGTTGTATATGAAAAAAATAGGTTATCAGCCCTGGCTGACATAGCTCAGTGGATTGAGCGCAGGCTGCGAACCAAAGCATTGCAGGTTCGATTCCCAGTGAGGGCACATGCCTGGGTTGCAGGCCGTGACCCCCAGCAACCGCACATTGATGTTTCTCTCTCTCTCTCTTTCTCCTTCCTTCCCTTTCTAAAAATAAATAAATAAAATCTAAAAAAAAAGGTTATCAAAGGGGGAAAATACTTTGATGAACTAGCATTAAACAAAAATAGGTTTATTAAATATGCTCATTCATCCTTGAATGTAACCTCACCTTTCATTTTAAAGGTTTCTATAGAATTTGGTTATTTTACCTTTCAGCCACATGCTAGCTCCTTTTTCTTCTCTGGCCAGCTTACGTAAAAAGGGAAGCCAATTACAAGTGCAAATAATGTGGTATTCTTTTGAAACTCAAGTCTTGAAATGTTCTGTAGCATTAAGCTGTTTCCTCTCGCTTGAGACTAAATAAATTTTTGAAAGAAAAAAAAAACCACTCTCGGAAAGGCCCCTGCACAGATTCCTTCTTAAGTCTCATTGGCCACATTGGTCACGTGGCTGCTCTTAGCTGCAAGAGAGTCTGGGAGGCAGGAATGGGATCTTTATGTCTGGCTCCGCCCAGTCATGATCTATCACCTTGGAGCTAGGCCTCTTGCCATCGTCAACAAAACTGGAGCCTGATGAGCAGGAAGAAACTTGACACAACAGATGAGACAGTGTTTTCTGAGAGTGGTATCCCCTGTTCCTGTCCTTTCCTCCTGTCCCCGCCTGCTCTCTGCCACATCGTCTCTCAACTGGAGCTCTTCAGGGCCTCCCAGTGGTGCTCTGTCCCTTTAAGCCTCTGCCCTCTTCCCCTTCTCCACACCGCTGCCTGTGGTGGCCTCCCAGAGCTGGGGTCCTACTGTGTTTTCACTCTCACCCAAAGCCTTGCGTGGCTCCCTGTGGCCTGCAGAATTTCCGGAGCTCAGCCCCAGAGCCCTTCCTCCGGCCGGCCTCAGCCTCATCTGCCTGCTTGGTCTCCGACCTCATCCAACCGCTCTCCTCAGGCCTCGGAACCTTAGCACACGCTGTTCCCTCTGCCCGGAAGGCCCTCCACGCGTGTCCTACCTGGAGGATTCCAGGTCTTTCTAGACCTGGCTCAGACGTTACCTCCTCTGTGACATCTCCCCCACCTGGGCGTGATTAGCCATTCTCTCGGTGGGGCACATGTTGTTGGCCTTGTCCACCCTGGTGACCCGGGGCCAAGAGCAGGGTCCGAGGCAGAGGAGGTGCTCGCAGCACCGGTCCTGGCCGGGCCCCATGGTCGCAGGTGATGTGAGACTCACACACACGCGGCTGTCACTCTGTGGCCCCATCGCCAGATGCCTCCCCCCGGAGGTCTGTGCTGTGCGTGCTGGCCTGGCCCGGGGAGGGGCGTTGGATGACAGATGCCAGACACACCCTGGGCTCACGTCACCCACTGCTTCACGCCCCTCAGGCCCCCCCCCCCACCAAACAGATCAGAGTGGTAACCAGTGCATCTTTGCCTCCCGCCTCCCTCAGCGACTTTCAGCAGCTTCCCGATGACGTGGCCATCTCAGCCAACATCGCCGACATCGAGGAGAAGAGGGGCTTCACCAGCCACTTCGTAAGAGAGACCCCTAGACCTTGCCCCTCTGACCCCTGAACCTTCAACTCTCCCCTCTCTTACCTTTCCCCCAGCAGTTCTCAGCAGGGTGGGTCTGCCCTCCAGGGGACAGTGGCAGCGTGTACCTTCGGGCGTCTTTGATTATTGCCACTTGGGGCAGGAGTGCCGTGGGCACTCCGGGGGGCAGAGGCCCGGGAGGCTGCCTCACGCCCTGCGTGCCCAGGACCACCCCAGCGAGGCCTGTCCTGCTGAGGCTGAGGAACCCTGTTCAGCCCTAGGCCCTCGGGACCCCCTGCTCTCTGTTTCCCGGCCTCCGAGGGCCCACCCTGGCCTCTGTCCTAGGTATTCGTCATCGAGGTGAAGACGAAAGGGGGCTCCAAGTACCTCATCTACCGCCGCTACCGCGAGTTCTACGCCCTGCAGAGCAAGCTGGAGGAGCGGTACGGGCTGGACAGCAAGAGCAGCCCGCTGACCTGCAGCCTGCCCACCCTCCCAGGTAGGCCGGCCCCAGCCCTGCTGCGGGCAGCGCGGATGGGCCTGTCCATTGGCCCTCCTGCCGGCTGGGCTGGCGCGGTTCAGCCGGTCTGCCCCAGCCCACATGAAACTCGCCCATTGTGTCCGTGCCCCCCTCCCGGCAGTCACAGGCTGCCTTCTCGCTCTCCCGCCTCCTAGCCCTTGGCTTCCTATAGCCCACTGACCTTTACGGTGTCCACCATTCACCAGCGACTGTGGCCATGGTGTGGGGCACCTGGGCACCGGCCTCTCTCCCCCTGAGCCAGGCCTTCCGTGTCTCCCTAGTAAAACACACAGACACCTGCCAGCCCTCCCTCGGGAGCACTGCCCTCCACCTCTGCAGTCTGGGCCCCCACCGGCCTCACGGGACCCCCTTCCCCCGCTCTGCCGGGAGCCTGTGCGCATCACACCTGTGCTTCTGGACAGTCCAGCGCCCTGCTGCCCCCTGGCCTTTCTCCCCAGCTCGAGCCTAACCTGCACCTCGGACAGGCCCGAACCTCCTACCTCTCAGTCCTGCCCACTTGAGCCCTGCGGGAGAGACCCCCGCCCTCGTGGTCCTGAGGCCCCTCCAGGCCCTGCAGCCGCAGGCACGCATCTGTCCCCCGGACATGGAGCCCTTCCTGCCCTTCCCTCCTTCAAGCTCAAACCCCACCTCTACCAGCTCTTACTTTCTCTGTCTGGGCACCTGCCCGCGGTTCCTCCTCACCCAGCTCCAGGGGGAGCTGACGCGGCCCCCAGCGGCTCCTGGCTTCTCTTGTCCTCCTTGGGAGCTGGATTCGCTTGCACCTGCCGCTTCCCCCTCTCTGGGCTGCAGAGGAAGGAGGGTCTCTCCTGCTTGCATCCAACCCCCCTCCCTTTGGGGTTCCCCCTGACAGCTTGTCCTGCATGCTCCCTGTTTGTGCACTTTCTCCCTTTGGCCTGGACTCGACCACGTTGCTGCACAGGCTCAGCCCCCTTCCATCTCTAATAAACCCCGGGCCTCAGGTAAGCATTCTTGCAACCGGCCTCCTCGAGCCCCAGGAGCTCTCAGAGATCTCCTTTCCTTCCTTTCGCAATAAGCCTTCGCTCGCTCTCCCCCTTCTCATCTCCCGCCTGCTCCCCGGCCCCTGCCGCCTGGGTTTCCACTTTTCCTGCTGCACTGTTCCCCCCCCCCCCCGCATGACGGTGGCCCGTGGCCTGTTAACGCTGACACAGCTCAGGCCTCGCCTTCCTTGTCTTGCCTCCTCTTCCAGGAAGCTCCCTCCAAGCTTCTGTGACACTGGCATCTGCCAGTCCCCTTTCTGCCTCACCCGCGGCTCCTTCAGTGTCTCCTTGTAGATCCCCGGCTCTGGTGGGGCTGGGGGGGGGTCGGTCTCTGGGTAGGCAGTCCCACCAGAGCCCCACCTGAGGCTCCCGGAGAGGACATTGGTCTCTGGTCGGCCACCCCCTCACACTCCAACTCACCCCCAAACACTCCATCATGCTTTTAAAGAAAGATTCCTTCATCCACTCAACAAATATTGGTTGATTTGGGCAATATTCTAGACCCGTGGCTCTTAATTTGAGCGGCATTGGAAGTCATACGGTATTTCAGATATCCTGATGCCCAAGGCCCACACTCCCAGCAGTTCTGATCCAATGGCTCTGGAGCGAGTCCGGCACAGTGAGGGTTTTGGAGGCTCCTCGGGCGGCTGGAATGTGCGGCCACGGTGCAGAGGGTCCAGCTATGAGCAAAGCAGAGACCCTGCTGCCTCTTGGGCTAAGAGTCCTGCGTGCACGGGGGTGGGGAGGGTGCAGTGAGGCAACGCGGGAACAGCCACAATAAGGAAAAAACATCAGCGGGCAATGCGGCAGCTCGGGGAGTGGAAGCCGGGTGGCGGGTCGGTGCGGAGAGGCCACTTCGGCTCCGTGGAAAGGGGAGGGGAGGAGCCGGGACCAGTGGGGAGGACACGCTGCGCTTCTCCTCAGCCAAAGTCTACGTGGGTGTGAAACAGGAGATCGCTGAGGCCAGGATACCCGCCCTCAACGCCTACATGAAGGTAACCGTGGGGCGGGGCCACCTGGGCGCCTGGGAGGGGGGGGGAGGGGTTGGGGACGGAGAGGTGCCCAGGGACCACCTCTGAGCGAAGCTTTGGGGCCTGGGGCTGGCTCTCTCGCTCTGATGGACCACACCTTCAGTCCTTAAAGGCCTGGCCTGCGGGGAGAAGCAGGATGTGTTCTCAGGGTTCCAGGCCGCGGGGGTGGGGCGGGGAGGGCACGGGAGTAGTGGGGAAGGTCCAGGGAGCCACGGTTTGAACCGACAACTACAATGTCAGTGCGGGCGTTCTGACGCAGCGGTGAGTGGGGCCGGTGCCTGCCCAGGGGAACGGTCAGGTGGTTGTGACGTCACAGACTTGGCCTACAGAGCAGGGGCACGACGGACCAGGGCCCCAGCTCTGCCACACAGCGCCTTTGTGCAAACTGCAGAAAGGCCCCCCTTGTCAGTGCGCAGGCTGGGCATTGTTGCATTCATGGGCCTTGGCTTGGTGCCCTCCTATGTCCCCAACTTATACATTGTCTGCAGCCTTAGGAGGTGGGGGAGACTGAGGAAGGAGCATCTTAAAGGCAGAAGCCGGGCTGGTTCAGAAAAGGCCTTTCAGCCCTGGCTGGCATAGCTCAGTGGATTGAGCTCGGGCTGCGAACCAAAGTGTCGCAGGTTCGATTCCCAGTCAGGGTACATGCCTGGGTTGCAGGCCATGACCCCCAGCAACTGCACATTGATGTTTCTCTCTCTCTCTCTCTTTCTCCTTCCCTTCCCTCTCTAAAAATAAATAAAATCTTTAAAAAAAAAAAAAAAGGCCTTTCATCAACAGAACTAGGCCAGAAAGGGGACAATGTTCCTCGTGTGGTAGCGAGCACCTGTCATTAGAGGCATACAAGCCATGACTTGCTGGCAACCTCAAGAAACTGGAGAAAACCCTGGCTGGTGTGGACTGAGTGTCTAACCAAAGGGTCTTGGGTTCGATCCCCAGTCTAGGGCACGGACTGAGTTGCGGGCCAGGTCCCGGTAGGGGGCGCATGAGGGGCAACCACACATTGATGTTTCTCTTCCTCTCTCCCTCCCTTCCCCTGTCTAAGATAAATAAGATCTTTAAATAGAAGAGGAACTGGAGAAGGGAGCCCTCCTCATAGCCCAGCGGCACGCTCACAGACAGGGGGGCTCACGGCCTCTCCGCTCTCACTACCTGAAGAGCAGGAGTGAGTCTCTTTGCTCGCACTAGGGGTCTCTTTGGTCTTGGCTCTGGTGATTTTGGGGCAAGTTGCCGTTCTCTCCGGGACTTGGTTTTCCCTCTTACAAAGTGGGGTGGCGCACCCAGCTCTCCGGTCTCATAGCAGTGGCCTTGGGTCGGCGGGAGAAAAGGACATTAAGCGCTTTGGAACTGTGAACCTGGTGGGGGCAGAGGGTAGGAGGGTGGCAGAGGACGTGGGAGGAGCGAGCAGGTGGCCCAGGGGTTCCTCCCTGGTGGCCGCAGGAACCAGCACCGGAGGCATCTCTCCCAAGGGGGCGCTGTGACAGCCGCTCCCAGGGGGCGGCTGGAAGCCCCACCCTCCTCTGAAAGAGCTGGAAGAGGAGCGTGTGGTCTGCTGGGGGAGAGAGAGAAGAGGCTGCCGAGCCGGGGCTCTCAGCCCCACACCTGGCCTCAGCAGCCAGCAGTGGGGAGGGTCCCATCTCTGCCCATCCATGTCCAGCTTGATTCCTCAAGCCCAGAGGTCAACCTGTGCAGGGCTCTGCTATGGTAACCCTACCCTGTGCTTGCACACCTGCAGAGACGGGGAGCTCACTACCACTCCCCTGGCCGGGGCTGCTCACCCCATTGCTGGATAGCTGTTAGGAAAGCCCGCACCCACTGCTCTCACCTCTGGCCTGAATGGAGAATGAGGGCCACGTGATAATGACGATGCCCCGGGACCACGTGAGGCACTCTGACTAGCAACAGGGAGGCTCTGGGTGTGCGCTTGGCAGGCGAATGAATGGGCTTGTTTTTTTGATAATTCCTGCGATAACGTGTGTGTTAGATACTACTGTTCCTATTCTGAAACGAGGAAAGAAGGCACAGAGAGTCAGAGTTGCTCCCTCCCCGTGTCACAGAGCAGTTGGGTAGGAGGGATGGGATTCGAACTCACATCCTGAGATGCTAGGCTGCGCTCTCATCTACGGTGTTGCGTTGTAATACAAACAACAGCTGTGATGGGTGATAGCTCCCTCGGTCACTTGCGAGATGCCCAGTGCCGTTCTAAGGGCTGTGCACGTGCTCAAGTATTTATTCCTTACACAAGCCCCTGAGGGAGATGCCGTTTACCATCCCCATTTTATGAATGGGCACGTGGAGGCGGAGGCTCACCCAGCCGCAGCGTGGCAGCGCTGAGGCCCCGAGCGCGGGCAGCCTGGCTCTGCGCTGCGCCCCGAGACCCAGCTCTGGGCGGCCGCCAGCCCTCCCCTACGACAGCTGCGTCTTTCCCAGGCTCCGAGTCCCCAGTCCCTCCGGGGTACAGTTCCCGGCTCCTCCCGCCTTGCTGCCTCTGTGGGATTTTCTGAGGAGGTCTGGGTGCTGGCTGCCTGTAGGGCTTCGGCATGCGGAGCTACAAACCGCAAGGCTCCTGGGGACCTGCACGGTGTGCGGCTGAGGGTGGGGACCTGCGCGGTGTGCATCGCGGGACCGCCAGGTTCTGGGTCCTCACCCCCTCACGGCCTTTTCATTGGGGGCGGTATAACCAGCCCGAGATCAAGGGAGGGTGCTGACCCCACCCAGGTCCTAGCCCTGCCAAGCTCAGTTTCCCCATTGTGGTATGAGGTAAAGTGGTTTTAGGCCAGAATATCACCAACTGTTGTTCATTTGGGTATTTGGGTTATTCCTCCCCGTATTGCCTCATATGGAGCTAAGGGATGATGGGACTTGGTGGCAGACGGCCCTGGGGGACTCCAGCTTTGTCAATAGTAACACTGTGTGGCCTAAGGCAGGTTCCCTTCACCTTTGTGGCCCTGACTCCCCAGGTCAACAGAAGATGGAGTGAGGCACACGGTGCGGCACTCAGGGCAATGCTGGGCAGCTGCCACCCCATCCATTGCCTGGCACCCCCTCTAGTGCAATGCCTGGAGGCCTTTCGGTCCTTCCAAACGAGCTCCTCTCAAGGCAGTTGGCCCCTCCTGACCTTGAACCCAGGGCAAAGCAGGGGAGATGTTACCTTAGCCCACTGAAAACCGTTAAAACATAACCTGCCAGAGAAGAGGGGTTTGGCGTGGGGCGAGCAGCCGGGGTGGGACGCCTGGGCGGGCCTTGCTGCTGACCGCCCGGCCGCCCGCCCTGCCCTGCCCTCTCCCCCACGCGCAGAGCCTTCCTCAAGCCTGCCCATCTGGGTGCTGATGGACGAGGACGTCCGGATCTTCTTCTATCAGTCGCCCTACGACTCGGAGCAGTTGCCCCAGGCTCTCCGCCGGCTCCGCCCGCGCACCCGGAAAGTGTGAGTGCCGGGCCCCTGCAGCCCCCCGGCCAGAGCCAGGGCCCCTTCTCCTAAGCAGGTGCCCCATCCCCTCTTTCCCAGGAGGAATGGAAGGAGAAGAAGTCAGCTCTGTCCCACAGGAAGTAACCACGGAAACTCCAGGCCACTGAGATGGTGGGTGCTGGGGGCCCAAAGGCGAGCTCCGCTGCCGCCAGGAGTCCGGGGGCAGTGCTCCTGGGCCCCGGCCTCCACACCCACTCCCCCCTCCTTCCTCCAGCCAGCACCTCCGGGTGCCCGGCCGTGTGTCCTGAGCACCCAGGCAGGAATTCATCCCGGACACAGGGCGGCCCCTGGGCCCTGGAGCAGGGCGTGTGCCCTCTGCAAGCCTGTGTCCTCCGCTGCAGTGTTAGAATAGTCACACGGCTTCGGCGGCTGGGTGTAGGGGGTGGAAGGAAGAAACAGGTGTGAAGCACCTGGCAGGTTACGGCCCCAGGTGGGTGGTCCCCACCCCCCTCCTCTCTCAGCTTCTGCTTCCTGTCCACACAGGGGGTACGCTCTCCCCTCCAGGGCCGTGAGAACTGAGGTGGGTTGCGGGGCTGGTGGTGTGATGCCCACAGGAGCAATTGTACCCGCATTTCTAACATCCTCTCCTTCCTGCCTTTACTGGCCTCTGGCTCAGAAGCGAGAGCGCTGGGCCTGAGAAGAACCAGGGGGGCTGACGGCCCCTCTTTCTCTCCACAGCAAGAGTGAGTCCCTGCCAGGTGCCCCCTAGACCGCCTGGAAGCTCCGAAGCAGAGTTACACTGCGTGCCTGCCCCTCCCCCTCCCCCCTGAGCCCCTCCTGCTGGGTGTGGGCTGGTGTCTAGGGCTGGGCGCTGCCGGAGGAAGAGACAGGAGGAGACGCAGCCTCTGGGTGCCGAGGACCCCAGCCCAGCTGCGAGGGGGGCGATGCTGAGCACACAGAGGTAGAAGAGAACGTGTCCACCCACCACCCATTCAGCCAGCTTTCCCGGCCCCTCTGGGCCAGTCCTACTTGGGGACCAACACCTTGGAGGTGACACAGACGGGCCCTGTCCCCTAGGAGCCCACAGCTCCCTGAGGACACACACAGAAAGACACGCGTTTCGGACCCGGGGTGGTCAGTGGCTGGGGGTTATGGGGGTGCTGGAGCCCACAGAGGCCTCGGGGGCCAGGGAGGGTGCTGGGTCCAGGGAGGCTGGCTCCTTCCTCCCATCCTCATTGCAGCTGCAGAAGGAGCTCCCACTCTGGGGTCACAGAGACCTGGGTTCTAATCCCAGCTCCTCCGATGGCTGGTAGAGCGGCCTTAAACAAGTCACTTATTCTTCCCGAGCCTCAGTCTTCCCACCTGTTAAATGGGACATCAAAGTGAGCACTTAAGTGGGAGCTCAGGGGGTGTTCCTTCCTCCTGCCTTACCACACCCTTCTTTCCAGGCCCTGTTTGACTTCACTGGGAACAGCAAACTGGAGCTGAATCTGAAAGCTGGAGATGTGATCTTCCTCCTCAGTCGGGTCAACAAAGACTGGCTGGAGGTGAGTTTGGAGGTGAGGGTGGAGGTGAGGTTAGAAATGATGAAGGTGAGGGTGGAGGTGAGGGTGAAGGTGAGGGTGGAGGTGAGGGTGGAGGTGATGATGGAGTAAGGAGGGAGGTGAGGGTGGAGGTGAGAGTGGAGGTCAGATCGTTTGGGTCTGGCAAGGGGATCAGAGAATGAGGAAGGGCAAGGAGGACCCCAAGGAGGAGGTGCAGTCTGGGGGTGCCAGCTCTGGGGCCCTGGCGGCGGCGGGCAGAGCCTCAGGGCATACAGACGCTGGGGAGACAGGTGTGGGTTGGTTAGAGGGACTCTGGAGGCCCACACTGCCTGGCATTCTGTCTGCCCCAAGACACAGTTGCTCGAGGCAAGTTCATGTCTTGCTCTATGACGAGGTTTCTCAAGCTGCGGCAATGCTGACGTCGGGCCCCGCCCCCTTGGTCGTGGGGCGGGCCCGCACAGCAGGTTCTCAGCGGACAGCCGCGCTGTCCGCCCACTAGGTGACAGCCGCAGCCCTCCGGTGCGGCAGGCAAATCTGTCCCTGGGCGGCCGCTGAGATGCGTGCGCTGCCCTGTGACCGGGATGGTGACATCACTGCCATCGCGGGCAGCAAGACGGGAGCCAGGCAGGGCCTGAGCTCTGGGGTCGCCCGTCTGGTGTCTGGCCTTGTTCTGGTTTTAACTCGTTTCGTGACTTGGCCAACTTGCTCACCCTGTGGTTTCCTTTTCTGCAAATGGAGGCGATGCCGCTATTTCTTCATAGGGTTCCGGAAGAGAGAGAAATGAAGTGGAGCTGTGCGGGGCCCGGCCCACAGACGCTCCGCCTGGGTGTGCGGCGTCCCAGCGGCGCCAGGAGCCGTTGAGAGAGTTGAATGGACTCCGGAGCCAGGCCCGTCGTGGTGACTGCTCTGTCCCCGCATGCAGCAAGTGGGGCGTGTGTCAGGGCGCACACAGTGTCTCAAGAGTGGAGACGGGAGGTTACGGGCTGTTGTTCTTAAGTGAGATTCCTTTCTCTCAGGGTGGCGGTGTCCGAAGGTCATGGGATTGGTCCCCGAGTGAACACTGAGGGCTGGGGAGGGTCCCCGGCATCCAGGCCAGGAGAGGGACAAGGACCATCGGTCTTGCCAACTTGGCAGTTTTGATCCCCCCCCCCCCCGACCCCTGCCCTGCCCCCCGGCCTGGAACCTGTGTGATAGGTTTTTATTAGCTCTGAAGCTTCCGGATGGGGTATCTTGGGCCGTTCTCCAGAAACAGGAAAATGTTTGTTGCCTCCTGTTTTCTGGAAGTTCTTTGTGTCAGTATGCTGGCCAATTTCTGGCTCAGGTTGAGGGGAGAATCGGGCGAGATGCAAAGAGCTACTTTGAGCCTCAGTTTCTACATCTGTGAAATGGGCCATAAAGTGACACCCTCCCTGGGGCTTATGAAGACGCAGGCGCATGCAAAGTGCAACGCAGGCGGTGGCTGGGCCTTGGGCCAGAGGCCTGGGCCCAGGGGAAGGTTTTCTGGCCGTGTCGTCTGAAGCGGGTGCTCGGTGGTATCTGGGGAATGAATGCATGAGTGGGAACCACACCCCTCCTCTCTCCCCTGTTCTATTTGCCACCTTAACACCCACTGCATTCTGACTCAGCACGGAGCTCACCTGTGCACCTGCACGTCGTCACTGCCCATTACAGTGGAAGTTCCATGAGAGAGGACAAAGGGCTTCATTCATTCTGTGTGCCCAGAGCCAGCTGGAGCTCAAGAAATCTTTGAATGAATGAATGAATGGAACGAGTGAGTGAGTGAATGAAAGATGATAGCAGACTCTCCGATAAGTTCAGATCCCCATCTATTCTGAAACGGAGCTCCCCTTGGGGTGTGTAGCCTGGTGACCTCTGCCGCTTCTTCCCGTCCCCCAGCATCAGGGAGCCCACACCTCGCCTGCCTCTCCCAGCCGTGAGGAAGGAATGGGCGTCCCGGGCTGCGGCGCCCCCCACCTCTCCTCACGCTCACATCGAGGCCCTGCCTTTCCTCCTCAGGGCACCGTCCGGGGAGCCACAGGCATCTTCCCGCTGTCCTTCGTGAAGATCCTCAAGGACTTCCCCGAGGAGGACGACCCCACCAACTGGCTGCGCTGCTATTACTACGAGGACACCATCAGCACCATCAAGTTCGTGGCCTGTGGGCGGGGCCTGTCCACCTTCCTTGCCCACCCCCACTCCCACCTCCATATCACGTTCTGGGCCCCAAGACCCGAATCAGATGTTATGTTGCCCCCTACCAATGCCCTCCCCCCACACACTGAGAGCCTGCAGTGCCCCCCGGTCCTCCAGATAAGCCATGCCAGGATGCCAGGGTCCCTCATGACCTGGCCAGGGTCGGTCTCATGTCCCCCTTCCGGCCTGACGCCTCCTCACCCATTCCTGTTGTCCCCGCAGGGACATCGCCGTGGAGGAAGACCTGAGTAGCACCCCACTCTTCAAGGACCTGCTGGAGCTCATGAGGTGAGGGGGGGGGGGGGGGGGGGGGGGGGGGGGGGGGGTGGGTCCTGTTCCCTGGAGCAGCGACCGGAAGGAGAAACACGAGGCATCGAGGTGCCCTCTGCACCTGGTTCGCCTCCTCATTCCATCCCCAGCCCAGCCCTGCAGAGTGGGGGTCAGCACCCGCGTTACAGTTAGGGGGCACTGCAGAGAGGTCTGGGCACTTGCGTGAGGCCCCACAGTGTGTGGGCATAGGCGTGCGGCTGCAGCTGAGGTCTCCTTAGGTAAAAATCCTGAATCTGGGTCCTCCACCACCAGGGAGCTGCCGACTCCCGGGACCCAGGTTGGACGATTCTTCCCCAGAAGGGAGAGGGCGGGCGCTGTTCCCTTCCTGACTCTAAAGTAATGCCTGTTCACTGTTCTTATACACGTTGGAAATCACAGGAAGGCATCAACGAGTGAATCACCCGGCAGCATTGCTCCTCTCCCTGTCTGGTGCTCACTCAGGTTGCTTTAGGGCGCACCCTGCCCCACCCCCCGCATTCACATCCCTGTAACTGGCTACACAGGATCATTCCGTGGATGCGCCTTAATTAATGTGCCCATCCCTTTTCGTTGGCCTTTTCAGTCATCCTCCGCTTTCTACCATAAATAGTATCATGTCACATGTTCGGTGACTTGCCCGATTATTTCCTTAGGATGAGTTTCTAGTAGTGGGAGTCTGGACAAGGTGTTTGCAAATCATTTGCGTTTTTCCACTCATTCCGTCCAATTACCCACAGAAAGCTCGACCGGCCATCTGCCTGTGCACCCCCAGGTAGTAAGCGTGCCCACCTGCCTGTACCCCCATACACATCAGGTGGTCCCGGCCTCCACAGCCTCACGCAGGCGTCTCGTGGGCTGTGCTCTGTTCCGCTCTGCTCTGCACTGTGCCCGGCCAAACCCATCCTCTTCCCCACGACAGTCCCTAAGTGCCCGGCACACTTCCACACAGGACACTTGGGGCTGCGTCACTAATTTAACGTGGCGTTCCCTTCCGCCGGGGCTCTGTTTCCCCATCTGCGCGGTGGGAGTTGGGCCACGCAGGTGCTAAGGGCCCTGTCGAGCTCTGGCTTCTCCTGACGTGGAGCCCCAGCCCCCAAAACTCCCCAGGCCGCGCTCCCTGCCCACCCGCTTAGGCCCAAGGCCGCCGGGCTGCTCACTCACCCCGACCTCCCCCACCCAGGCGGGAGTTCCAGAAGGAGGACATCGCCTTGAATTACCGGGACACCGACGGGGACCTGGTCCGGCTGCTCTCGGACGAGGATGTGAGGCTCATGGTGAGACAGGCCCAAGCCCTCCCCGCGCGGAAGCGCCTCTTCCCCTGGAAGCTGCACATCACCCAGAAGGATGACTACAAGGTCTACAACACAGTCCCCTGAGCAGGGGGTGCCCCTCCCTGGGGCCATGCGGGGACACCTGCAGGAACGCCCATTTAAGAAAGACTAAACGGACCTTGCGACGTCTGTTCACACAAACCCGATCGTTCGGCTTCTAATGCGTTGCCTGGCCAGATTCACGGAGAACTCCAGCCGCTGCAAAACAACTGCACCCTGCACAGGACACGCCCTGCAAAGAGCCTCGAGAGACAGGGTGGGGTTCTCCAATGGCCTCCCACTCTCCCCCTCCCACCCGTGACCCGGGCTGGGGCCAGAATCCATGTGGCCTCACTTTGGAATTGTTCTGGAACGCAGAGGCGATGCTGCTATTAGAACGCTGAGCCCTGGGGAGGCCCTGCGGTGGGGAGTCTGGACCGGGGGCTCTTGTGTGAGGTCAAGGCCTTGGGGGTAAGGGACGAGGTGATCCTGGGACAGTGACAGAAAGCAGAAGAAGGAAAAAGTCCCCCCACACCCTGAAGTACAGTGTTCCCAGTTTAGGATGATGTGAGATGTGAGATGTCACGCAGATTAAGATGAAGCTTATTGTCAAAATCAACAAATTTCTGTGAGTGAGAACAGGCAGTAACAATAAACAATTGCTTTAGAGTCCCAGGGACTATGGGTTATTGAACTACGTGGCTAAAATGTTTAAAGAAATAAAGAACAAAATCATCACAATGAACAAGCTAATGAGAATGACCAGGCACATTTACAAAAGAAAGATAGAATATACATATAAACATACAAGTGTGTATATGCACACTGATACATATACCTATGAATAGGTATGTGTGTGTGCATAAATCTGTTGAAACAGAAATTCAGTGGATGAGTCAGATAGCATATTGCACGCAGGCAGAGAAAAAGAAACTGGCGAATTAGAAGATAAAACCAAAGAAATTACCCACAATATAACTCAGAGAGACACATAGGTAGAGAACATGGAAATGAGGTTGAGGTGTGAACAACATAACGAAAGTTCTTTTAAAATCAGAGTCTCAGAAAGAGGAAATATGGAGAATGAAGAAGAAGCAGTACTTAAACAGATGACAGATGCACTATTTCAAAAGGAATGAAAAACTGAAATCTGTGGGTACGAGAAGCAAGCCTGGGCTCACAGGGTAAATAAAAACTGGTGCCCAGCCAGCTACGGCATTTTGAAACTGCAGAACACCAAAGCCAAGGAGAAGGTCTCAAAAACAGAAAGAGTTGAGATCATTACAAAAAACACAACAACAACAATTAGAATCGTAAGCAGATTTATCAATAGCATCAGTGGAAGCCAAAGTCAATGTGGTTATAGCTTCAAGTTTTTGCACCAAAATAACTTTCAATCAAGAATTATAAACTCACACCCTGGCTGGTGTAGCTCAATGGACTGAGTGCCAGCCTGCATACTGAAAGGGTCCCTGGTTCGATTCCCAGTCAGGGCACATGCCTGGGTTGTAGGCCAGGTGCCCAGTAGGGGGTGCATGAGAGGCAACCACACACTGATGTTCCTCTCCCTCCTCCCTCCCTTTCTCTCTCACTTCCCCTTTCTCTAATAATAAATAGAACCTTTAAAAAAAGAATGACATACTCAATAAACGCATCTTTCATTAGTGAGGATGAAACGAAGACAAGTACAGATAAAAACAAGGCACCTGACCTAAAAGCACCTTTAAAGCACTTTCTTCCAGAAAGAAGGAATGTGAGCCCTTCTCAAAGAATAAATAGACACAAGAACAATTGATAGCGAAGATGAATGGTAATTTCTTGTCTCGTGGATTTGTATTGTGGGCCTGTAGTCCGTTGACTTCGCCTGGCTGGGACTGGACTTCCAAGCATTCCCTTTCCCGCGTGGATCCAGAGTAGCACGGAGATCGGAGACATTTGGTGACAGATCTAGAAGGCAAACCAGCAGGAGGCAGCAGGCAACTTCTTTTCAGTTCAGCTGAGATGCTCTGTTTCATCTTGCGAACATCGTTGCTCGTCTGCTGGCTCACATTCTGAAACTTCAGAATGCGAAAGTCAGAGGAGAAGGTCCTCGGAGCACCCCCAAAGAGTGACACTTCGAGTGATGAGCGGACTTCTCGGTGACCTCCTCGAAGTCAGGCTCCGGCTCCCCTGGAGTCTCCTTCCCCTGGGCCAGGCGCGTGTGTAGCTCCGTGACAACACGCACCAGCTCCTTCCGCAGGCCACGCTCCCTGCGGTCTCGGAGGTGGCGAGAGACGGACCCGGTTACAGTCTGTCTCTGTGGGGCCAGGTCACGCCTGCCGGTTACAGTTGTCTTTGCTTCTTGTCTCGCCTCACGTGCATCTGCCATCTCTGCCTGGCTGGCTGGCGGGCCTCACACAGGCGCAACAGCACCATGTAAACGGTTTAACCGGCCCCCACGGTAGAGGAAGACTGAACTCTCAAAGCAGACC
This sequence comes from Phyllostomus discolor, assembly GCF_004126475.2. Taxonomy (NCBI): domain Eukaryota; kingdom Metazoa; phylum Chordata; class Mammalia; order Chiroptera; family Phyllostomidae; genus Phyllostomus; species Phyllostomus discolor. The sequence goes on from NC_040904.2 coordinate 209,081,976, forward strand.
TCTCGTGGTATCTTTCCCAGCGGTCCTGCTTCTCTGATCCTCATGCAGGTAAATTCAAGCCAACATTCTCAGTACAAAGGAATCATAGCGTCTAATTTGTCAGGTTAAAAAAAAAAAGGCAGAACTAAAATACTGGATGATGATGAAAATAATAACAACAATGGCATTGGGAAGGCAGAATTAAAATATTCTAAGGTGTTTAGACTATTCACAAGCAGAGTTTAAAAAACCATTAACCATTAGACCTCACCAAATAAAATGTGCGTGGTAGCATTTCAATGAAAATAATTCAGAGAATAGAAACAGAACATATGTATTTCTCAATATTTAGATCAAAATTGGTAAGAAAAAGAGAGATCCATTAAAAAGAGGCAAGAGAGGAAAAAAGACGGATTCGAAAGGCTAGCTGGCACAAATATATCAAAGTCCAAATCTGTCAGTGATGTTGGCACTGTGAGCGCATGTGGACTCCAAGCACCGACAGAAAGATTGTCAGATCGGGTGGGAACAACCAAGTCCGTGTTCGGGTCACCCACACGGGGGCCACAGAGCGTGACGACATGGACGCCCTGGAAGTAGAGGCATGGAAAACATATTTCTGGCAACTACCAAGCAAAAGACGGCTCGGGGGTTGGGGGGCAGCCTAGGAGACTCACAGTCTATTTTTGTGTAAACTTGGCACCAAAACTCATTTAGTGGCAGTTTCTGACCCTAAACGGAATAGTTATGCTCACCAGCCATGCTGGCCACTGTGGTTCTTTTGTATTTTGTTGCTTTTTGGGAATGGTTTTTGACTTTATGTCTAACTGAAGCAAGAAAATCCAACATCAGGGGTGAGAATGGTTTTACTGATCACGAGGCTGCTGAGAACCTGGTCAGTGGGTTTGCTCTGTTTCCCAACGACAGCTGTGGCACCATCCATCAACCATGGGAATGCACCTGCTCCGCTGGGTGGCCAACAAGGCCCAGCCCGGCTCCCCCGTGACTGTTCTCAGTGCCAGGTGCTGCGGGGACACCCCCGACACCCCTGGAGTGGTCTGGAACAGGCCCACGTTCACCATCTTTGAGGAGCACTCGCTGTTCACTGCCCATTGTCACATAAACGAGAGGGAAGGAGTCACCAGACAAAGGCTCTCTGACCGATCGGTTAGCAGCCACTTTGTGTCACTGGTGCCGACTCAGTGCGGGCACTCTGGGCTGGAAAAACACCCGTGTGAGATGCTATCTGCATTCCCCGAACATGGCTGTGTCCACCTCCTTCCTGGACTTGTGAAAAGCAGTGTTTCAGCGTTTATTTCTCCCCAGTGGGATATGTGTATTGCATCCTGAACAAAGAACTGGAGCGTGAGGATAAACACTTATTGCAGACTGTGCACTTGCTACAATTCCACAAGTTCCCGAAAGAGTTCAGTCTTAAGAATGCCATTTATACAGTTGCCAAAGTTTGGAAAGATGCTGATACATCCACCTTCCCCAAGGGCTGGCACAGACTCTGTCTACGAGAGCGTTTGAAAAATGAACCTGCCCGTACGAAATTGGAAGACCTTTTTTTGTGACAAATGAAAAGGTGATGATACAAAACTTCATTCGTGCAGAAAACGTTTATCAGCCACATGTGTGAATAAGTCAGAGGAGCCGGCGGCGGACAGATGCTGGAGTCTGGGATCCATCCATCACTCCTCCCCGGCGTGACGGGGAGCTCGCCGGAGTGGTGTGAGACGCAGGCAGCAGCTGCCTGGTGATCGGGACACCAGTGGTGGCATGAACACAGATGCCAATGTTCTCACTGGTAATACGGTGACTGTTCATGATGAGTTAACAATTCGCAGTTAATAGCGAGTAGAAGGTAGTGGCAAATTATCTAATTAGAAATAGACTTCTTGGGTAGAAATCTAAATTAATGGGGTACATCCCTGGATGAACTCATTAAAAAAGAATCAATTGCAACGCTGCTGCTTCTTCATTGGAGAACCCTGCTCCTGACCCGTAATCAAACATCCAATAGGAAAACCGTAGCATCCTCAAGTTGGGGGCATTCAAGGAGGGTTTAATGAAGGAGCTACTACAAGGAGAGAGGCGGTGTGTAGGAAAACAACAAAGCATAGTTCAGCATTCCAGAGACAGGACTATGGGCCTGTTGCCTTCCCGGGTCCACAGGAACAGAGCAAAGAAGCACTCACAAGACCTGAAAGGGAGAGTTGTATAGAGAAGGCCACCAGGAGAGGACCAGTGGCCTTTGCTTGGGGAACCAAGTTGACCCAAAGTCACTGCAAGGAGAGAACCTGAGAAATACATATCCCACCCTCTTCCTCCTTCCTCCCTCCGATCTCTGGAGAAAGGTTTCCCCATTGCCAGACCTAACTGGGAGCCAGAGAACGAGGCTGAGATGATGCACCCAAGCTGGCTTCCTCGGGCGCAGCAGAGCAGGGTGGAGTCGAGGGCAGGCTAGGTGGGAACGGCCAAGTGAAGACAGCTGGCACGATCCACCCATTGGGCCCCTCACCACCTACTCTTGTCCTTTATCCAAGTACAAGTCCCACGTTCTCTGGGCAGCAGACACAGAAAGACTCATCAGCTACAGCAACATCGCAGGGCAATACCAACACTTATACTCTCACGGGAAACCTCAGGGTGAGCCGTCCCCGGAGTTTTTATACAAGGTGGTGGGAGGGCGGTGGTTTAAATAACACACCCATGGCCGCTGCCGCTCCTGCATGCCCAGCTGGGCACAGGTCTTACATCGGCAGCTCAAGCTCCTTCCCCCCACAGCCCATGGCACGCGCCCTTGCTCTCTGCCCACGTGCTGGTCAAACAGGGGCCTTTACTGGGTGGGATGGCCCAAGAGTTCATTCTTAGGGGGCCTGAGTTCCTACAAGTCCGGTCTTCGCTGGGTTGCCTCAGTGTTCGGGACTAGTGGGGAAGAAAACACGAGTGGGTGAGAGGCACCCATGTGAATCACTGTAGCTCCAGACACTGCCTCCCCAGTGGTGCAATGACGGACTGAAACTCCCCGCCCCATCGCCCCTGGTTAGTACGGGGACTCCTTCCTCCGCCTGCTGGTTCCATGGCCCAATGCGCCCCAAATGGCTCTAATTTTTAAAAACGTGGCTTTGCCATAGCCCACACGTTTTGATATGGACCATCACCATTCTACCATAAGTGGTCTTTAAATTCAATTACGATTGCCTTCTTGGAGCTCTCAGTTCCTTAGGAGTGTGTTTTTTAATTTCTACATTGGCGAGGATTAGAAAGACACTTGGCATTGTAAAATATAACAAGACACAAGGTGTGTAAAAAGAAAAATAGCTGGAAGTTAACAGGGTAAGCTTCCAGTAGAAAAGTTTAAAATAGAAAACAATACAATTCTGTCAAGGAGACCAAGAGGAAGCAATAACAGAGACAAGCACAGAGCTCAATGTCAACAACAAAGGCAATAAAAACAGGTGAGTGAAGCCCAAAATTGGTTCTTTGGAAAGACCCTGGCAAGACGGATGAAGATGGAAAAGAAGGGAAAAAATAGTATTAGGAATGAAAAGAATATAATTAAGAGAAAACAGAGGTTTAAAAGAAATTAAGAGAAATCTATCAAGAGCTGTATAGAGCTTAAATTTTAAATTTTAGACAAAACAAATACTCAGAATAGTATAACTTGGTAAAAACAAATCAGCAGAACTAGAATCTGAATTTCCCTTCAGCAGTTGAAGAAACTGAAGCAGAAGCATTGGGCCTCATCCAGCATGTGGAGGTTTGTTGCCAAATCCTATCAAACGTTCAAGGAACAGGGCACTCTAATATGATGGGAAAAACTTTCCAGAATATAAAAGGCAAAATACTTCCCAACTCTCCTATGCAGACAGAGTAATCTCGATGCCCAAACAAACATAGTACATGTACTAAAAAGTATAAGCCACTCACGTATTTGAATATAGATAAACATTTTAGCAAATTAAATCCAGCAAAGGGGTCGGGGGAGGGCCGGGGACTGGGAAGAAACCCAAATGCCTACACGGAGTTTAAACCTGGCATTCGAGGCAATTAGGGCAATTTAGCAATTTAGCATTTGAACATCTACAAATATCCACCACTATGTAAGGCGTTAAAGGAGAACTGTATGGTTACCCCGACAGATGGGGGGAAAAAAAATTGAAACAACTAGAAATCCAGTTGTAATGAAGTCACACAAACACGCACGCACACAACTCAGTACGCTGGGAACACAGGGACTTCCTCAAACTGATAAAGACTGTCTTCAGGAAAACCTGCAGCAAACATCATCCTGGATAAGAAGATATCAGAGTATTCGTAGCAGTTCCTTTAAAGAGCAGGAAGAAGGCAAGAATGCCCATTGTTACCCATCTCTGCAACACTGGAGGTTCTAGCGAGGTCAATGGGACAAGAGAAAAAAAACAAAGCATAAAGATTGGAAGGCGAAAGTATATCTGTCACTATCCACATTTGATATCATTATCTGCATAAATAGCCCAATACAACTTATTACAGTGATAACAGATTTAGCTAGTTATGAAAGTTTAACTACGTGACATTATAATACTGCTAGAAGGTGATTGCCTTTCTATACTCCAGCAGTAAACCATTTGAAAAGAAATGTTACAACTTCAATAAAATCTTCAAGGTACCTGGAATGAAATCTAACTAAGGGTGCGCAAGACCAGCATGTGTAAAATTATGAAATTCAACTGGAATATGAAAGAATACCAAAATAAACAGAAAGAGAACCCACGTTCATGGGTAGAAAGCTAATATACAAAGAGGTCAGTTTGCCCCAGGGACCCACAGATACCCATGGGTTTAATGCAATCAGAAAAAAAATTCCAATATCTATTTTTTGGGTTTTGTTGGTTTGTTTAGCGTTTCATACACTTATTCTAAAGCTTATACAGAAGGGTTAAGGACCCGGAATGGCCAACACAGACAGTCCTGAGGAAGAAGAAGGTGACACGGACGCCCTCCCTCCAGGCAGCGAGACTCACTCCTGAGCAATGGGAGGAGGGGAAAGGGCTCAGGTGCCTGGTGACGGAGAGACGCGACTCTGGGTGGCGGGAGCTCAATGCGATACACAGGTGATGTGTCACAGAGTTTGACACTTGAAACACATATAATCTTAATCGCTAATGTCGCCCCAGTACCTTTAATTGCAAAATAAAACTATTATAGAATAACGTTATTTAAATGTTTAAAACGACTCTCTAGAAGGTATGAAGAAAATAAGGCGATGGAAGCAACAGCAGCGTGTGGCTGGCGCAGGGACTGGGACCTCTGTGGCACAGCAGAGGCCCAGACATTAGAGGCGCGGTTGGTCCTCCCGCGCCTGGGAGGACCAACCGCGGTGGGCGTTCCTCGTGTCTGACGCAGGGGAGAGGTCGGTGGGCGGGGCCTTGGGGAGAAAGAAGAACAAAGTCTAAGAACGGTGCCTGGGCGAACGGCTCGGCCGTAGGGAACACAGGGCCAATGAGACTGATCCCTGAGTCAAACCTTTCCAAAAGGCCCTTTTCGATGGCTTAAGTCAGAAGGAGGAAAAGCAACACTTTGAGAAGATATATAAGCTATTAGCTACCTGAGCTCAGGGTAGGTAAAATTTAAACAAAACAAAATAAACAAATAATTAATGTGACTACATGAAACGTATTCTGTTCATGAAAAGATATAAGGGAAAGATAAGTCAAAAACTGGAAGATATTTGCAAGATTTGCAACTGACCCAGACTAATGTACAGAATAAAGAATCCCCTCATGTCGTAAGGAAAACACAGACAAGTGTATTAGAATAAGCAAAGGAGACGAATGTCTTCCACTGAGGAGTAAAAAGAAATGGACAATAAACATATGAAACGATGTTCAGTAATAATAAGAAGAAGGTAAATTGATTCAATATCTTCGGAAAACCACGCGCCATTACTGTGCGAAGTTGACTGTTCTTGTATTGTATGACCGTACAATGAGCTCTTGAGACACAAGCAGGAATTCACAGCATTTGCCTTTCAAATAACCCCCCACACAAATGCGAACAGAGAACAGTAGGTTCCCCCGTTGATTGTAACACAATGGTGTGGCGCACATGAAGACATGAAGGATTTTTAGAAATGCAGTGGAATGGAAAAAGCAAATCTTGGAAGATGCGGTTCTATTCTTACAAAGCTCAGGAACTATTGTCCACTGGTGGTTGTTGGCACCCATGCCAACGGGAATCCCAGATTGGAGGTGTGGCAAAGAAAGTTTAGTGCAAAACAGCTTGATTGTGATTCAGCCCGGCTGTGAGGCAGCCCTGGGGCCAGGACTCTCTCCTGGCAGACAGCCCTGCTGGGCTCCTGGGTGGTCTGCTCCACACCAGTCTGCTTTGCACTGCCCTGGTCTGCTCTGCCAAGATACCCTCGCTGTGCCAGGGATCCGCTCTCAAAGCCAGAGTGGAGCTGGCTTACTTGGACAGAATTTCCCACCCCTGATGCCCGAATGGTCTTCCTTCATGCAAATGAGGGCCCCAAATCCTCTCAGTTTGATTGGTTCAAAAGGCACTGTCCTGATTGGTCAGGATAGAGCTTCTCTGGTGGTTGGAGTTGTTGGACGGAGAAAGCCTCAGTCCTATTGGTTGAAACAGGATCCCAGGACCTCCTATATAAGGGCTGGCTCCGAGGGCAGAAACACAGCAGGCAGGCCGTCAGCAAGGAGGCAGGTGGTTCAGGGCAGGCTTCTCCCTGAACTGCGGTTTGTGTGAGAGGCCCCTGTGTAGAAATGGCTGCCAGGCTCTGGTTTTAAAAGTTTGAGCCCAGTTAGCCACCAGGAGCCCTTCTTAGTAAGTGTCTTCTTTCTCAGGGTTCACACTATGTAAAAAAAATAGCAAACACAAAATTCAGGGTAGTGGTACTTCTGGGAGGGAGGGAGGGAAGGAAGGAGGGAGAGAGAGGGGGAGCACACGGGGCAGGGGGGCGGGGAAGACACAGACGAGTGACTGGTAGCGTGTTCTAGTAGGGCCGAGTGGTGGGTTCACACCCGTTTGTTGTACTATACTTTGTAGCTCACACATAGTTACACATACTCTTTCTACGTCTCAAATACGACATTAAAGATATAATACAGAGTAAACATTTTAAAAGGCTGGCTTCCGTGGGAGATTCATATCCTCCAGTTTTCAGAACTTTGGTTTTATGCTGTTATTATCATTTGAATGACTTGTTTTGATCTATTCTGTTAGGAGACCACTTGCTCCCTCCCTGCCGTGGGTCACTTCACACGTGTGACAACGGCCAGTTCTTTCTCTCCTGACTCCAGAAGGGGGCACAGCAGGAGTGAGGGGTTGGGTGACACCTGTTCTTCTGAGAGGGAGTGACTTCTAGTCTTTGCTGCCCCCGAGACCGCCACGGGCGGTCCGTGAACGTGACCTCGGTGTTTGCTCTTCTGGCCAAGAAATGTGATGGGAGCGGGGCTTTCCTGAACAAGCATCGGGCAGGACCAGGTTGCGGACTGGTGAGCCTGGCCTTCGAAAACACGGCTGGGGCGGGAGTCAGTCTGTCTTCGGGGAGGGGCTTGGAGCTCTCTTCCCAGGCTGAAGATTTTGGGACTTTCCACCTTTGACATTCTGGTTAATGTTCCATTTCCCCACAAGCAAGTATAGTCAACAGCTTTGGTTGGGAAGGTTGTCTGCCTTTCGGGCCAAGGAGGAGTGGGAATAAAGGAAGCAGGGCGGGCGTGATTGGGCACGGGAGGGCGGAGAGGAAACACCGTGTTAAAAAGGAAAGGGAGGCAGGCGGCGGCCCACTCGGACGGAGGCTGCCGGGAAGGGCGGGAAGGCAGGGGAGGCTGTCTGGCCCCATGGGTGAAAACTCGGGACCCGTCTCCACCACTTCCTGGCTGGGTAACTCGTGGAAGAGACTTGGTTTCCTTGTGTGTAACATGGGCTAAAAATAAATATATGTTGCACGTTGCCTGGCACACGACACTCCCCCAATAAATGCAGACTTGAGTCACTGAGCTTTAACAAGCAACTGAGCATTTGAGTGGGGCCCACCGCCCAGCAGGGCACGGGGCCCAGGGGAGGCTGCCAGGGTGTGGAGGGAGTGGCAAACACCGCCATCGCAGCTCCCACCGCGCCCCTGCCCAGCGGGTCTGTGACGATTCCTCCAAGGAGAGGGCTGCCCCCGTGCACATGAAGTCACCCAGGAAGTGTCCTTGCGACACAGCGGACGTGTCCAAACTGCCTTCTTTTCCTCTGGTGCCTACGAGAATCCACTGGTTTCCGGTAAGGCGGACTGGTTCCACCACTAGGCATTTAAGCAACGGACACTCGAATGCAAATAACACCAGTTGTGGTGTTTGGTGGTTTTGGTCCGGGGCTTATGTCTTTCCTGCTTGGAAAGTGGGGCCTCTGAGGAGCAACACTAGCTCTTGAGATGCTAAAAAAGCTTCAGAACCTCATACACCTGGGCAGCTGGAACCCTAGAATCCCCACGGCGGAGTCACAGACCCTCCGAAGCCCTGGGTGTGTGCATGCAGGTATTGGCAGAGGGGTGTGGGGCAGGGACACCGAAACAACAAACTGACATGGGGTGGATGAGATCAAAGTCACACACAAAAGACAAACTGTTTCTGAAGCCTGAAGTAGACAGACACCCGGTGATGACATGCCAGCGTTGCTACCTGTCCCCTGGTCCTGGGGCAGGCAGAGGCCGTGGGTAGGTGCTGTCGGTGGCGGCCTGGGCCCGCTCACAGAAGAGGCGGCCCAAGGATAAGGTGGAGCCGCCAGACACCCCTCCCACCTTCCCCGGAAGGCTCTGAAGGTCTCGTCCAGGGTCTTGGCTCCCAAAGCCGGTCCTGCAGGTTAATAAAAACGTCAAGGAAGTCGGTAACTCAGAAAAATCAACAGCTGAAACCGTTAAGATACAGTGGCGAAGGGGGAAAGTAGAGTTCTCTTAGAAAAAAAAAGGCGTGGGTTTGTTGTTTTGTTTTTTTTTTGCTAAAGAGTAAAGAAAAATAAGTAAAATATTTTTAAAATGTGTCTGTTTCTATCAGATGAATGGAAAACATACTTGGATAACACAGGACTTGCTTGGTTTAATTAACCCGGCCACACGGAAGGGGCAAAATCGCCCTGAGTCGAGAACAGCCTGGCTTCCAACCACAGGAGCTGGTCTCCCAGGCTGACGCCAGCCAGGGCTGGCTCTAGCACTTTCCATCCACGGCCCCACTGACCCCACACGCAGGAGAGAGGACAGTGGCGTCCCCAGTTTAAGTGTGCCATTTACTGGCACTAGTGATGGAATTCGTCTTTCAATTGGGTAACCCAGCCCCTTCCTCACCCACCCCCAGCCCATTTCCTTCTTTTCCTCTCCTGGAGATAGCCTGTCCATCCGGTTATTAAGCTATTGTTCCTTGGGTCCTCCTGTCCTCTGCTTTGTCAGGATGCGAGGCCGGGGCCTCCCCAGGCACATTTCTGGGCTGTCAGCTGGGTTCGTCTGGAGGGGGGGGTGTGGGAGGGGAGTGGGCCCCCAGAGGGAAGCGAGGAGGCTGGGGGAGGGAGACAGCCCAGCTCCTTCCAGCCCCACGGCTCTGTGGGGAGGGGGCCCAGCTATTCCCAGGGCCCCCCTGGTTGTGGCAGGTCCGTCCTGTGGCGGAACCAGCCTCACTTAGCAACACCTGACCCCTGACTCCAGCACCAGCAGGTGTCCCCAGCACAGAGGCCCGCCCCCCCCCCCCCCCCGCCCTGTAAGGGGTCCCTCCTCTCAGCCTCCATTTGTGCTGGTTCCAAACGCTTCCCCTTCCCCTTCGCTCCGCCAGCCCCCGGGGCTGGTGGCTGCGTCCCGCAGTCGCTGCCTCTATGGCGTCTTCAAGTTCCTTCTCTCTTTCTAGATGTTTAGTTACCTAGTCACCTTTCAACTTTTGTATTTGTTTATTTTTATTGTGTTGTCTTTTTCCCATTACCCTTTATCCCCCTATATGCTGTTCTACTGCCCCCTGTGCCCTACCACCCCCACAATCGCCACACTGTTGCTGGGGTCCATGAGTTCTTCCTCTGTGTTTTGTTTTTTGCTCAATCCCTCCACACCCCAAAGCCCCACCCCCTGAGCTGTCATGGGCTCTCCATCTCCGAGCCTGCCTCTGTTCGGCTTCTTGGTTCAGTCTGTTCATGAGGTTCCACTTACAAGCGAAATCGGGTGGTACTTGTGTTTCTCCGACCGGCTTACTTCACCTGGCATGACGCCCAGTTAACTTCATACTCAGTTGACAAAGCTGCAAGTTAGACGTTCTCTCTGGTGGAGTAACTGGTGTGATTCCTGTCCCTGACGTGTGCGATAAATATAAGTTAATTACATATATGCCACCGTCACTTTCTGGGGCTCAGGGAGTCGGCATCCCAGACCTGATTCTACCACCAGTTTCTAGAGTAACCACATAAACGGCCCCCCAGCTCGTCCTCCTGCTCTGTGCCCACCTCTCGGTTAACCAAGTTCTCCCCGCCAGCCCCTTCTTAATTGTGAGTGTAATTAGTGTTGTGCTAATAATAATACTAATACTATCATTGGTTCTGAGCTTATCATGTGCCCCATAGTTCCTTATTTGTATCTTCCCATGTAGCCCTCAAAACAGCCCATAAAGGAGACACTAGTATAGTCCTCGCTTCGTGCACAACCACGGTGCTGGCGCCCCGAGCGGTGAAAAGACCTGCGGGGACTCGGAGCTCGCGCGGGCCGGCAGTCAGCTCAGGCCGCTGCGCCAGGATCCGTGCGCATGCGCGGCGCCCTCGGGCTGCAGCACTGGGGACAAACAGACTCTGGAGCACCGCTCTGCCACCGCTTGAGCCGGACTAGGGGCCCCGGGGGGCCTCGTTTGGACTCTAAGGACCTCGTGGTAACTGGACTGCCTCTGTGAAGACTCTAAATAAGGCCACACATCCTGAGGGGTGCGGGTTCGGCCCTGGCCGGGTGAACTGGAGGGTGGGGGTGCAACTCAACCGCGACAAGACTGGGAGGAGCAGTGAGAGTCACACTAAGAGGGCCAGCTCTCCGCGGCCCCCGAGTTCCCGCGGGTGCGGGCAAGGGTTTGGGCAGGCTGGGAGGTCGCACCAGGGGTCTTCTGGGAAGCATACGACGGAGTGCTCCGGAGTGACGTTCTGGGCCGTGGGAGGCCCCGGGAGCCTGGACTCCGGCCGTGATGGGGTGAACCAGGGAGTCGACAGGCTGGCCCCGGTGCTGGTGATCTCTTGGGCAAGATGGCAAGCGGTTCTGGCTCCCTCTCTTCCACTCTTGGTAGTTTGCTGCCTGCTGGGAGCGCAGGCCTCCTCGGGAGCCGTTTCCTCGGGTGGTGTGGAGGGTGGCGTGGAGGGTGGCGGGGGTTCCTGCTAGAAATAAAGGGACAGGAGGTCCCCCTACGGCCATCAGAGAACCGAGTTAGCACTCCTGAACTCCACTGACTGCCCTGTGCAGAGGGAGGTCCATGATCAATCCAGAGCCTTTTTGACGTCCCTCAGTTAAGCAGAGGGCTCACCCCGTCGACTTCCATTTTGTGATAAGAAGAAAAACAACACCCCTAAGAGCCTGGAGTGCGCTGAGGGCCGCTCCGAGGCATCCGCCTTGGTGAGCCGAGGGGCAGGGATCCCTGAGGGGGCGGGGCAGCAGCCCCTTGAAGAGGAGCAGGTGATACAGAGAATTTCTGGAGCCCACCAGAATCCATTGCACCGAAGGCCGCCCCGCTAGCCAGGCTGAAAGGGAGAAACAGAGCAGAGGGTCAAGGCCCTGGGCAGCACCCAGATGGGAGAGGCCCTGATGACCTCGACCCCGGGGCCGATGGCCCCATGTACCCAGAGTCTACTCAGCCTCCCCCCGCTGCCTCCTCACCAACACCCAGCCCCCCTCCCATCACCCAGGATGGTGTGGTGTCAGAGACCACGGCTGTCCAGTCAGCTCCCCCACTCCCAGGCTAATCACCCCAACACACATGCTTGCCACTTCCTCTGTTGTACACAAGAAACTATCAATTCAGAAGAATCAGATGAGGCAACACCGAGAGCAGCCCGGAGATAGAGATCTGGTCAAAGCGCGAGATAAACTGAAGCGGGAACCGACGCCGGGCCTCGGGGAAGATGCGCTGAAATGAGTCTGAGCACCACATGGGTCCTGGACGGGGCGGCCGACAGCAGGGTGGGGTGGGGCTTCCCCGAATGGGGAGAGGGGCCCCATGGGCCTCAAGCTCCCCTCCTCGCTCTGTGAGGCCAGTGCCCCAGGCTCCCCGTGGCTGTGCGGGACCCCCATCCTCTCTGAGCGCAGCCCCCCACACCCATGTCTCCTGGCTGCTCCGCGGGCACCTCTGTCCTCAGAATGCCCAAAGGCAGAGGCAGTTCTGTGCCTGGAGTCCTACTCACAGGATCTCCATCCAGGCCCCTCCCCAAGGTGCTGCCCAGGGGCCTCTGCGTTCTCCCCTGGAGCACGGCCCCAGGACAGTGTCCTCAGTGACGTCCTTAGACTCTCTGGCACCCATGGCCGAGCCACTGTCCCCGTAGCCCCCAGCTGGAGGGAGACGCAGGTTCATTCTCAGCCGTAGCGCCGGCCCTGACCCAAGACGGGAGGGCTGCCCAGGAGGGCAGCTGCTCCTCTCTTCCCCTTGAGACCGTCCCCACCCCTGGGCCAGCCTTCTAATCCTGAGAGCCGGGGCCCACCTGCGCCTGACCCCTGAGCTCCTGCGCTTCCGCCTGGAAACGCAGGGCGATGCTCGACGTTCTGAAGAATGTCTACAAAGAAAGCTACCTCTGGCGTTACACTCCTGACGAGGATCCCACTAGGATCGGGTGCAAGCCCAGGGTGTCCCCTCTCACACTGCTTGTCAACGTCGCACCAGATGTTTGAGTGAATGCAGGAGATAAGAAAAGAAAGTGAAAGGTATACAGACTGTAAGCACTAAATAAAACTGGTTTTGTTCACAGATGATGCAATCAGTTATGTAGAAACTCTTAAAAAAATGGACAAAACAGCTCCTGGAAATAAGTGATTACAGGCAAGATTGCAAGATACACGATTAATGTACAAAAGTCAAAGGTCAATTATTTCCTCTATAGCAGCAATGAACAAGTTGAATTCTAAATTAAAAACAGAATGGCATTTACATTAACCCCGACAATAAAATGCTTATGTATAAATTTACCAGAAAACATACAAGATCTATATGAGAAAATCTATAAAACTGATGAATAAAATCAAAGAACAAACTAAATGGAGAGGTATTCTATGATCAGGAACAGGAAGATGCATTATTTTCAAGATATCAGCCCTTACCAACTTGCTCTATAGATTCAACACAATCCCATTCGGACCCCCAGGAAGTTATGTTGTGGGTATCGACCGACACATTAGTTGGAGAAGCAGAAGACTCCGAATCGCCAGCACAGCGCTGAAGGAGAAGAACTGAGTGGGAGGGCCGATGCTCCCTGACTCGGACCTACTGTAAAGCTACAGCAATCAAGACAGTGTGATCATGGCGAGGAAACAGATGAACGCATCAATGGGACCGAACAGAGAGCCCTGAATAGCCCTCCATCTGGATGGTCAACGGGACCTGGACGAGGGAGCAAGGGCGGCACGACGATGCACAGCCAGGCTCTGCGACAAACGGTGCTGGAACAACTGGACATCCGTGGCGGGGGGGGGATGAATCTGGACACTCTTCGCACAAATTGACTCCAAGTGGACCCACAACCTAAATGTAAAATGCAGACCCACAGAACCCCTGGAAGATAACACGGGACAGAACCTGGTGACTCTGGGGACAGGGATGACTGGTACACCCTCCAGCAAAGGCATGGTGCATGACAGAAAAAATCGATCAGGTGGACTTCATTACAATTAAAAACTTCTGCTCTACAAAAGACAGTGTCATGAAAATAAGAAGACCAGCCACAGAATGGGAGAAAACATTTGTGAAAGACACATCTGTTAAAGTGCTATGATCCAAAGTATTCAAAGAACTCTTAAAACTCAACGACAGGAATACCAACAACCTGAGCGAAAAATCGGCCATGTCACCAGAGAAGATGAACAGACGGCAAATAAACTTGTGAAAAAGTTCTCCACATCCTGGGTCGTCAGAGAAATGCAGGCGAAAACGACAAGCAGACGCCACCACACGCCTCCCAGGGCGGCCAAGGCCAGAGCAGGGGCAGCCCTGGGGGGCCAGAGAGGCCCGCGAGCTGCTGCGGGCAGGCCAAATGGCGCGGCCGCTTGGGAAGACAGTTGGGAGGTCCCTTCCAAAGGAGCTGGACACGTATGTCCACACAAAAACCTGCACACGGATGTTTACAGCAGCTTCACTTACAACTGCCAACACGGGAAGCGGCCGAGGTGTTCTTCAGTAGACAAATGCAAAAGCACACTGTCGGACGTCCAGACAACGGAACATTGTTCAGTGCTCAAAAGGCACGAGCTACGAAGCCATGAAAAGACACCAAGAAACCTTAAATGTGCGCTACTAAGTGAACAAAGCCAGGCTGCAAAGGCTTCATGCTGTATGATTCCAACTATGGGGCTTTCTGGAAAAGGCAGGACACCTGGCTGGCGTAGCTCAGTGGATTGAGCACAGGCTGCGAACCAAAGTATCGCAGGTTCAATTCCCAGCCAGGGCACATGCCAGGGTTGCAGGCCACAGCCCCCAGCAACCGCACATTCATGTTTCTCTCTCTCTCTCTCTCTCTCTTTCTCCCTCCCTTCCCTCTCTAAAAATAAATAAATAAATCTTAAAAAAAAAAAGAAAGAAAGAAAAGGAAAGCAGGACGATGGAGACAGGAAACAGATCCGCGGTCGCCAGGGGTGGAGACAGGACCACGCAGGAGCATGGAGCGCGTTTAGGGCAGCGAAGCCATTGTGTGCGGTGCTGCAATGGTGAGCAGGTGTCGTTGCACATTTGTCCAAACTACAGAATGCACGAGACCGAGAGTGCAGCCTAATGTGACTTGCTGTGGGTGACGATGCTGTGTCAGGTTCACGGGCTGTCACCCATGTGCCCTCTGGGGCCAGATGTTGATATCGGGGGAGGCCATGCATGCGTGGGGAAGGGGGTGTAGGGAAAATCTCTGTACGCTCCTTTCCATTTTGCTGGGAACCTAAAACTGCTCTAAAGAAAATGAAGTCCTAAAGTTATTTTTAAAGCTCAAGATGAGGGCCTGCCGTGTTCTGTCCCTCACCAGCTGGCTCCTGCACCCGGCACCGGGTGCTCCCGGCCCCCAGCCCTTGGGGGCGCCGGCAGCCTGCCCTTCAGAGCAAGCCTGCTTTCCCATTCACTCTCCTGGGCCTCGGACAGGGACACCCCGCTCCTTGGGTGACTGCTACCTGCCACGAGTAACAACCGCCTGAAGTCTCTTAGCTCCGAGCTTTCCTGCCCAGAGAGCTGGTGAATCAGACCGTCTCTCAGAAAGGAGCGGCCTGTCGGGCAGGGATTTTCCTGGAAGGCCTGGCGCCGGAGCGGTTGTCTCTCTGCCTCCGCGCAGAGGAAATGCCGTCGGGCTCTAATCTCCCTCGTGACTCCAAACCACACAGTTCGGTTCCCACTATCTCCTTCACCACTCTGGCCCGCCCTTGAGAAACAGCAGGCGGTTTCAGGGGCCCCCTTCACAGTTCCCCCTTGGGGGCTCAGGACGCCCCTGCCAGTGGGAGATGTGTGTTGGGCCCCCTTCTGGCCTGGGAAGGGCTACTGGTGCAAGGCAAAGCCGCCTGGGTGGTCCAGCGACAGGGCAGGAATTTTGAGGGCTCAAAACACAAATCCTCCAACTCCAGGATGTCAGAGCGGCACCCCCAGCAGGGAAACCAGTTCCTCCCACGACTCCTGAAAGAACATTTGCCACGCCCAGGACTCAGCGGCTGGCCCAGAGCAACTGCTCTTGGGGGCCTCGTGCCCCCCAGCCCTGCCCCTGCCCTCCCTCCACCCCCTCAGCTGCACAAAGAAACACCTAGTCATCCCCCTCCCCGCTCTGCAGGGTTACGGGTCAGTGTCATCAGCAGACCCTGTGATTCCATCCTTTAAATAGGTCTAGAATCCTCTCACTCTTCTCTCTTCCTGCTGTCGCCACCAGAATCCCAACCAGCGTCGTCTTGCTCTGGTGACTGCCCACCCAGTGGTGTCCCCGTCTTCAGCCTGTTCCCAGCACAGCGCCCTGAGCCATCTGTCCAAAAAGTAAATCCGACCCGATCACGCCTCTCCTTGAAATGCTCGTAGCCTCTCAGTGCCCACAAGATAAAGTCCCAAATCTTGCCGTGGTCCCAAAGGCCCCCAGAACCCGGGCTGTCCCCATGTCTCCAGACACCTGAAAAATAACGGTCCCACGGAAGAGAAGACGGCGGCGGAAAGGAGCACAGAAACTACCCATTGCTGTGTGTGAACTGCCCCAAAGCTCAGCCATCTGAAGCAACGACCGTTACCTGAAACAGTGTCTGAGGGTCGGAAACCTGGGAGCAGCTCAGCTAGGCGGTTCTGGTTCAGGATCGCTCGTGAGGTTTCATTCAAGTTCATGGATGGGGCAGCGGCCCTCTGCAGGCCGGAGCGGGGCTGAAGGATCCATGTGCAAGGTCACTCGCATGTTCGCTGGCAAAAGGCTTCAGCTCCATGCCCAAAGGCTGCTCATGGCATGGCCGCTGGCTTTCCCAGAGGGAGGGATCTGGGGGCGGGAGGGTGTTGGGGGTGAGAGAGAGCGAAAGAGCCAGGATGGAAGCCACAGGGTCTTTTCATAGCCTAATCTGAGAAATGGTGTGCCATCGTGTGCCCTGTGCTGTTGGTCCCACAGACCGGCCCTGGCACACGGTGGGGGGTACTCCATGCGTGTGAGTGAGCTCAGAAGATGGGAACCACTGGGGGTGACCTTGGAGACAACTGCCGAGTGGACAACAGGTCTCGGCTGCCACGTTGCCCGCTCGCTGAGTTGAACGGAATAGAAACGAAGGGAATGTGTTGAAGTGAAGGGTTTCTGCCTTCAGGGGGGAGAGAAGGAACAGGAGAAGAAAGCTCACAGTAACTCTGTGCCTGCTACACACGAGCCATGTGCGCAGGCCATTGCATCGACTTTCCCCAACGGCGCTGCGACAGGTAGGAGGTGATGCCTCCATCTCATGAGTAAGAGCACCGGAGGCCAGCCCTTGGCCTGCCCTCCCTGCCACCGGCCCTTTCTGAAGCCGCCCCCCACCCGCAGCTGGCTCTCGGTCTGTGCTGCTTGAATTAGCTGAGCCTGTTTGATTCTCTTCCCTGAACCTGCACAAGGGAGGCTTGATGAGAGAGTGAGGATTCAGAACTGGGAACAGAAGCTGAGACCCACACTGTGGGGACCACTGATTCGCCACTGGGATTCCCCATCAGTGAAGGACTGGTTACCCCAGGGGCTGGGAGGGAGGCTGGCTGACAGCCCTCGCAGGGGCAGCCTCTGCCGCAGAGCTCCGCCCTGCTCTAAGTCAAGTCCTTTGTGTGGGGGGGGGGGGGTACAGGGAGGGGGTAATACAGTGACTAATGGATACAAAAGGCCTGACCATCTTGGCCCAACTCAAGACAACTCCAAAGGGACCTTCTGGCCCCTGCAGGGTCGGCCAAGGCAAGCTGTAGGCCTGAGCCACAGTTCAGCGTCTCTCTCTGCCCGGCCCTGCTCCCATCCCCGCCCTTCCCCCCCCACCCCACCCCCGTTCTCCCCAGGGCTCGCCTTAGCCAATGCCCTGCGCACGAAGCAGCCTCAGAGTCTCCTTCTTGGGAAACCTGACCTGTTGCCACAGTTCAAGAAAGCAGGCACGGAGACAAGGTTCCGGATGTGCCCCCGGCAGGGAGACCCCGCGCTGGTGGTCAAGATGCAGGGGTGGTGGTCCCCACCGTGACTCCAGCTAATCCTCCCGGGCACGGCCCCGGGAGAGGGGCCATGGTCTACTGCGAACTCCACCGGGCGGCCGCAGCTCCAACGGCGGCTGATGTGCCTCGTGTTGCCTCTCTATCCTCGGTGACAATAGAACCCAGAAACACTGGACTCCCTGGACAGCCTGTAGAACAGCCCATTGACCCCAGTGACCCGTCGCAGCAACGGCACCGCACTCAACGACCCAGGTGAGCGAGCAATGGCCAGCACACGAGCAACCTTGACAAGGCAGTGAACTCCAGTGGGTAGAAAACAAACTTTCCCATGGAAAGTCAGGGATTTCCACTTTTTCAGGGTGCAGGGGTCGAGGGAGTCCTGGGCCATTCCATCCACAGTGAAGGACGAAGTGTCGCATATTCCAAACCTGGGAAGACGGCTGTGACCTGCCCCCCCCACCCCGCGCCCAGGGGGCCACATAAAACGCTGCCAGGTCTGAGGGGGACCCAGAGAAGCAAAGAGTTCGGCAGTAGGTCGAGCTACGGTGCCAGCAGCCCTGCCACTCAGGCCCCATGGCGCAGCAGAAGGTACCCTACTGGAGGGGTCAGGGGTGGGTGAAGATGCCACGTGGCAGGCCCCCATCAATGAGAGCATTGTGACGGGGACCCCTGGGGTCCTGGGGCAAGGCCATGCCATCTGCAGGGGAGAACGGTGCACTGTTTGGAAGACAGCTCTTTGCACGCTCTGAGACCCCAATAAAGACACAATGCTTAGATGTGGGGCACCCCATGACCACATGGCTGCAACTGGCTACAGTGATTTGGGTTCTGTCAAACACGCCAGGTCATCCAGGGGAGGTGGTGCACCTGGGCTCCAGTGTGAACAGGACCGAGGGCAGAAAACAGACTCGCGGCAGGAAGGGACAGCTGCCTGCACCGGGGCGCCTGCCGAGCTCACGATTAGGCGATTAGGCGGCAGAGGATAGGAGGCCCCGAAGGCCAAGCTGACAGAGGAAGTAAAAGCTAAGCGTGATTCATACGTGGGCCAGCTGGGTGTGTGGGTACCAGCAGACAAGGAGAGGCAGCCCACAGAAGAGTGATCTGGAAAGACGGGGGCAGGAAGAGTCCTCCTGCTGGGCGGAGCTTTGGGCAGGGCATTTGCTCCTTTACTTTGAGTGGAAAGAGAAGCAGACGCAGGTGAGGATAAATGTAGACTCATCACGGGCCCAGGCTGTGGCTGGTCCCGCATCACAGCTCAACCTCTGCTATCTGTCCTGCTTCCTGTCCTTCCCTCTTCTAGGTTCGGGTCCCGAGGGCACAACCCGCTCACCTCCATCCATCTCAGAGCCTGCCCACCAGGGGGGGTCCCAGCCTGTGACACAGAGAGAGAGGCAGGGGACAGACCGTGCGACGGAAGAGCCCGGGGGAGCCCTGAGCAGCACAGGGAGCCGGGCTGAGGGTGCTGATGGGCAGTGGCAGGAGGGAGGGGGCGAAAACAGAGCGCAGTGGTCACAGTGGTAGCAGGTGCCGCTGTGCAGGGACTGACAATGTAACCGGTTCCTAGAGCGGTCTCAACTTCTCAGCCACCTGCAGCGCCGCGACCACTTTCTCGGTTCTGCAAAGCTGGGCCCTGTGGGTTCCCAGGGGTGCCCACCCTCCTGCACGGGGGGCAGGCTGCCCGCTGTCTCCCAGTGTCCGCACCGCCCTTTTAATCCTCCTAATAAAAGAATGTGTACTGGACACATAGTGTATTGGGTTTAATGGTGTCCCACCCTCCAAAAGATGCGTTCACATCCTAACCTCTAAGAAAAACACATGTGGGCATGACCTTATTTGGAAAAAGCTTCTTTGCAAACATAACCAAATTAAGGATCTTGAGATGAGATCATCCTGGATTACCCAAGCGGACCCTAAATCCCTTCTAAGGACAAGCATCCTCCTAAGAAAAAGGCCAGGGAGAACTGCAGGGGGGAGGAGGGGAGGCGGTGCGAAGGCAGAGGCAGAGATGGGGGTTATGCAGCTGCAGCCTCGGGCAGCCAGGAGCCACTGGCAGCTGCAGGAGGCCAGCCTGTACCCTTCCTAGCATCTCCAGAGGGAAGAGGGAGCACAGTGCCCTTCCCTACCCCAATTCAACAGATTTTGGCCTTCGGAACTGTGAGAGAATAAATTTCTGTCATCTTAAGCCACACAGTCTGTGGTGATTCGTTGCTGCAACTCTAGGAAGCTAACATGCGTAGCGACCAGGAATGAAGAGGAGGACATTCCCACTGTCCCTTGCTGCTGAGTGTGGCCAGAAGACAGAGCCCTGGTCCGTGGGAAGAAGCGGAAGGGACGTGTGACTCTCCCAAGTGCCGCTGCTACCAGCCAAGGTGGCCTTGAGACGCTGAGGATCCAAGGGTGGAACCTGCAGAGGTTCCCTCCCAAGAAGAGCAATTAACCAACTGTTCCCAAGTTCAAGTCCAAGACTGAGTTCTCACCAATCCACAGTATTAAGGGCGGGGGAGGGTGGATAACAATGATAAATGCAAAGGACCGTTCTTTATTCTGAGATTAAATCTTTCCCTTTTGGGAAAGAAAAATTCCCTGGAGAAATTAGCAACGGTGGATGGTGTGGCCACCACCCCTGACCTTCACATCTCCTGGTTCCTCTTATTCCTGACATTCCAGGAAGGGAACTAGAAGAAAGAAGACACATCCCCAATTTAAGAATTAGGAATTGATGGCAAATTTCGTGAGCAGCCCTTAACCAGAAAGGAACCGCTAGCCAGTAAGCTGCTTTTAAAAATGTTCCTACCTAGTACCAGACCTCCAGCCAAAGGCTGGCAACGCTACAAGGGTCGCCGCAATAATCTGGGGAAAAGCGGGTGGGGAATGTCACTGGGTCTGGGACCCTTCCAGTAGCGCCCAGCGTGGGGCAGCGGTCAGGGGCCAGGCGGCATTTTCTGCAGAGAACTCCGTGTATTACAGGCTCCTGCGAGGGCTCAGAGCGGGAGAGATATCCGGGTGGGGGATGGGGGAAGGTTTCATGGAGAAGGGCAACGCATCTGAAATGGGTTTCCAGGATGAATAGAATTGATTACTTTGTACATATTTTGAATAGGTAATACAATCGAAAATTACAGGGAGAATTCTTGCTCTGACCCGAGAACAGTCCCCTTCCATCCAAGGTGAATTTAAACCTTGAGTTTTATTATGTATTTTTTAAATGATTCTAAAAGCTCCTACATCCCTATAGTATAAACTTGAAAAAGTCCACGGATGCCATCTGGTTAGTATCTCTCCACCTCTCTGCACCCCTACCCCCTCCCCAGTTATTTCCTAGGTTTTGTTTGTTTGTTTGTTTTTTGCACGGCAGGGTGCAGGGTGCAGGGTCATTTCTTTCATGTCTGCTCCAGAGACATGGAAACCCAGCACCAAGGCCCATGCCTCCCCAAGGCCACGCTGGCTTGTGAGGAGGGGCTGCGGGGGAAGCTAATTTGCAGCCCAGTGCTCTGTCCTTGGAGGAGAGAAAACAGAGCCTTCAGCTGGATGTTTGGGATGACGTCAAAGCGCATGGAAGGTTATGATGCTGGCCATCTTGCAAAGTTCTATCTGGCTTCTTAGCCAAACATGCTAGAGGATTAACAAAAAAAAATGCCTTATTCCTTTCATTTTTAAAATTATTTATTTATTTATTTTTTAGAGAGAGGGGAAGGCAGGGGGAAGGAGAGAAGCACCGATGGGCTGCCTCTCGCACGCACCGGGACCTGTGACTGGGCCCGCAACCCAGGCGTGTGCCCCAACTAGAAACCGAACCGGCAACTTCACGCTCTGCGGGACAGCCGACACACCCCATTCCCCCCCACCCCCACCCCACCCCACCGAGCTCAACCGCACCAGTCAGGGCGATGCCCAGTTCCTTTCAGATGCTCGGTTACTTCCTGATAACATCTTGGCTGAATGCGCAGAACAGAAACTTCCCCTTGTTTTTAGGTTAAAAGGGGGCTGTGAGCATAGCTACTTCTCCATCGCGACCTGATAATGGTCAGCTCGGACGTTACGCACGAAAAGCTTTGGATACTAGAATCTCCTCAAAGTTATAAAACTAGCACATGAAATTGCAGTGGAAATTTTCAAAACGTCGGCGTTGCTAAAAATGGTGTCCCCGGGACGGACGCGGGACAGCGGCAATGCTCACGCACCCCTCGCGAGAGGCTGTGCTGGGGCGGAGTCGCCCGGGGTCTGAGGCTCCCATAGGGCAGTGCCTCGGAGCCCACCCCCCAACAAGAGACACCGGAATGTGGGGGGGGGGGGGCAGGGATGCGGTGTTGATCAGAGGGAACGGTCTATGGTATGAAAGGAAGGGAAGGCATCAAGGAGTGAAGTAGGTGGATTCAGTAGCTTAAGCGGGTGCCCGTGAAGTGGATTGTTTGGCAGTTTGGAGTCAGGTCCTCGCTCTGTCGTCAGATCTTGTGTTGGGGGGAAAAAGGTAAACTGATCAACAAACAAGCCATAACTGAGGATCGGCTTGCACGCTTCTGCCCTCAGGAGGGAGGAGCGGTGGAGCGGGGCCCCTGGCTGGCCAGGCTGGGTTGGGGAACTCACCCAGGGCCACCCTGCGCATGCTCCGCTTGGCCGCCCAGCGCACCCGCGGTAATGGCGTTGCTGATGAAAAAAAGTCAAGTACAGACGACAGAGGCAGCAGGGGCTACCATGCAGCACACCTCAAGCTTTCACAGGCTCACACGTCACCTGGGGACCTCATTGAAATACGGGTTCCGGTTCACTGGGTCTGCGGCAAGGCCTGAGATTCTGCTGTTCTGACAAGATGCCCGCTGATGCTGCTGCTGGTGGCCCGGGGGACCACACTTGCAGGGGCAAGGGCCTGGCTGGCATCACTTTTGGGGACGATCCGGGACGGTTTGTGGAGCAGCCCGAGAAGGACGTCATCAAGGGGAAAGAATATGTGTCTCATGTAAAAGGGCGCCACGGGGAGAACCCCATGAGCTGCAGGCAACCGGAAACTACTGAGAGCTGAGCCCGGCGCGGGGTGGCGCCCATGAGTCCGCGCAGGGTCTCAGCTCATCCTGAACCCACGTGCTTCCCCTCTGTGTGCTCTGACAGGTCGGGCCCTGCGTGACGGTGGCTGAGGTGGCTGCGGGTGCTACAGGCAGAGCACAGTGTCCAGAGGTAGGAAGGAGGTCTTCTCTCCAAAGGGGGGGTCTCCCACCACGTCTCCCCGGCCAGACTGAACGCGTGTGCCCCTCACCAAGCCAGTTGCTGGCAAGAGCAGAATTATCCCGAGCAGCCCAGATGAGTCACGTTCCGCCTTCTTGGCCGTGGGGACAGGAACAGTTCTAAGATCTGATGATTCCGATATCTGTTCTATTGTTTGTTGTTTCTGCTTACTTTCACCCGTGGTGGCTTGTTCCCCTTTGCGTGTAGTGGTTTTGTCATGAGTCCATGTGTGGAAAGGTACATGCAATATCCCCTTCTTTGTGGAACTCGGCCATGGTGTCCTCTATAAATGGTTAGCGGGAGCTTGGTGACAGAGAGACATCTGGGGCCCAGGTGTCCCACGGCTCCTCCTGGGGAGGGGCCAAGTTGGTGTTTGAAATAAGTCACGTGGCTGCATGTCCACACTGTGGCACCTGCTCCCTCGAAGGGAAACCAAGCAAAACAGGAACTCAGGGCAGGCAGAGGAGGGGGCTGTCTCTCCAACACCCTGTGCTATTCAGGTCCATGATTCCAGGATTGGGCGCACACGGGGCAGGACACCCTCCCCCCCCCAAAAAAAAAACGGCCATTCCCACCCCAAGGAGCTCTCCCTTTGAGCTTCGCTTGTGGCCGTATTTCCAGGGTCTCTGCACCCCATCCCAGACCTCAGGCCCTAATCCACTGCCTCCCTTCTGGGGGCACCTGAAACTTAAGTTACTCGAGCCGCTGGCAAGAGGGGCGTGGCCTCGCCTTTCCTAAATGAAAAGGAGCCCGCAGATCTCTCCGGAGGTCCGCGCTGAAACAGAGATTTGGGTTTCATAGAAGATGTGGATGGAACTCTCGCGGGAAAACAGCTCGCTGTGAGCGAGGGCCTGGGTGGGACTCAGGAACGCCGTCACTTACGGGGTGGGCAGAGAAAGGAGAGAGGACAAAGGAGGAAGAGAAGAAAGTCGGAATGTGTGGTGTCCTGGAGGCCGAGGCAAAGCACGTGACCCGCACTCCATGCGCCACAGCCTGAAGCCGCCGCCGCCGCTGTGCAGGGCGGCAACCCCGGCTTCGGCAGCGTGGGGGGCCCTGCGGGACTCGCCGGCCGCAGTGCTGTGGAGCAGAGTCCCCTGTTGAGTCCCCGGCTGAGGAACAAGTTGCAAGGGTGGGAGGCGAGAAGTGATGTCGGGACATGTAGAGAGACTGTAGGAACGGCACGTATCTCCTCTGCCCAAGGAGGTGTCCCCCACCATCCCGTTTACTGCCCCAGCCTGCTCTCCCCTCGCCTGCCCAGTCCCCTTAAAGAGCTCTACTTCTTTTACGCAGGGCACGTATCCCCTCCCCAAACACTACGTGCGTTCCCTTCTTTACCGATCATTACATTCCCTGTAGATTGTGTACCTCCCTTCTGAGACTGCGAGAATCCCAAAGGCAGAGAACCTTGTCTGTTTTGCTCACTGATGTGTCCTCGGGGCCTAGTGCAAGGGGTTGGCACTCAGTAGGTGTTCAAAAACTCTGAACAAATGGATGAATGAATGGGGAGAAGAATGGGATTTGAGAAGAATGTAGGGGGAAGAGAGTTTTTTTTTTTTTTTAAAGATTTTATTTATTTTTAGAATGGGGAGGGAGGGAGATAGAGAGAGAGAGAGAGACATTAATGTGCGGTTGCTGGGGGTTATAGCCTGCAACCCAGGTATGTACCCTGGCTGGGAATCGAACCTGCGACACTTTGGTTCGCAGCCCGTGCTCAATCCACTGAGCTATGCCAGCCAGGAGAGTTTTGTTTTTAAAGATGGCACAATCCAATGATGTCTATGGCAGAGGGAGACTCTTGGTGTGAAAACAGAATACGGAGAAGTGGGGCTGGACGATTCAAGGGCTTGGAGACGAGGGGTGTCCCGGCCCACCGGGAGAGGAGAGTCAGTCGGATCCCGTGCAGGAGCGAGCGGGGACTCAAAGGCCAGGCAGGCAGGGTCACGGAGTGTCTTCAGTAACTGTGACAGACTCAGGGTTCGTGCTCCGGGTGGTGGAAATCCCAGGGCTGAAGGCCTTTTGGGGCAGGACAGCGACAGGCCACTCTGGTGGCGCCTCAGGATCACTGGGTGGCACGACGCAGGAGACACCCTGGAGACCCCCACAGACACAGCACACACGAGGTGAATGTGCCCCCTGGAGCTGTGCGGCAGGGAGGGCTGGTGCTGAGAGGGGTGCGGGGCAGGACCGTCCCATGAGAAGCTCTTGGAGACGTAAGAAGGCCTGACTGGGGGTGGCAGTAGGGATGGGTGGAAAGTCCCAGAAGCCCGAGTTGTTGCCAGAGGAAACTGAGCACACGTTCAGGTCTAAGAGCAGGAGGGAAGGCACGACCGCCAGACGTACCGAGCGCTGCCTGTTTACGGGAAGCCCTGCGCAGCGGGGCCGGCTGTGCCCGGGAGATAGCGGGCCGAGGTTTTGATAGTTGCAGTTGCCCAAGAAAGAAGAAGGAAGTCCTCTGAGATACCATAACATTTTTTAAAAAATATGATTGTAGATAAATTCTCAGGCGTGACGCATAAAGGGGGTCACTACTTATCAAAAAAGGGGGGCCCTGCTGAAAGAGTCAGCGACTTTGGAGGTGATGTAGGGAGGCCACCTTTGTCCCCTGAGGTCATCTCTGGTGCCCGCACCCTCCTCTCTGATCCGATCCCATCCTGACACTCCATCCCCCTCAGCAGCACTCTCGTTCATCCAACAATGTCAGGGGAGCATCTACAGCTGCTCAGCGTCAGAAGTGGGAAATAAACGGTCCCTGCTCCTGACTGGCTGTGGGGCTAACGAGGGAGACAGAAGCACGAGCCACTGCAGCAGAATGTGGAAGGCGCTAGGAGGGAGCCCCTGCTGGTCGTGCAGGGAGGGTAGAGGCAGGAGAAGGACAGGAGAGGCAAGGCTGCTCCCTTTGCCGGGTTTCCTGTGGCATTGAGAACACTGTGAGCTTTCCTGAGTCATCTTTCCAGCCCAGGGCCCAGGCGCCAGGGCGTGCAGTGGGAGAAAGGGCACAGAAAGCTCAGGACCTCACATCCCCCTCTGGGCTTCTTTCCTGTGCCCACAGCCAGGAGAGATAGCATTGGCCTCCACCCAGCCACTAACTGTAGGGAATGCCACCCCCTGCCAGTGAGACTGCAGCCCTCCGGACAGCCTCGTGCTCTCCTTAGTGAGCTGGCCCAGCGAGTAGGTCCCAGGGAGGATGAGTCTAAGGGCAAAAGCCCTCACCTCCAAGAAGGCTTCCCAGATATCCCTTTTCCTTTGTCTGGCAAGAGCCTTCCTAAACTCCAAGACCCAGCTGTGGGGGCCTCTCCTCAGTGGGTCCCCGTCTCACCTGCCAGGAGACACGTCCCCGGTTTCCACGCCCTCCCGTCGTGAGTGGGGGTCCTCCCAGTCCAAGGAGGGTGGGGTCTGCACATCACCTCCCTAGACCGAGTCCCATGTGGTCAGGCAGTGTGGGCTTACTCATCTCTGTGTCCCATTACCTGGCACAGGGCGGAGCTGAGTGGATGAATAAATGAGTGATGGTCAACATCTTATGTCACTTTCGCTCCTCACAGCCAGCCTACGCCCCCGGGAGCCCTCGCAGCCTACGCTCCCAAAATCCTTCGCACACCCCTCTGCGTGGCTGTCACCTCTCACGCTCTTATCGGATGCTCCTTGACTGTCTGCTGGAGGACAGGGGCTGGCAGGCGTTTTCTGCAGAGGACCAGCTAGGAAATACGGCTTTGCAGGCCGCACGGCCTCCGTTTCCATTGCTCAACGACGTCACGGATGCAGCGCAGAGCCCTAGCGCAGCCTCAGACGACACCTGAGTGCGTGAGCGCGGCTGTGATCCAATCAAACCCTGATCTACGGCCCCTGAGATATGTTCAATGTCATGTCATTTCCATGTGTCACAGAACAGTTGTCTTTGTTTGATTTTTCCCGACCAGGTAAACAGTTTAAAACCAGCTTTAGCTTGAGGGCCGGACAAACACAGGCTGTAACCCACACTTGGCCTGCAGGCCACTGAGCACCATCAATACCTGCTGTCGACCTGATGCAGACCTGATTACTCAATAAAGGCTTATGTTAACCTGATGACTTAATAAAGGCTTATTTTGGTCTCTCCCGTTGTGTATGAGAAGAGTAAAATAACTAAAGACACAGCTTCGGGAGACAGATGGGCCCCTATTTAGGCTCCAAGTCCAGGTGCCCTTCCTCCGTCCCTTCCCCAGAGGCACGGAGTGGAGACAGGGTGGGGCGGCCACCAGGACTCACAGGAGGGGGGCACATTCCGGTCCTGGGGCTGCCGTAGCAGAGTCCCCAAAATGGGGTGGCTCAGGATGACCGAAGTTTATCGTCTCACAGTTCTGGAGACTAGAAGTCCAAGATCAAGGTGTGGGCAAGCCACGCTCTCCCTGACGGCTCTCGGGGCTTGAATGGGGTTTTCACGCCCGAGGGTGCATTGGAGTTCTTTGGGCCGGCCTGAACACTTTCCGTAGTTTGAAATTGTTTGGCAATAAAAGTCCAGGGAAAAGAAATGCAGCATTACCACAGACTGGCTACGTTACTGTCGGCAAGTTATTTCACCTTTTATGCCTCAGGCGCTGCATCTGTAGCCTGGAAATAGTAACAGATACCTCAAGGTTATCTCGAGAAACGGAAGAAATCGTGTAAGTGAAGTGCAGGGTCCAGCATCCGTAGCCTAGATGCGGAGTCCGTGGTCGTTAATCCTGGTACGTCCTTGTCCGTATTTTACCGTATTTCATGCAGTTGGGGCCGCCATCCATTGCAAGACACACCACTGTTTTCTGTGCCTCTGGGATAACAAACCCACAGCCAAGTAAACTGACAACGTGATCCTTCCCACTTAGAATTGTTCGTGTTTATTGAGAGAGCTCTTTTAGCCTCTTTAAATGCAGGCCTTTAAACCCTGGGCCACTCTGCTGAACACACCATAAACAGGGGAGTACCCGCAAAATGAAACGGTAGGAGTGTGTCTAAGGTGTCTTCACCCGTGGGTGGAACCCGGAGCCCCGTGTCTTTGCTTTTCCCTCCGTCAGCACCCCCCCTGCCCCGTGCCATGGAGGGTGCCCCCGAGGCGGCATCTCAGACGTGGGTACTCCGCTGTTGTCTCTGGAACTTTCTTCCTGGGCACCTCGGCCCACCACTGCACATATTCAGACTTGCTCTATGAGAAAAATGAAGGAAGAAAGGAGAGGGGTTGGTGGGGGGAGGTTAGGAGAGAGAAGGACTACGAGTTGTATCTCTTTCTTAAATACTGATTTTATAGCCGGTATCTTATTATTCCAATATCTTTGTTTCTTGGGGTCTGTATCCACTGCTGGCTGTTTCTGCTCACTCTCTCCCTGGCAGCTGGTTGCCCTGGGAGTCTGAGGACCAGTGGTTTGGGGCTCATGGACGGGAAATTGGGACGTCCCTCCTCCAGAGAGAGTTGCACCTGTTTCCGCCAGGAGGCAGGAGAACCACTTACCTTGGAACTAGTCTTGTTCCCTCCAGGGCCCGGCGTGCAAGGCGAGAATCGGCCCGTGTCCTCGGGAACCCCAGTCTCCGTTTCGGGTGGCCAGAGCTGCTAATTCAGCATTTGCACTGATAGCAAATTCAAGACCCCATTTCCTGTTTTATTTTTGT
This sequence comes from Phyllostomus discolor, assembly GCF_004126475.2. Lineage (NCBI taxonomy): Eukaryota > Metazoa > Chordata > Mammalia > Chiroptera > Phyllostomidae > Phyllostomus > Phyllostomus discolor. Next base: position 209,110,619 of record NC_040904.2, read on the forward strand.
TTTTCAGTTTTACTTTTGCATTGTATTTTCCCATTACCATTTAGTCCCCTTCTCCTTCCCTCCCCCCTCCACAAACACTGCATGTCCACGAGTCCTTTTTCCTTCTTGCTCGGCCCCTCCACCCCCTCCCCTCCCCACCCCCGACAGCCGTCCCCTGCTCTCCGTCTGCGAGTCTGTCTCTGTTTTGCTGGTTGGTTCGGTGTGTTCCCTAGATTCCACGTATGAGCGAGATCACATGGTGCTGGTCTTTCTCCGACGGGCTCATTGCACTTAGCACCATGCTCTCCAGGCCCACCCATGCTGTCGCCGAGGGTAACACTTTCTTCTCTTCCACGGCCGAGTAGAACCCCACCGTGTAAAGGTCCTGTAGTTGTTTCGTCCCCTCGTCCGCTGATGGGCACGTGGCTCCTGTTTGTTTACTGCCCGGGTTTCGCCTCACCGTTCCTGTTGACTTCTAGCTTTCGGTTTCAGTTTTTGTTTGAAAAGTGGGGCTGCCTTCGAGCGTGGCTTCACCTCCCAGGAGTCCAGCGATGCATCTGGAGACGGGGTTCATCCAGGGTCCGGCAGTCCGGTAGTCAAGGGACGCTCGTGTGCTCGGGTCACGCGCCCACTGAAGTAGCCAGTGCTCCAGTGTCTTCCTGCACCGGACCCCCTGCGGGGAGTCGCTGTGGGGCGCGGGGCTCTCTGCGCGGGCCTCACCTTCTCGGATTCCACGCAGGTGGTGTGCAGGGGGCTCAAGGGCCGCTCCCCCCCCGCCCAGATTTTAGCAGGGTGTCGTTTTGCCCCTAGCCTGCCCTTGTCCACTTCGACGGTCATTTCTGCCAGGATTCCTTGGCTCGCCCTCTTTCCAGGTTTCGCTCCTGACCGGAGGAGGGACAGAGGGGCACCCCGCACCGGCCTGCCAGCCTCGCCCTTGACTTCCCCTGCTTCTGCGTCGCAACATCGGCAACAGGTCACTTCTGTGCCCTCGACTCGTTGCTACAGATACATTTTGGCCTGGGTTTCTGAACCGATGTTTTGCTCGTTTTGATCGGCATCGGAGAGACACAGTCTGTGGTCTTGCTTTGCTCTCTCATTTCGCCTGGGAGTCTGGCAGCTGCGTTTCAAACAGCTCCTCGGAGGACCGGTCATCGCAGAGCCGGGCGTGGGGCATCTGAGCCGCAACCGAGCTGGGACGGGTAAGCAGAGCAGGCTCGGGGGCCGCGCTGGCATCAGAGGGCCTCCACCTGTCACTTTGTTTAACTGAAGCCTTTGAGATGCGAGCAAGCAGCAAATGATTCCATACAGCGAAGTTCAAAGACAGGTGCAATCCAGTACGGCAGGTCCCCGGTAATTTCACATAAGCACCATGTGACCAGCGGGTCCGCCGCTGAGCGCACACCCCAAGGAACCGAGGGCAGGCACTGGAGCAGACCCCAAGGAACCGAGGGCGGGGGCTGGAGCAGACCCCAAGGAACCGAGGGCAGGGGCTGGGTCAGACCTGCGCGCCCCGGCGCTCTGAGCAGCGTCACTCACGGCAGCGCAGAGACGGAAACGAGGATCCACAGGTCTCGTTATGGCTGAACAGGCCGACACATGTGGGCTGTGCATGTAGGGAAATATGATTCGGCCCTGAAAGAAGGGCATTCGGACACATGTTACGTTACAACGTGAATGAATCGTGAACACACTGTAGTAAGTAAAACAAGCCAGAAACAAAAGGACCGATACTGTATAGTTCTATTTATCGGAGGTCCCAGAGGAATCGGAGTGATAGGGGCAGAGAGGAAAAGGGGGGCTGGGCGGCGGGGGGCAGGGGGAATGCAGGTTCATGTTTGGTGGGGACAGAGCTCCAGCTGGAGGTGCCGAGAAAGTTCTGAAGGTGGACAGTGGTGATGGTCGTACAACAGTGTGAGTGTGTTGAATGCCACAGCAAAGAAGGGCTTCCGGATTCTGGAATGTTCTGCATTCCAAGTGGTGGCTCCATGAGTATACAGATTTATAAATATTCACTGCACCGTCCACTTAAGATTCCTACACTTTCAAATATGGACATTTAAAAAAAATTTCAAGCAGATAAAAGCAGAGAACTTTTATATATTTTTTATTTATTTATTTTTAGAGAGGGAAGGGAGGGAGATAGAGAGAGAGAGAAACATCAGTGTGCGGTTGCTGGGGGCCGTGGCCTGCAACTGAGGAATGTGCCCTGACTGGGAATCGAACCTGCGACACTTTGATTCACAGCCCGAGCTCAATCCACTGAGCTACGCCAGCCAGGGCAAAGAACTTCTTAAAAAAATTCCATGAGCAGAACTTCCTAAGTCCCAGGCAGAGAGGAGCCAGGAGTCATGGCACTGAGGACAGCAAGCCTGTGACCCGGGCCGGACCCCCCCCCCCACATCCCCCCCACCTGCGGCAGAGCCACCTGGAGTAACCAACCACAGCCCCGTGTCCCCTGTGGCGTCGCGCACCCACATCAAAGCCACCCTCGAGAGTGTGATTGAGCTTTTCTCGATGCTCTCTTGCCTGGCTTCTTACTGCTGTGGCTAGTCGGCCTATTTTTATATCACTGGCAATTCTCTGTTTCACAGTCAGGCCGTGTTAAATCCTGCTCTTCTGTTTTCAGGCCGCCTCACTGCCGAGTCCTCGTCACGTGGGGAGCCCGGAAGCGGAGGCGCACCTCTGCCCACCCGCGGAAGGGCTAGGACCCTATGAGCCCCTGACCCTATGACCCCCGACCCCGGTAGTCAGGAGCTTGCCGGGGCTGGGAGAGGGAGCGGAGCTGCCAGGTGTGGGAGGAGCCTCGGGAAGCACCCGTCCCCAACCTGGAAGAGTGAAGCCCTAATCACTTACTACTGAAGGTGGTGTGAGCAAGAGTGTAAAACCCAAGAAAGTACCCAGTGCCCCCTTCTCCTTGTTTCCGTGGAAAGAGGTGCCCCTGGGGGGTGAGAGGGACCCTCTCACTGTTGCGGGGGAAAGAGAACGAAGACCCCCTGGGGCAGGGGAGGGCGGGGAGGGAAAGTACTGGGTGCTGAGCCAGTGGGGAAAACAGGGTTTTCCCCCCGCTTTCTCCCTGTCCCCTCTCCGACAAGGAGGCCTCCTTAAAGGCACCTGAAGAAGACAGAGGTCCTGGCTGAGAACAGGTGACTGGCCAGGGCCTGAGTCCTTGGCTGCAAGGCCCGCGGAAGTGGCCCTGAACTCCGTGCTCCAGTCCCGTGTGGACAGCAGCCTGGGAATTGCCTATGGTCGCGCCTGCCGATCACACTCAGGTACTGAGTTGGGAGCCGGACGGAGGGACATCTCATAGTGCGGGTCTCCTGCCCTCTCTTGGTGGGCAGTGGGGGCTAGAACCCCCCCCCCCCCGGGGCAATAAGAAGGAACTTCCCGAGCTCCCGCCGCCAGCAACCCTACCGTGACTTGGGGAGCCCAGCGCCCCTGTTGGTTTTCCAGGCCCCGAGGCTTTGGGCCAGTGATGGGCCAAGCCAGCCACCCACCTTGACCTCCAGAAGGGCCCCTCCCCCTCCAACTGGGCTCTCACTGACCGGGCCTGAGTGTGACCCATCAGGACTGGCCGGGGGGAGCCACTGGGAGAGAAGACGGGCCCTGGGCATTTCCTGCACTCCCTCCTCCCCAGCCCTGGACGGACCCCTGCACGACCTCCCCACGCCAGGAGGGATTCCATGCCAGGAGGGATCCCACGCCAGCAAACAGTCCAGAGCACTCGGGCCCTCAGCCTGGGCCTTCTCCCCTCTGGGACAGCCGAGTGGCCCCTGCCCAGGCTCACCCTTCCTGGCAGCTCTGCTACAGGTTCCCGGACCCTCTCATCCCCATCCCCGTCCCTGTCCCCGTCCCTGCCACTGCACCCTCTTCCCCGGGAGGCGTCCTCCTCTTCCCTCTGTTCTGTCCTCCTGCCGCAGACTCCAGGAGGGCTTGGTGCAGTGCTGTTACCGAGCTCGTCTCCATGTAAAACGTCATGTTTTGCTTATTGCGAGTTTTTGGCATGGATTTTGACTCTTCACAATATTGCATTAAAACATTATATATCTCGATCACTGAGGGGTTGGGTGGCCCCTTAAGCTGTGCACCCAAGGGTGCGCCTCACTCAGCTGGCCTTAACCCCAGCCCTGCTGTGCTCGAGGGGGAGTCCCTTGTCACCTACGGGTACCGAGGGCCTCCTCTGCCAGGGCGTGTGCTGGGCGCCGGGGAGAGGAGTGCCAGCCACTCACCGCCAGGGTGGGGCAGACAGCCTGGGACACGGAGGACTGGGGGACAGCGTGGGGAGGTGTGAGACGAGAGGACCCTGGGGGGGGTCAACATGATACCGACTCACCCTTGGGGGTTACTGTGGCCAGGTCTGAGCCCAGGTCTGGCCCTGCGGCATCAAGGCGGGTCCTCTCAGCGGCCTTTCGATGGTTTGGTCACCTGTAAGTGGCAGATGGGGGTCCGCGAGCTTGGCAAAGTCACACGTGGGGAATTGGCACCAGGTCACACTCTGAGCAGTAGTGGACATGGGCCCACGTGAGTGGACTCTCCCCTGCTCTGGGCATCGCAGCCACCTCCCCCTGCACGCCCCTGCAGCCTCTGCACCCCCCTGCGGCCCCGGGGGAGGCTGCACGGAGGAGCTCGGCATGGAGCTGACAGGTGGAGGAGGGTGTGTAGGAGTTCCCAGGGAGACGGGGTGGGCATTAGCAGAAGGAATGTCTGCAAAATCAGGAAGACTTAGAATGAAAATTGACATCCTGGTGTCCTGGTGTCCGCAGTTCTAAGAAGCGGGCGATCCTACGAAAAGCCACTTGAACAGAAACGGGCCTGGGCACCGCTTCCTCTTTCTGCTTCTGTTTCCTAACAACGTCAGCATAAATAGGAAGCGCGAGAGGCACAGCCGCCCGAGGCTCCAGCAGGAGGTCGGTCTGTCCCACCAGGGAGAGGTATGGCCCGGCTTGCGGGGCAGGCCGAGAGGTGGGGTGGCGGGCAGGGGAGTGTGGGGAGATGGGGGCAGAAGGGACAGGGAGAGGCTGGGGGAGGGGCGTTGGGTAGGCAGGTGTGCTCTGGGGACTTGGGGAGGTTGGGGTCTGACCACTTGGAAAGACCTGAGCCCGGACTCCCAGGGCAGCTGGTGGGTGGGGAGGCAGCCCGGGTGCTGACCTGCGTGGGTTCTGTGTGAGGGGCTTGGGGAGAGGACGGGCCCCACTGGTGGGCTCCTACTGCCCTGGTGGGGAGTGGTGGGGGTGGAGAGCTCAGACCTGCGAGTCGGACACCGTGTCCCCTCCCTCTCTGCTTTGTTGACTAAGGTGTCACTAGGCGTGGGAGCAGTGGGGACATTTACTTTCTGCTCTGGGCTTCTGTGGGAAGAGCGCCATAGGCCTGGCACCCGTGGGGCGGGGGGCAGAGAGAGAGAGAGTGGGGGTGCACAGGACGTCTGTGGGAAGCGGGGATGCAGGGGTGCGGAGGCTGAAGGGGAAGCCGGGGGCCCTCTGTGCTCAGGCCCGGGGCCTGGTGCGGCTGGGGAAGCTCACTTCGGAAGACGAGAAGGAGCCCGTCCCTCACTCTCAGACGTATTTTTCTTCCTCGGAGAAGGTTTTTGCTGTCACACTCTCCCTGAAGTGCTGTCACTTAGCTGGGTGTGTGTTCTGTGCCCAAGTGTGCCACCGGGGCGGGGTGGCAGGCAGGCGTCCAGGGGTGTCTGCACACACGCGCAGGTGCGTGCAGGTAGGCGCAGGTGTATGCATCGGCCCCGTGGCGGGCAGGGCAGGTATTGCAGGGTCTGAACCAGGGCACGGGGCCGTGGGGTCTCGCCACACAGCCTTTAGTGACGAGCTGCCAGTGCGTGGTTTCTCCTCCTCCAGGGCCCTGCTACATTTCGTGTGACCCGATTCCGATTTTCTCCGCCTGTCACCCTTCCTGCTGCCTAGTAGTGTCACACGAGTAGAACCTTTCCTAGGAGCTCTCACCCACTCTTTCTTCCCTCATCAGCTTTTCCCACTGCGGGCTGTACTCACCAGCACTACAGGCGAACACAGCTCGTGAGCGTCTTTAATACTAAACAAGCGAATGCACGGGTAGCTGCTCTGTGAGAAATTGGAATAATCTGAAGTCATTGAGCAGAAAAGACAAGGTCCCCGTCACCTCTGTCCTCCAGTCCCACATCCCACCCTCGTCATCATACCCATCCTTCCACAGCGTTTTCTAAGGGTAGTGTACGTAGACAGTTTCTCTTTCTTTGTTTTTTAATTCTCACCTGAGGATATATTTTTATTGATTTGAGAGAGAGAGGAAGGGAGCGAGACAGAAAGATCGACTCGAGAGAGAAATGTGGATCGATTGCCTCCCATACATCCCGGGGATCAAACCTGCAACCTAGGTGTGTGCCCTGACCAGGATTCGAACCCGCCACCTTCTGGTGTATGGGACGATGCTCCAACCAACTGAGCCACCCGGCCAGGGCAGTATATAATTTTTCTGTATACATAAATGGGATTATCACATACATATTGTTCTATGACTTATTTTCTCACCGAATAATGTCTGAGCAACTTTCCACAATAATACACACAGATTTAATTCATTTACTGGCCCTAAGGAGTGTGTGACATTTATTAGTGCAGACACACCTCAGTCTACCCAGTCCCTTATCCACACTTAGGCTGTTTCTGACTTTCCCACCCCCGTGAACGAGACTCTGCAGCCCAGATCCCTAGAGGCAGAATTTCTGGGCAACATGAGACGGCGCACTTAAAAATGTATACAGATCTTTTCAGATCATCCTGAAGGCCCCAGAATTAGCATACACCCACACGGTCGTGCGTGAAAAGGCTGACTTCTCTTTAGAAAAAGAATCCTTTAATTGGGCCCAAAGGAATGGATGAAAATGATCTGGCTCTTCTTGGATTTTTTTCTCTGATTACGGGTGAAGTTGTGCGTCCTCACCAAATGGACTCCTTTGATGACGCCCACGGGAGTGTCCTTTGTCCCCTTTCTGATGGGTTCCTTGACTTGCACACCTTCACTTTGGAAATGAGTCAGTCTTAAGTGCATTAACAATTTATTTGCATGGGTTGAAAACATATCTTCTAGATGGTCACTTGTCTATTGTCGTCTCCACGTGTAAGATACCTTGTTTCATTTAAAAAATGTATTAATTGCTTCTAAATCGAATCTGTGTGATTGTTTACTTAGAGCTTTCTAGATTTCATGTGTGGTTCAAGCCCTAAGGTTAAAGAAATCTTTGTGATGCTTTTATCATTTTAGTTTGATTTTTAGATCTTTGATCCACCTAGAATTGAGAGAGGAGGGTACTATGTAAAGTAATAATCTAACTTAAAAAGCTATCAGCTAATTGTGGCAATATTGTCACTGGCGTGTGTGCAGCCCATCCTGGCCTCGGTGGTTCGAACTGCCATCACGGCTCCCTAAGGTCCTACTTGCTTATTCTCCTTGCTGTATCCTGTCCCATCTGTCTATTATTATCTTCCCTATCATTTGTGTAGCTAATAGAGCGGGTCTCTCATCTTTGGCTTGTTATCATTTACAATGAGTCTGTCACACCCATTAAAAATCCTGTTGAAGCTTGTTTGGGAATTTTGATGGAGACTGCGTCGAGTTTAGAGATGATTCGGGGACAGACTGACAATGAGGGGCAGCCTCTCCGTGCGCCTCTGCCCGGGGGGGCCCTGACGTTCTCTCTGCCTCTGATGTAGCCATAGGCTTCTAGCAGATGACCAGAAATGCTGGCCACCTCCCCATCCTCTCCTCACTCGCCAGGGTTGTTTGTTTGTTTGTTTAATCAGGAATGGCTTTTGTACCAAATTGCTTTTGCATCAATTATTTAGGAGCGTCTACCAAGATAAACCTACCTGGCCCTGGCTGGCATAGCTCAGTGGATTGAGCGCGGGCTGTGAACCAAAGCGTCGCAGGTTCGATTCCCAGTCAGGGCACATGCCTGGGTTGCAGGCCATGACCCCCAGCAACCGCACATTGATGTTTCTCTCTATCTCCCTCCCTTCTCTCTCTAAAAATAAATAAATAAAATCTTTTAAAAAAAGATAAACTTACCTGCCCTAGCTAGTGTGGTTCAGTTGGTTGGAGCGCCCTCACTGTAACTGGAAGGTTGTGGGTTCAATTCCCAGTCAGGGCACATACCTAGGCTGCAAGTTCGATCCTCGGTCCAGGCGCGTGTGATCCCCAGTCCCGGCACAAACAGGAGGCAACCAATTGATGCTTCTCTCTCAAATCAATGGTCTCTCTCTCCTTCTCTCTTTTTCTCTCTCTAAAAACAATGAAAAAAAAGTCCTCGGGTAAGAATAAAATAATGAATAGTAATAATAAAGATAAATTTACCCATTTTCCTCTTTACTCTGTCTGCCTGTTTCTTTTTATCACGAATAGATTTCTCAACAGCTCTCTCTCTCAGACTGTGCTCTGAAACTGTTTTTCTCTGCAGTGAACTTGGGTTTCTGTTTTCATTTCCAGTTTTTATTCCTACCATCAAAGTTCTCCACACGTTTGGGAATTTTGAGGGGTGTGTTTGTTTTGAGCGAGAAGGTATTTGGTTTTTCTCTTCTCTGTTCTCCCCTCCCTCCTTCTCCTTTCCCTCTGGGTCATCCTCTTGCCCCCGCGGTTACCTCTGACTCTGAGTGACCTTTCGCCCGTAGGGTTTTAACACGCGTATTTTCCGTCAGCAGTGGGGCTTAATCACCCTGTGCACCCTCTTCCAAAACAGGGCAAGATCCTCCTGAGGCACGCTTTCACTTCTCCTGTGCTGTCCACCCCAACCTCACAGCCAACTGAAGCATTAAAATCATCTGAATTTTTAATTTAATGCTGTTATCTTTTACTGATTTCTTTTCCTTCTATTCAGTGACAATTCTTTACGTAACTGTAAGTCTTACTGGTTTATTTTCTCCCCACTGATTCCAGTGTTACATGCTTGCTTGCTTTCTTGGATTTTTTTTAAATACATCCTAGAGTCATTTTTCAGAAAAGATGTAAAACCCTTTTTTGGTCCTTACAGTTCCAAAATGTTGTGTGGGGTGAGGGGTTGGCCCTTGAACTTCAAAGTAAGCTTGATGTTTTATGAGTCTAGGTTTAAACATGTTTTCAAGACAGCACTATCTGTTTAGAGTTCAGAGTCACTAACTTCTTGAGAAAATCTTTCCCACCTGATCCTTGCTGCATTAAAAATAAGCTGTGTGTTCCCTTCCTTCTGGAAGCTTCTAGGATTACACTTTTATTCCTGGATGACTGGAAGTTCGCCAGTGTATGACTGAGTATGGCACTATTAAAAATTAATCTCTTCACTCAGTGAACTATCGTCTCCTTCAACACCCTGGGACGTTTTCTTCTGTTTCTAATTGTATCTATTTGGGTGGGCAAGGAAACATCCCCAAATGACAGTGGTTTAACAACACAGAAGTTTATTTTTCTCTCACATAAGAGATGTCTAAAAGTAGGCAGTTTCAGGCTGGTGCGGTTGCTTCATGGTGAAAAGACGGGTGCAGGTTTCCCTCTTGCTGTTGCACGTGGCTTTCATCCTCAAGGTAACCTTATGGTCCAAAACGGCTGCTGGAGCTCCGGCCATCACTTCCAAGTTTCAGGCCAGAAGGAGAAGGAAAGGTAGGAGAACAAAAATGGACCTCTCCCGCTTGAGCCAACTCCCTTTAAAGGACCTTTTTGGCTAGCTCGTCTAATGTGTCCACTCACATCTCCCTGGACAACATTTGGTCACGTGACCACGCCCAATGATAAGAGGCTGTAGGGAACAGTCGTTTATCTGCGCAGCGAAAGTTCCAGGTAAAACCTGAGCTTCTGTCAGCTCGTTGCCTGACACCGCCTCCCACACCTGCCCTCAGCTCTCTCTGCCCTCTGCTTCTAGATGCTGGAACTCCTGGGTTTCGTGTCCAGGTCTCCACTTCCCTGAAGGACGTTCGCTCTCCTTGCCCTTTCTCTCTGTTTTTAATACGCGCCATCGCCACGTGGTTGTTTGTAGTCTCCATTCCGTAATTTGGCCCATTACCGAGGTTTTCTAGAGTTATGGCTGCGTTACCATCAAATTCCAAGATCTCTGTTTATTTGTTCTCTGCATAGCGGCTTATTCTTTCGAATGGCTGTAATTTCTCCGATCTCCCTGAGGGCACTCGTTCAAATGTTCCGAAGCGTTGGTGTGTTTTGGCTGCGTTTACGCATGCCCGTAGACGCGTCCGCAGGAGTGTTGGGTGGGGGTACGGCACAGCGGACTGGGAAACACAACCGCTGTTGATGTGGTGGTTAAGAGCACAGACTCGCCCTGGCTGGCGTAGCTCAGTAGATTGAGTGCGAGCTGCGAACCAGGAATCCCAGGTTCGATTCCCAGTCAGGGCACATGCCTAAGTTGCAAGCCACGGCCCCCAGCAACCGCATATTGATGTTTCTCTCTCTCTCTCTCTCTGTCTCCCTCTCTCCCCCTTCCTTCTTTAAAATAAATAAAATCTTAGAAAAATACAAAACTTGATTCAAAAAAAAATTCTGTCTTTTAAAAAAAAAAAAAAGAGCACAGACTCTAGCGCCCACCCTCCTCGGCCTTTGGTCCCAGGCTGTCATCGTGGACCACTTACCTGTTTCCTCATCGACAAAGTGGGGATTCTCACAGTAACCAACACATGGAGTATTGACATCTGTAAAGCCCTTTGAACCTGGCCAGCCTCACGGTCAGAATTACTTTTTTTTTAGATTTGATTTATTTATTTATAGAGAGAAGGGAAGGAAGGGAGAAAGAGAGGGAGAGAAACATCAATGTGTGAGAGATATATTGATCGGTTGCCTCTCACAGGCCCCCAGCTGTGGTCCTGGGCCACAACCCAGGCCTGTGCCCTGACTGGGAATCGAACCGGCGACCTTTTGGTTCACAGGCCAGCACTCAGTCCACTGAGCCACAGCAGCCAGGGCTCGGTCAGACTTTCATCATTGTTTGCCACTAACAGGAATTTTCTCTGTGTGAGTGATGTTTACCCTTATGTTCTTGGATGACACTAACTTGTTTTAACCATTTACAACGTAAAGATAGTAATCTGCTCTCTGTGTTTTTGCTGCAAACATGTCTTTTTCCCTTGTTCTTAGCTTCACGGTCTCGTTATTTTTATAAAATATGGAAAATTTTGCTTTGATGTACTTTCTGTCAGCCTTCATCTCTCTGATTTCTTCTTCTGCTTTAAAGTCTGCGTGGTTTATAGGTATTTATTCACTTCTATGCTTTGTGAGTTTAATAGGCTGCGACTTCTTCCACCTACATTTTAAAGGAGCCTGATACTCGGGGGCGGGTGTGAGAGAGGGGTTCGGGCTGACACGTTTCATGTTGCTCGATTATCTTAGCATTCTTCTTATTGTGTCCCTGCATGGGACTCACGGCTCCTCCTTCAGCAGAGAGCACGTTCTCGGGCAAAACAGAGTTTGTCTGGTCTGCGGCCATTGGTCTGTCGTGTGTGTGTGTGTGTGTGTGTGTGTGTGTGAGAGAGAGAGAGAGAGAGTGAGAGAGAGATAGATCAACACACTCCTTTACTTGTCAGATCCTTCTAGTACATTTGCTATTGGGTTAAGCCACCTCGTCTTTAAACATCTTGTTGACTCTCCCCACAAATATGTTTCTTTCTACTGAGTGTTTGCAAAAAAAGAAGTTTTAGATTTTCATAAGACTCGTGTTCAACCTTTAACTTATTTCGGGATGAATTGCTTTCTTTACTCGAGTAGTCCTTCTACTTGTGATAAGACCCCGGTGAAGCTCCCCATTCTCGGGCCAGTGCGGGAGTCCACCAACCAGCCTCACACTCGCCCACCCTGGGCCCCGCCCCCCTGCAGGACCGGAAGTGGGCCCTCTCCCCCCGCAGCTCCCAACAAACCTGCTCCTCTCTCCTGCGCACTTCTCAGCCCAGCCGGTCTACAAATGTCATCGCCTTTGGTTCTTCTCCTCATGACAACCATGTGAATGACATGCCTGCTTGTGGCCACTTCACAGAGGCAGAGTGAGGTCCAAAGGGCATGGGGAGTTAGTCCCGGCCCCCGGCCAGAGCGGGGCAGAGCCTGTGTTGCAGGTCAAGGTGGCTGAGCACGAGAGTACTGCTTCTCCCAGCAGGGTGGCTGCTGGTGTGTGAGGGTGCTCGTGTGTGCGTGCATGCGTGTACACGCACAACTCCCGCAAAACTCGAGTGAAGTTTCAGGCCGTCTTCCTAGGGATGGAAAGAGGAAATCCCCGGCCTCCTGCGGAGAATAGGGAACTGGCATTCAGACGGGCCGTGTGGGAGGAATGCCAGGAAGTGGGGCAGAGGCGGGGAGAGTACCGGTCCCGGGGGTGTGAGTGAGCATGTGAGCACACCCAGGGGAGGGCACCGTGTCCCCAGCACCCGGCGGTGCTCCAAAGCAGATACAGGTCAGTAGCCACGGGGCAGTCAAGGCCAACCAAACGCCAGGCCTCCCTCCCAGGCTTCCCCACCACCAGGGCACTGCACTGGGGTGCTGGGTGCACAGCCCAGGGGGAGCCCGCTCCTCCAGAGGCCACAAGTGCTTCTCCCTCATGGTCACACCCAAGGACACCGAGGCTCAGGGCCAGGGACCGTCCAGGGTGCCGGGCTGAGGCAGCAGTGGGGGCTGGAGCCCATGCATCAGAGCTACTCTTGGGTTCACCCCAAAAGTGAGCTGAGGCCCTAGGGACACAGGACTGGGAGGGGCGGCTTGCCGACAATGCTTCCTCCGCAGGCCTAGAGAAGCCGAGTTCCGGAGGGAGGACTCTCGAGAACAGATGACGAGGACATAGCCTGGCCCCCCACTGGGGAGGGACACGGGACTCCAGGCCAGGAGGACCCGGGCCCCGCTGAGGCCTGCACCCACCCGTGCTGGCCGCTGCTCATCCAGAGCTGACCCTGAGATGGCGCCGCCCCGGTGGCTGCTCCCCGTAGTGCTGCTGGCTCTGTGCTGGGGGCCCAGCAGGGCAGGGGACCCAGGTGAGCCCAACACCCCTCCCCTTTCCCTCCCCTCTCAGCCCCAGTCCTCGCTGCTGGACCCCCTCACATCCCCCAGGGGCTCCCAGACTTCAGCGACTCTGGCCTCCTCCCACCCTCCTTTCCCTCACTTCTTCTCCCTCCCTAACCCCCCCTGCCCCGCACCCTCCCACACTCCTGCCCACCATCTCAAGCCTCCGCTGAAGTCCACCTCGGCTTATGCTTTTTCTCCACCCGCATTTTTCAGTGTGGCACTCGAGGCCTCTGACCTCCAGGCTGGCCCTTCCAGCCTTTTCTCTGCCCCTTCTCTCTTCCCTACTTCCCCACCCTGCTCTTCTGACAGCGGCCTGACCGATTCCCACCTCCCCGGGGCCCTCGGCCTGGGGGTCTTTCCCTGCTTCGGCTCCAGCAACCTTCTCGTGCTTGGAGGCCCGGCTGGGCTGCCCCTGAGGCTCACGAACCTGGCTTCTCAAGGGCTCCCAGAGGACTTGGCCCTCTGGTAACCGTGGGAACCACGTTCCCCTTTCCAACCATCGGGCCTGGCCGCTGCCCGGCAGGAGGTCTGAGAGCCTGGTGGGTCCGTTGCCTGTCGGTGGGTGTGTGCCTCTCCTCCCGGGATGCACCAAGGGCTCCGGGAGCGGGGCCCGTGCCAGATGCACGTCCCTGTCCTGGGGTGGCAGGGACCCTGTTCCAGGAGAGGGACACGGCAAGGGGCTCCAGAAAGGTGCTGGGAATGAACTAGAATATTGCGTTTCTGTCCAGACAGGGGAGGGGAGAGCGGCAATCCCCTCCTGGTCTCCCCCAGGCCGGGGACCGTCCCGCTGCAGACCCTGCGCTGCCACAACGACTACACCAGCCGCATAGTGTGTGGGTGGGCGGACACCCGGGATGCCCAGCAGTTCGTCAACGTGACCCTCTACCGCAGGCTGAATGAGTGAGTGGCGGGGGCGCCGGGCCGAGGGCCGGGAGGGGCCGCTGTGCGGGGCTGTGCCCTCTGGGGGCCGCAGAGGACGGAGGAGGGGAGGCCCAGGAGGCCCAGGAGCTCCGGCTCCGTCGGGTGGCCTGCAGGCCGGGGTGCTGGCGTCTCACGCCAGGGTTTCCGAGGAGAGCATCTGCATTCATGTTGTTGCTGCTGATGGTGATCATCTCCTCTGACTTCATCACAATGTAACAAAGTCGCCCTGCGCAAGTGCAAGCTCCGTTTCAGAGGCGGGCAGGGCAGGGACAGACTGCCCAGCTCACAGATGAGGAAACCAAGGCTGTGCAGCTGAGGTCCCCCCTTCCGCCCATCCACGTGGTGGCTGGAATCCTGTGCCTGGCCTGTGGGGGTGGGCTCCATGTGTCCCCGAGACCCCGAGACCTCCAGATGGAGGAGTTTGGCCTTCCCCTCAGGGCGCCTCCAGGGCATATGCCATTTGGCCAGCCGCCTCCCACCGTGCTGAGACTTGGTGACAGTCTGACTCCTAGTAACAGGAATAATTTAACTGTCAGGGATGGGCAGACCCCCGGGGGGTCACTCTGGGAAGGAGCTGCTGCCACCCCCACAGCATGGCCACTCAGCTGTCCTTCCACTCTCCCGGGAACTTCTACCTTTCCTCTCCACCCTCCCCATTACTGCCGGCCACCTCCCACCCTTGGCTGTGACCTGCTTCCGCCCGCGCTGAGGCACCAGGCTCCCAGGAGAGAAACCCCACCCAGCCCCTGCATGCTCTCACTGCGGGCCGCACCCTCCCCCCACCGCCCCCCCCCACCCTGCACCCGCCTGCAGGGAGGGATCTCCCGCGGTGACTCTGCAGCCAGGGTCCCACCCGGTGTGGCTGCCCGAGGACATCACTGCCACCATGGTCTCCACTCCTCCCTGTGCTTTCCGTGGACCCTCCCTGGGATCATTCACAATGGCTGAGCCGATGTGCTCGCCCCCCACTTCCTGAAGCCAAGAAGGGGGTGCGACTCGGGGCCACCTCCTGACCCCACCTCCTCCTGCCAGGGCCCACCCGCCACCTCCCTTTGCAACGACACTCCTGGGAAGAGCTGTCCGAGCCGACGATGTTCCCAGTGTCCTTCCAGTTAGTCTCTCCCGAACCACTGCCCCAGGGTCCTTCCGCCCCCGGCAGGCCACCCAGACCGAGCCCGCCGAAGGTGGCAGAGCCCTCGCCGGTGCTCAGGCTAATGGTCAGTCTGAGCCGCTCCCTTCCAGACCCCGGGGCACGCCTGACTTGGACTAACCACAGGGTCCTTCTGAAGCCCCTTTCTCTCCTGACTTCTGGCCACCACACTCATCCCTTGTCCTGTGTCTCCCTGGCCTCTCCTCTCTGTCTGCCAGCCTGCTCCCTGCTTTGGTTTTGAACTTGAAGGGTGCGGTGCCCCAGGGCTCAGGCCCGCAGTCTCATATCCTGACCCGAAGGCAGAAATCCAGCCGCAGGCTCCAGGTCCCTCCCCGCTCCCTCCAGCCCAGACCTCCTGCCCAGCTGCAAACCCACAGGGGCGCTGGCCTCTTCTCCACCTCGGCCCTGAGGAAACAGGTGTCCTCAGCCCCACACATCTTCAACCCAATTTCTGCCCCGTCCCCAAAAGACCGCTCCAGCTCCGGCCTCGCCATCTCCCCTCACTAAATGGGGGCTCCTAGGGGCTCAAGCCGAACACCTGCAGGGTTCTGTCGATCTTCAGATCCCCCTACCACCGTTCCTTCCCCATCAGAGCATCGAACCCGCCTGCAAACTCTGTCGACCTCGTCTTCCAACAGAACATGAATCTGGTCAACACCAACGCCACCGCCCTGGTTCCAACCATTTCCTCTCACGCGGGATAGTCCAGAAGCCTCCTAACTGCTCCTGCGGCTTCCCATGCTGCCATCCCTCCCGACCCTAGCTGTCCACAACCCGGCAGCCGGGGGAGTCCTTGCAAAGCATGTCCGAGGTCACTCCGTTGCTCACCGCTCTTGCATTGTTCCCACTTGCAGTGAAACCCAAATTCCTTCCGTTCTTTCCTGCGGGTGGCTTCCCGTTGCCTCCCTTAGTTAGACTCCTGGACCTTCCACCTCGCACATGCTGCTCAGCATCTGCCTGCCTAGTCGTCCACCCCACCCATCTGAGCGTGCCCCAGGGCCTTTGCACTTGCTGCTCCAATGACCCGAAATCTCCTGTCCCCGGGATGTGCACGGCCCCGCCCCCACCTCCTTCAAGCTTCTACTCAGACGGCGCCTTCCCCAGGAGGCCTTTCCTGTCTCCCTGTCCCAAACCGCGTTCCGCACTCCAGTGCTTCCGGGCTCCGCGCCCTCTCCCGCTGCGCTTGACCACATACAGTCTCCTCCGTCTGACACACGACTTATCTCCTCCAGCGGTTTCACGTGCGCCTCCCTGCAGCAGGGTGTCGTGGGTTCCAGGGGCGGGATGTGTGTGTGGGTGTGCTGTTCACGGCCAGGCCCCTGGCCCCGGACGAAGCCCCGCACACAGGAGCCACGGGGACGCTTCGAATGAGCAGTTCTTCTTCACGCCGGTCTAACCCGTGTCCTCCCCTGGCAGTGGCCCCCCGAAGCCCGTGTCCTGTGAGCTCAGTGACGACACGCACTGGCCGGACTGCCCCTCCGCTTCCTGCGTGCCCAGAAGATGCGTCATTCCCTACACGCTGTTCGTCAATTCCGACGAGGACAACTTCTCGTTCCGGCCGGACAGGCCTCTGGGCGCCCAGCTCACCGTTACTCTGGCCCAGCATGGTGAGGCCTGGGGCCCTGGCTGGGGATGGGCCCCGGCGAGGACAGCGGGCCCAGGGGAGCAGGGGGGTGGACTGCAGGGGGCGGGCCAGCAAGGGGTGGTGGAGACGCTGGCTTGGGGGTGCTTTGGTTTCTTGAGGGAAGAAGATACGGCCCCCTTACAATGGAGGTGCTGGAGCAGGAACAATGTGGGGGGGTCCCCGGAAAAAGTTGCCCCCCGGCCCTGGCTGCCCCACCGGTGCCGAGCCATTGCCTTCTAGCACAAAGGCTTCCCTTCCAGAAGAACCTTCCTCCAATTCACATAAAGACTTGCCAGCTCCCCCCACCCACTGTCTGCAATAACCCTGCAATAACAGAGGAGGCCCCTTAGACCCAGAGAGGTCTGTAACTTGTCCCAAGTGCCGCCACTGAGCAGAAGTGACAAGTCTGGGTCAGGCTTGCCAGGTGCTTCCTGTGTGTCAGAAGGAGCTCGAGACCCTGCTGCCCTTGCTGAGTGGCCCCCAGTGTCACACGACGGCCCAGGACAGCCCATGGTCTTGATGGTCACGTCACATAAATAGTTAGGCTTCCTTTGGCCATACCGTGGGCAAAAGAGTAACCAGCGCTTCCATCCCATGAATTCATTTCATTGGTGCTCAGAATGAGCCTGAAGGGAAGACAGAGGGTCATTTTTCCTAAATCCTCCCTCAAAGACATTTTTTCCTTGCTTTTTAGAGAGAGAGTGGGGGAGGGAGGATGAGAGAGAGAGGGGCAGCAATGTGAGAGAGAAACATTGACGGGTTGCCTCTCACACGTGCCCTGACCAGGAATCAAACCTGCCACCTTTTGGTCTCCAGGGCAACACTCCAACCAGCCGAGCCACTGCCCAGGGCAGAGGGTCGTTTTTAAAAGTTAATGTCCACATGGCGAGAATCCTGCAGATGGCTGGCTTTTAGGAAACACCGCCCGATGTTATTTCATAGTTACAGGAGCGTATGGTGCCGGGCGCCATTTCCTTCACCCCAATTCACTGAGGGTGAAACTGAGGCTGAGAGAGCCAGGGACTTGCCCAGGGCTCCTCAGATCTGATTTCTGACTTTGCTGTCCTGGGTCCCGAACACGGGCCACCCTGCGGTGTGTCTTGCAAGTGTCCGATGGGAGGGGGCCTGGCCGAGGCCGCCTGCCTCTTTCCATCCCAGCGGCACAAAGCTGTGTCTGGAGGAGCGGGTGGGTTAGGCCAGGCGGAATTCACTTTAAACCGTGTCGCAAAGTGTGGGTTCGATGGCTGAGAAGCAGCCGTGCCCCGGGCGCTGTGGACAGGCCAGAGAAGGAACATCAGGCGGCATTGTCTGGAGTGACCACGTGCTGCAGCAGGTGCCTGCCGCCTGTGGAGGAACAGTGGGCATGGAGACCCTAGGAGGCTGGGAGGGGCTTTCCAGAGGTGCAAGCTTTGCAGGGAGACCTGCAGGGCAGGTGGGGGAAGGGAGCCGGAAGAGCAGGGGAACAGCTCGTGCAGAGGCCGGGAGACTCGGGAGTGCGTGGCAGGCTGGGAAGCCCGCTAATAACTGTGTCTGCAAGCATCAGCTTCGAGAGGGCCGGACGGTGGCGGGAGGGCCAGGGGCAGCGAAGGCGGCGGCCTGGCCTGGAGAGGCCTGTGCCCTGTGGGGGTGTTTACAGGTCAAAGTCTAGGCAATGGGAAGGCACTGAAGGGGCACGGCAGGGTCAGATGTGGGTGTGAAGAGGCCAGCAAGGCTGAATGTACACAGTGAACGGCGGGGGAGGAAGTGGCAGGAGACTGGAGTTCAGAACGTCGCCTAGGGTCCTAACCGCATGGAGAAATGATGAGGATTCATCTGGGACAGGGCAAGGGGTGGGGATACGGGCCATCTAAAGCACAGCGAGGCTGTGCATGCAGCTCATTCCTTAAGCTGGTCCTTCACTGAGTATGACATATACAAGGGAAGCGGCGAGCAAGCCTGGGAGGACCCCTGCCCTTGTGAAGCTCATGGCCTGAAAATGGAGAAGGCGTCACAGTGGGTATGGGGACACCATGAAACGGGGCACGAGGGGGCCATTTGCCTTCTGGAACTCAGGCCCACCTCGTTTATTATGGCAACGAGTCAGGGAGGCCGTGCGGTGCTGGGGAGGAGGCAGGGGTGCACCTGACAGGCTCGGGGCTCCCACGTTTGGAGATCTGGTTGTTTCACTTCCTCGATCAGTTTCTCCATCTGCGAAATGGGCTGGCGGACGAAAACCTCTCAGGTTCCATGACTCAGGTTCCTTCCGCTGAGCTCCCGGTCAGTTCAGTTGGCAGCAGCTTCCTAGAGCCCCACGCAGAGAAGGACGCCCACTCTGTGACAGGCCGGGGGGGGGGGGCTGGGAGTGCAGGGGTGGACGAGGGGCGCCCGGCGGGGCTGTGGGCGGAAGGGGGCACCCTGTCTCTGCCTCTCGGGGCTGATGTTCTGCAGGCCCCACTCTGAGACGCTCTCACACACCACGTTCCTCGCCCAGCCTCGAATGTGCACATCCTGTCCGGGTTCCCGTTGAATTCTTTGTGTTTGAAAGTCATCCGTGGGCAGCCAGGCACAGAGGCGTCACGGTCAGGGCCTGTCCAGCCCTCCAGGCCCCCTGCAGGGGCAGGCTTGCTGTTTGGTTGAGGGAAGGACTTCCCGAGAAGGCCCTGAAGGTCGCCTGCATGTCTGCACTTGTTTCATCATTCACTCCGCGCCCCCCCCCCCGCCCCCCGAGTTCACTGAGCCACTGACTGCATCGCAGGCCCTGGGGAGAGGGAAGGGGACGGAGGCCCAGCCCCTGCCACCCACCAGCTCCTCTGCGTCTTGGGGGGGCAGATGGGGAACCACACACCCACCAGGGGAAGGACTGTACAATGGACGATGGTGGGCCTGGGAAAGAAGCAAAGATTCTGCCTGGCCCAGGGGATCCACGAAGGTTCTAGAAGAGGAACGTTCATGCTGGGCACTGAGAGGTGCAGCACACCTAGGGCATGTGGAGAGAGGGAGCACAGAGAGTAACGCGAGCCACAGCGCCCTCTGCTGGGTGGCGAGGGGCACGCCGCATCCTAGGCCGTGGGACCTGGGGACAGAGGGAGGCTGCGTTTCCAGGTGAATTGCCAGCGCCTTGTATAAAGGCACAGCTATCTGCACAGCCTGCATTCACGGCCCCACTGGGTCCCCACGGTTTGGCAGAGGAAGGGCCTGACGCCCACAGAGGACTGGGGTCTCGTCCGAGGTCGGTTAGCCGGTGAGGGCAGTGCTCCTCCCGGAAACCTGGGCTGTCCACGCAAAGGCCACGCAGGGCCTTGACCACCCGCCCCGCCGCTGCCCAGCCCCTCACAGTCCCTTGCCCTCCTCTCCCTCAGTGCAGCCCCCCGCGCCGACGGACCTCCGCATCACTGCTGCCGCGGACCATTTCCAGCTGACCTGGAGTGTGGCCCTCGGGGGTCCCCAGGGCCAGTGGCTGTCAGACCTGGAGTTCGAGGTGGTCTACAGGCGACTTCAGGACTCCTGGGAGGTAGGGACCCCGGCCAGCTCGGCCCCGAACCCACAGGGACTCGGCCCGGCCGGCAGCCGCTCCAACGGCCCCTCTCTCCCGGCAGGACGCCTCCACCCTCCTCGCCACCTCCCCGCAGGCCGACCTGGGGCCAGAGCACCTCCTGCCCAGCAGCACCTACGTGGCCCGCGTGCGCACCCGGCTGGGCCAGGGCTCGAGGCACTCCGGGAGGCCCAGCCCGTGGAGCCCCGAGGTTCGCTGGGACTCCCAGCCAGGTAAGGGGCCGAGGGGAGGCGCTGTCCCTCCGCAGGGAGGGCGGCTCCTTGGGCTCCCCCGGGGCGGAAGGAGTTCCGCGGTTCACACTGCAGACTCCGCCCACCCGCGCAGGGTGTTTGAGTCGCCTCCCTGGGCCCACCCGCCCCCAGCGGCTCTGCGGAGACCGCCCAGCGGCCTGCCCGCTCAGGGCCCCGGTGTCTGCCTTGTAATCACAACACTGGGGGTCACCGTGGCATTCTGCACGGCGGCAGCGTTTGCCGGAGAGCTGCACCTTACTCTGACCAAACTCCATTCCTGCGAGCAATCCCCAGACCCCCAGCCTAGACGGTGTCCCCGTTCCCGCGAGGGGTGGAGGGGCTGAGGGTTCACAGAATTCACGCTCTGACCCGTGGGCACACAGCTGGCAGGTTCGGGCTGAAGTTTAACCCCGGGCCTTTGGGGCCCTAAAGCCCAGGAGCTCTCTGGGGCGAGCCCCACAGTGGGCAGCCGCGGACAGCTCGGGAAGGAATGCAGGAGTGAGTGAGTGAGTGAGGGACCGTCTCCCCTCCAGGGGACAAGGCCCAGCCCCAGAACCTCCAGTGCTTCTTCGACGGGGGCGCCGTGCTCAGCTGCTCCTGGGAAGTGAGGTCCGAGGTGACCAGCTCCGTCTCCTTCACCCTCTTCTACAAGCCCAGCCCCAACGCAGAGTGAGTGCCCCCTCCCTTGGTCCCCTCCCCTCCCCCGGGCCCTGCCCTCTCCAGGCCGCCGCCCAGCAGTAGCCACAGCTGGTCCCGAGGTCCCACCCCTCCCCCCGCGGTCCCTGCCTCCCCCTGCGCTCACTGCCCCCCCCCCCCCACGCCCAGGGAGAAGGAATGCCCCTCCGTGCTGAAGGAGCCCCGCGGCCGCTACATGCTGCACCGGTGCCAGGTCCCCGTGGCCGACCCCCGGAACCACAGCCAGTACCTCATCTCCGTGCGGCCCAAGGTGGAAGAGAAGTACATAAAGAGCTCCGAGAACAGTGAGTCTGCCCGCAGCCTTCTGCGGGGGGACGCGGGGGTGCTGGGGCAGCTGTGTGCGTTGTGGATGTGACTGCATAAGCTCAGGGTTCCTTATGTCCCCGTCTTGACGTGTGTCGCTTTGAAGAAACTCAGTCCAGTGAGTAAAGTGAACAGCGCTCATTAGAATCTCCTCTTTAAGTTCTCAAGAAGCGTTAATACAACAAGGCCCTGGCTGATGTGGCTCAGTGGATTGAGCGCCGGCCTCAAACCCAAAGGTCACTGGTTCGATTCCCAGTCAGAGCACATGTCTGGATTGCTGGCCAGGTCCCCAGTAGGGGGCGTGCACGAGGCAACTGATCCATCTCTCCCACATCGATGTTTCTCTCCCTCTCCATTTCCCTTCCTTCCCTTCTCTCTAAAAATAAATAAATTTTAAAAAATAATGACAATGGCAGCTAACATGTAGGAAGGTTCGTTGACCTTCCCCGGGAGTCCACCTCGAATGCCCTTGCCTTCGAGCCCCACCTTCCGCTCCGGTTCCTCCGCGGCACTAAATCTCTCCGCCCCGCCTCCTGCTCCTCCCACCAAACCTTTCTTTTTATTCCCCGGTTGGGTTTTCTGCTTTCATGTTTCCAGAGTCCTCCCCCATGGATCTTTCCAGCCTTCAAAATAACTGACCAAGGATTCACTCCTTCCCGTGGGGGCTGGGGAGGGGGCAAATGAGCCGACACTCCTTGCAGGTTAATATCCCTGGTTCCTGTTACGGAGCAAGTGCCGCGCAAGGGAACCCCCGAGTCGTCTCAGGATGATTGAGGTCTCCCACCCACCTCCAGGCCGGAGCCCCTTTGTCCGAGTCGCCTGGGTTAGGATCCCCCACTTACTGTCTGGGGATCAGCCAGGCTACAGCCTTGATCTCTGCCCCTTGCTAGCTGCCTGTCCTTGACAAGGGGCTGATTGTTCTGGGGTTCAGTTTCTCTGTCTGCAAAATGTGATGAGCTAATAGTACCCACCCAAAGTGTTGCTGTTAGACTAGAGGGAACTAGTTTGTGCAGGCTGAGCGTGTCTAAGTGTCTCGAACATAGCCATGGCTCTAGAACAGAACCAATTACTGTGATTTTATTTTTACTTAAGTATTACCAGTACCGTATTTTGCCCTGTAGAATGCACAGGTTTTTGGCCCAAATTTTCAGGGAAAAAATCTTTCATTTTAATTTTTTTATTCCATTTTCATTTGTATTTAGAAACAAACCTGATTACTGTATTCCAGGGTATTATTTTGCATAGGGATATCATTATTGCTTTCTAGAATTACATTTTTGATGTATAAGCATAAATAGAAGAATTGAAAACATTTATATAGATACAGAATTAGTGCTTCCCACATATAATGTGCATCCTTATTTTTCCCTCAAAAATTTGGGCAAAAAAAAAGTGTGTGTTATACACAGCTAAATACGGTACCCTGTGCTGTGGGTCACCTCACCGCAAAACAAGTGAGACTCCAATGCAGCCAAGAACTGGGTTGCTCAGGTCCTACCGGGGGAGATGGTGACACGGGCGTGAAGTGTCCCTGGGTGGGCGAGGCCTGGGGCCAGGGCCACTGGAGACAGCACCTGGGATCCACACCCAAGGCAAGGAGTGTCCCCAGGAGGAACGCAAGCACACCGTTCCCTAAAAGTTGCCTCCCTCCAGTCCAGATGGCGCCCCCGACACTCAGTGTGACCAAGGGCAGAGACGGCCACATGTTGCACTGGGAGGTGGAGAAGATGTCCTTCTCACACATCGTGCACACCTTCCAAGTCCAGTACAAGAAAGCCGAAGTCTCCTGGCAGGTGCGCGCACGTGCCCTGGAGGGGCCTGTGGTGGCGGGTGGGGCGGCGGCACATGGGACACCGGCCTGGGAAGGCGCCTCCTGTCAGAGGCCTGGCTCCTGCAGGGGACCAGGCAGAAGAAGCCACTGGCACTTGGTGAGCACAACCCTGGGCGATCAGTGGGTCCCTGTCTCAGCCCTTGGAGTGAGATGCAGAGAGGTGATGGGCCTTGGCTGGTGTGGACCCCCAGGCGGCCCTGAATGTCAAAGCAAGCACAGATGTCCAGGCAGGGAGGGCTGGGAGATGCTGGGTGAGGGGTTCCCCAAGTCAGGAAGGGGGCATTCCTTCCGAGGAATCCCACCAGACACCAATGCGCAGCCTCTCAGAGCACAGCTGCCCCTGATGCAGCAGGCAGGGCCTGGCCCGGGGTGAGGTGGCCAGCCCCCCTTCCACCTCCCCCACCACCACCGGCAGCCCTCCGTCCACACGCAGAGCCTGAGGCTCCGCAGAGGCCAGACCCGAAACCTCGGGGCCAGCCCAGACCATCGGGCTGCAGATGGAGAAACCGAGGCCGGGAGGGGACGGGTCAGTGGCAGATCCGGGCTCCTGAGCCCCTGTGTGAGATCGAGAGTCCAGTCGCCCTGCATGGCGGCCTGGGGAGATCACAGTTGGGGTCCAGGCTGCCCCTGAGGAGCTGGGAAATTGAGGGGTCTCAAGATGAAGATGGACAGGGTGACCCCCGTACGGTTTCTGGGCCTTGGTGCCATCATATGTCACAGGGGCGCATTGCAAGACGTGTGGCCCCCAGTCCCATCCGGAGCACTTTCTGTCTCTGGGAGTAAAGTTGGGCCCCTCCCAGTGGGGGGCGTCCTGCCTCAGACCTGGGGAGTGTGACCCCAGCAGGAGGCTGACAGGCAGCAAAGACTGGGGTCCTGAGGTGGGAGGGGTGTGCGGCCACGCCCACGTGAGCCTGGACCTTGCCCCAGCACCCCTGCTGACATGCCTGCACCCGCAGGAGAGCAAGACGGAGCTCCTCCCCAACACCCGCGTCATGATGCTGCCGCCTCTGGAGCCCTCCACCAGGTACCAGGCGAGAGTGCGGGTCAAGCCGGACAGCGGCTACAGCGGGGTCTGGAGCGAGTGGAGCGAGGAGTGCTCCTGGGACACTGACTGGGGTACGTCTCCCCGCCCCCACCCGCGGCCTCTCTGGCCACAGCCCGGCGGCGGTGACGCACAGGCATGGTCAGGACGCAGGGCTGTGACCCCCACCCCGTCCGAGCGCCCTTACCTCCCACGTGTCGCCGGTCAGTGGACAGTTGCCCCTGGAGTGCACCGCAGATGGCGGGAAGGTCTTGAGAGAGCAGGGAAGGGCAGGTCCCGCCGAAACGCCCCCCCTCAGCCCAGACCTCGGCTCTCCATGACCCCACGGTATCGAAACCCCGGTGTCGGTACCTGTGTGTCGGCCTCCACCCGGTGACCCCGGGCCCACAGCCCCGGCCGCCTCGGCAGACATCAGGGCCCACAGCCAGAGGCCTGAGCAGGGAAGATCCGAGTCCCATTTCTTATCCTCCCCCTTCCCCTGCACTCGCCGCTCTCATTTGTCTCTCACTTTTTTCCTTTTTTAAAATTATTTTTAAAATATATTTTATTGATTATGCTCTTACAGTTGTCCCATTTGCCCCCCTTCACTCCCCTCCACTCTGCACACCCTCTCCCACCCACATTCCCCCCTTAGTTCATGTCCATGTGTCATAGGTTCTTTAGCTTCTACATTTCCCATACTATTCTTGCCCTCCCCATCTATTTTCTACCTACCATCTATGCTGCTTATTCTCTGTACCTTTTCCCCCTCTCTCCTCCTCCCACTCCCCTGTTGCTAACCCTCCATTGATCTCCATTTCTGTGGTTCTGTTCCTGCTCTAGTTGTTTGCTTAGTTTTTGTTTTTGTTTTAGGTGTGGTTGTTCATAATTGTGAGTTTGTTGTCATTTTACTGTACATGATTTTTATCTTCTTTTTCTTAGATAAGTCCCTTTAACATTTCATGTAATAAGGGCTTGGTGATGATGAACTCCTTTAACTTGACCTTATCTGAGAGGCACTGTATCTGCCCTTCCATTCTAAATGAAAGCTTTGCTGGATAGAGCAATCTTGGATGGAGGTCCTTGCCTTTCATGCCTTGGAATTCTTCTTTCCAGCCCCTTCTTGCCTGCAAGGTCTCTTTTGAGAAATCAGCTGACAGTCTTATGGGCACTCCTTTGTAGGTGACTGTCTCCTTTTTTTTTAACTGCTTTTAACATTCTCTCCTTCTCTTTCATCTTGGGTAATGTAATTATGATGTGCCTTGGTGTGTTCCTCCTTGGGTCCAACTTCTTGTGGACTCTCTGAGCTTCCTGGACTTCCTAGAAGTCTATTTCCTTGGCCAGATTGGGGAAGTTCTCCTTCATTATCTGTTCAAATAACTTTTCCACTTGTTGCTCTTCCTCTTCTTCTGGCACCTCTATAATTCGGATGTTGGGATGTTTAAAGATCTCCTGGAGGTCCCTAAGCCTCTCCTCATTTTTTTGAATTCTTGTTTCTTCATTCTTTTCTGACTGGATATTTCTTTCTTCCTTCTGGCCCACTCCATTGATTTGAGTCCTGGTTTCCTTCCCATCACTATTGGTTCCCTGTGCATTTTCCTTTATTTCATTTTTCATAGCTTTCATTTTTTCATCTAATTTGTGACCAACCCCAACCAATTCTGTGAGCATCCTAATTACCAGTGTTTTGAACTGTGCATCTGATAGGTTGCCTACCTCTTTGTCACTTAGTTGTATTTTTTCTGGAACTTTGATCTGTCTTTTCAGTTGGGCCTTTTTTTTTTTTTGGTCTTATTGTGCCTCTTATGTATGAGGGACGGAGCCTTAGGTGTTCACTGGGGCAGGGCAACCCAGTTGCTGGGTTGGGACACAGTATGTGGGGGAGGGGTCCGAGAGGGAACAATGGTGCTTGCTCCTCACTCTGAGATTTCAGTCCCTTCTGCCACTTCCCCCAAGCTAACTGGGCCTTTCTGGTGCTGATTCCTGGTGGGTGGGCTTGTGCACATTCTAGGACCTTGTGGGTCTCTCCAACGAGCTCTCCCGTGAGGATGAGAGTCTCTCAGCAGCTGAATCCCCTCAGGTGTTTTCAATTGGTGTTTTGAGGCCCTATTTCCCCGCACTGCGGCCCTGGGTTGCGCGGTCTGGCTTGCTTCCCAGTTTCACCTGGTTTATCTGCGCACGGATGTGGGACCGCCGGGTCTGCCAACCGCCTTGCGCACCACACCTGGCTTCACAATCACTGCTTTGCTGGGTCTGCCCGCTGCAGCCTTGCTGCGACCCCTCTCCACCTGGCTGCTGACCCTGCTTCTCCTACTGGTCTGGATGAATGTGTCTTCTTTAACTCCTTGGTTTTCAGACTTCCATACAGTTCCATTTTCTGGCAGTACCGGTTGTTTTTCATTTTTAAATTGTTGTCCTTCTTTTGGTTGTGTGAGGAGGTGCAGTGTGTCTACCTACGCCTCCATCTTGGCCGGCAGTCTCTTGTCCCTCACCTTTCAGCAGAGTGGTCACCAGGAGACAAGCACGAGACTCCCCAGAGAGGGAGAAGAGGGATGTCCTGGGGGGACCCAGCCCCTGAGGGGCCGGTGGATGCCCAGCGGGGAGGGTGGGGGCCCTGGGGGCCTGTGCCCTCGCTGGCTTCCCCACTAGCTCCGCTTTGCCCATCCCCGCCTCTCCAGTCCTCCCCGCGCCCAGGTGCAGCTGCACTGGCTACCCGCCCCGCTCCCTGCATGTCTCCTGAGGGCACTTACCAGCCTCAGGAGCCCCACCTGCAAAGAGGTCCCGACTCGTGGAGGGCTCGGTGATAGTTAGCAATATTTAGCAATAAGGTATTTTAAAGTAAAGTATGTGCATGGGTTTTTTTAATTTTACTTTTCAATCACTGTTTATATTCAGTATCATTTTGTATTAACCTCAGATGTACAGAGTTAGGCACCTGACTGTGGTTAGGCAATAACAGGCTTAACAGACTGCCCCCCGCCCCCACCACTCCCCCCCCCCCACATTTGCAGCACGCCCCTGCACCATGTGCAGTCGTTACAATGTTAAGGACTCTGCTCCCTGTTCTGTGCTCACACCCCTGCAAGACGACTTTGTAACTTTGTAACTACAGATTTGTGCTTCTCAGTCCCTTCACCTTTTCACCCAGTCCTCCACCCCCTCCCCCCGCCCCGGGAACCATCAGCCTGTTCTCTGTATCTGTGAGTCTGCTTCTGTTTTGTCTTTGTTCTTTAGGTTCCACTCGTAAGTGAAATTATATGGTTCTGTATTTGTCTCTCTTTTTGACATTTTTCACTTAGCATAATATATTCTAGGTCTATCCATGCTGTCAAAAATGGTAAGGTTTCATTCTTTTTAAGGCCGAGTAATTTTTCATTATATATATGTGTGCGTGTGTATATCTAGCTATCTATCTATCTGTGTGTCTCCCTGGCTTTTTCTTTATCCACTTGTTTTTTGATGGGAACTTGGGCTGCTTCCATATCTTGGCTATTATAAATAAAGCTGCAATGAACACAGGGATGCACATATTCTTTCAAATCAGTGTTTTGGGTGTCTTTGGATATTTGCCCAGAGGTGGAATTGCTGAGTCATAAGGCAGCTCCAGTGTTACTTTTGGGAGGAAGCTCCACACTGCTTTCCACAGCGGCTGCACCAGCCTGCGCTCCCACCAGCAGTGCACAAGGGTCCCCTTTTCTCTGCGTCTTCACCAATCCTTGTTTGGTTTTTTAAAAAATGTATTCATGACAGCCATTGTGACAGGTGTGAAGTGCTATCTCACTGTGGTTTTCATTTGCATTCCTCTGATGAGTAGTGAGGTTGAGCATCTTTTCATATGTATATTGGCCATCTGGGCGTCCCCTTTGAAGAAGTGCCTATTCAGGTCCTCTGTCCATCCACCCTCTTTTTTTTTAAAGATTCTATTTATTTATTTTTAGAGAGAGGGGAAGGAAGGGAGGAAGAGAGGGAGGGACACATCGATGTGAGAGAGAAGCATCGACCAGTTGCCTCTGCGTGGGCAACACTGGGGGACCAGACCCACCACCCAGGCATGTGCCCTGGCCAGGAACGGGACCAGCAGCCTTTCAGTGCGAGGGACAACACCCAGCCAGCTGACCCACGCTGGTCAGGGCCTCTGTCCACTTTGTAATTGGATCGGTGTATTTTTATTATTGTGTTGAGTTGTCTGTGTTCTTTATAAAATATAAATATGCAATGTAAAAATATGAATATTTATAAAATATGAATATGAAGATATGAGTATTTATAGGATGTATCATTGGGAAGTATCTTCTTCCATTCAGTAGCCTTTTTCACTTTGTTGGTGGTTTGCTGTGCAAAATCTTTTTCATTTGTAGTAGGCTTGTCTGTTTATTTTTTCTCTTGCTTTCCTTAGGCAAGAAAATATATCAGAAAAAAATAGTGCTAAGAGAAATGTCAGAGATTTTACTACCTATGTTTTCTTCTAGGAGTTGCATGGTTTCAAGTCCAACATTTAAGTCTTTAATCCATTTGGAGTTTATTCTTGTATAGGGCCTAAGAAGGTGGTCTCGTTTCTTTTCTTTTCTTTTTTCTTTTCTTTTCTTTTCTTTTTCTTTTTTGCATGTATCTGTCCAATTTTCTCAACACCATTTTTTGAATAGAGTCTTTACCGCATCATACATTCTTGCTTCCTTTGTCAAATATTAATGGAGCATATAGGCATGGGTTTATTTCTGGGCGTTCTCTTCAGTTTCATTGATCTATGTGTCCATTTTTAATGCCAGTACCATGCTGTTTTGATTCCTATAGTTTTGTAGTATAGTTCGATATCAGGTAGGGAGATACTTCCAACTTTGTTCCTTTTTTCTTGAGGTCATTGTGGCTATTCAGGGCCTTCTGTGGTTCCGTGAAAAACGCCATTGGTGTTTGGACAGGAATTGGGCTGACTTTATGGACTCCTTTGGGTAGCGAGGACATTTTGCCAATGTCAGTTCTTCCCCTCCTTGAACATGGCGTCTGCTCCCCCTCATCTGTATCTTCTTCTGTTTCTTTCTCCGATGTCTTCCAGGCACAAAATGTTTACCTCCTTGGTTCAATTTACTCCTAGGCATTTTCTTTTTCTATATTGTTTTTAAGGCATAACACTATTGCACACACAATAGAGTATAGGATAGTGTGAACATAAGATGTTTATGCCTTTGGGAAGCCAAAACATTCGTGTGACTTACTTTATCGCAGAAATTGCTTTATTGTCATGATATGAAACCACACCTGTGGTATCTCCGGCGTACGCCTACATACCACCCTCTTCAGGATGGCCCCTGTGGTTTCCATGGGCTGCAGTCACTCCTGCCCCCACCCCAGGCACCACCTGCTACTGGAAAAGATCTACCCTCTTGTGTCCTCTTTAGCACTGAAACATTGGCTGGGGGACAGTGGGGTGCAGAACAGTGCCCCCTTCTTAGCTGGTGTCTGCCCCCTCTTCCCCACCCCGTACTCCACCGGCACTGACCTGGCCCCACCCGCCCCACCTCCAGAGCCCCCAGGTTTTCCGTCCACAGGTGCTAATGCTCCTTTTTCTCTCCTGGCTACCCGGAAGTGCTGCCCATGTGGGGCCTGGCCTTCATCCTGGTCTTCACCACCCTCGCCTTACTCCCAGCCCTGCGCTTCTGCGGCCTGTATGGGTACAGGTAAGGTGACTCCATGACAGGCGGGGGTAGGCACACCCAAGGCCCCAGGAGCCACAGGGATCCCACAGCTGACTGCTGCAGTCTCTCCTCTGCTACCCACTTCCTGGGGGTTCTCGGACAAATCTTGCCCTCTCCTTGGGCCTCAGTTTCCCCTCTGAATGTGAGCATGGGCTGCTTCCCTGAGGTCTCCGGTAGCTCTCACCTCCCTGCTGTCTTTCCAGGCTGAACCGGAAGTGGGAGGAGAAAATCCCCAACCCCAGTAAGAGCCACCTGTTCCAGGTAGGACCTGGCTGTGAGGGCAGCTGGGGGTGGTGGTGAGGGCTCCCCTGCGCCAGTGCCCATGTACCCATGCCCACTCCTCCTTCCCTTCCCGGGGGGCTTTGCAAGTGGGGCATAGGTGGCTGGGAGGGGGCTGGGAAGCTCCAGGAGCAAGGCCAGCACCTGCAAGTTCATCCCTGAAGACCCCTGGGCCCCCCAGATACACAGGTGCCTTCAGGGACCCACGTGGAGCAGGCAAGAGCTGAGTGTGGGGATGCTGGGAGGGCGAAGGTGGGCCCGGGAAGGGGCTAGTTTTACTGAGGGTGGGCAGGGGGCAGAATGGCAGGGACAGGACAGCAGAGCTGAGCTTTGAGGGATCCGGGTGGTGCCAGGTGGAAAGGTCACTGTAGGCAGAAGGCATGTGGGGCAAGAGATGGGGCCACATCATGAGCGACAGAGGTGGGGGGACGATGAGGCCGGGGGCCCACCGCAGGTGGCCAAGAGGACCAAGGAGGGCGGGAGCCCCTCGGTCAGGCAGGGCCAGCGCTGCATAGGGGGGCCGGGGGGCAGTCCAGGGGGCGAGCACAGAGGCAGCAACCCCCCAGATAAGCAGCCTCACCCGAACAGGGACCCTGTCCCTCAGGGCTGGAGTGGAGGACCCCAGCGAAATCCCGGCCCATCTCTGGCCCCTCCTCCCGGTGTCCAAAGGCCACGTCTGGTCCCAACCATGCCGAGATCCCCCTCCCCGTGTCTGAGGGCTCCCCGAATCCCCCCATAACCCCACAGCCCCCCCCACCATCACCGTCTCAAGGTCCCACCCCCAGAGGCACAAATGTCCCTCTCTTCCAGAACGGGAGTGCAGGGCTCCGGCTCCCAGACAGCACGCGCACCCTCACCGGCAGGAGCCCCTCGCACAAGGGGCTGTGGGGCAGCCCCTTCCCTGGGCTGCAGGGGTGAGTGTCCGGGCCTGGGGTCCCCGGGAGGTGGGAGGGTGGCCCCAGCGTGCACCACGGAGGCTCAGAGGAGGTGGCCTCAGGCCTGCGGCTCAGGGTGAAGAGGTCCAGGGGCGTGGCTTGCCCTGAAGCAGGGGGCCTCCCCGCTGGGTGGCTGGAAGAGCTTCCCGGTGCCTGGGCTGGCAAGAGCCACAGCTCAGGTCGGACGGATAAGCTCTCTGTGCCCCGCTCCCCGCACGGCTGGGCCTCACGGGGCGGCCAAGGAGCCGAGAATCCTTCTGGTCAGCACCTGTGCCGCCAGCTCTCCACTGACCCTCGGGAGAGGGCGCTGCACACTGGGGAGGAGGAGCGTGGGAAGGACTGGGCGGGCGCAGGCGGGGCACTGGCCTGGGCCCTTGGTGGGGGGCACATCCCGGAGCAGGGGGGAGAGGGGAGCGCCTGAGAGAGAAGGCCGTCAATCCAGAGCACGGAGGCCGCAGGGCCAGGTCCACAGGGGGATGGAAAGGACGTCCAGTTTCCTGCTCTGGGTTCCGTCCCCCACGCCCCGCAGCCCCGGCCCTGCTCCGGGCTGTCTGCAAACCCTGCTGGTCCCAGACCTCCCAGCGCCCCGCCCCCCACAGCCCCCACTGTGTGAACTGAGGTGTCTGCCCAGGGCGGGCCCAACATCTCCACGCCTGTCCCTCCCACAGGGTGTCCCCTGTGGACTGCATGCACAGCGAGGTGTCATATCTGACTATAGAGGACCCTAACCACACCTGGGACTCACCGCCTGAGCCTAAAACGACTCCGGCCGCCTCAGACCTGCCTACGGAGCCGCCCCCAAGCCCCCAGCCCTGCCCGGCAGCCGCCTCGAGCAAGCTTGAGGAGAAGGTTTCTGGCTTTGACTTCAACGGCCCCTACCTGGGCCCGCCCCACAGCGTGTCCCTGCCTGAACTTGCGGACCCGGAGGTGCCCCCACAGACGGGCGTGAGCCACAGGCCGCCGTCCTCAGGGTCGCTGGAGTACATGTGCCTGCCCAAAGGGGAGCAGGTGCGGCTGGTGCCACTGGCCCAGGTGCTGGGACAGGGCCAGGCCGCCGGGGGAGCGGAGAGAAGGCCCTGCCCTGGGGCTGAGGGGGCGAGCCCCTCCCTGGAGGCAGGGACAGACCCTGCCCCCGCTGCACCTGCGCTCAGGACAGGGAATCAGGGCGTGAAGGGCGGCCCCACGGCTCTGTCTAGGGGGGCTGGGGGCCCTGAGGGCGGCGCCGTGGTCTCTGATTATGTCAGCCCTGCGGACCTGGCATTCACCCCACCCCCAGGGGCACCGGCTGCCCCCTGGGTGCCCCCTCTGGGCCTCCCCTCAGACCAGAACCACAGCCTCCCTCCCGGACTGGCCAGCTGGCCGCCTGAAGCCCCAGCCCCCATGATGTCAGCGTTTGACAGCTATGTGGAGCTCCCTCCGGCCATGGGCCAGCCCCCGAAGCCCGCCCTGGGCAGTCCTGCCCCTCGCGTAGCCAGCAGCCCCACCCTGAGCCCACAGGAGCCCCGGGTAGATGTGACCCCGGTCTCCCCGCACCCCGAGGGGCTCCTGGTCCTGCAGCAGGTGGGCGATTACTGCTTCCTCCCTGGGGTCGGGTCTGGCGTGCTCTCGCCCAAGAGCAAGTCCCCTCCTCCTGGCCCCTGTCCTGAGATCAGGGACCTGGACCAGGTGTTCCAGGGCAAGAAGCCCCCATGTCAGGCCGTTCCGCAGGTGCCCGCCATTCAGCTCTTCAAAGCCCTGAAGCAGCAGGACTACCTGTCGCTGCCCCCCTGGGACGTGGGCAGGCCTGGGGAGGTGTGCTGAGCCCCCGCAGACCCCCCTGGGGACGCGCGTACAAGGAGAGGGTCCGCCTTCCCTCCCGCCTGCCTTCCTCTCACCAGCCTCGGTTTTTTCCGCCCTCGTTTCTACAAAGCCACGGAAAGGAGACCCGAAAAATGAGTGAACCCCCTAACTTCTCCCTTGGCCTTCAGGAAGGTCAAGCTTCCCTCTCCCCCCCACACCCCACTGACACACACACACACACACACAGCTTCCTTTCAGGTTCATCTATTTTTAGGTTCTGAATTATTAGAACATTCCATACACACTCATTTCACATGCCCTCATTTTCTTTATTACCAGGCTTTTGCTCATTTCTTCTTTCTCTTTTCCCTGCGTTATTATTAGAGTGAGTTTGAGGTCCCAGCCAGGCCGGTTCTGAGAGGTCACGGCTCAGTCAGGGCCTGTTCCGAGGCAGGCGCTGCGGGCTGTGTAGGAGGCCCGGTGTCCGCAGCCTGTTTCCGGCAGACGCCAACGCCAGACCCCAGGCCGGGTGCGGGGGAGGCGGGCCAGGGGGCCGGGGCCTTGGGGGGCGGGGGCTGGGCGGAGCAGCCCAGGACCGCACCTGCAGTCCACCTGCCTTCGCCAAGCACTGATGTGGGGGCCAAGCACCAGACTGTCACTCCAAGAAATGGGCGTGGTAAGGGGGCGTGCACGCGGGAAGCCCGGCGGGTCTCAGCTAAGCAGCGGGAAGGGTTGGGGCCGCAGGACGTGCACCAGGGAGCGGCCACCAACCTGCGCCGTGTGCCGTACTGCTTCCTGGCGGACTTCCTGCACCCAGGCTGGCGGCCGGCCGGAAAAGTCCGGAGGAGAGGGGCATCCAGAACCCACGTCTGCTGTAGGCACCTTGGAAGAACTGCTCAGCCAGGGGTTCTGGTCCAAACTGCTCGGCTGCCCTTTTTGCAGAAAGGCCTGCAATGCCCATGGCCACAGCCAAGTTCAAGGGGCTCCTGGCCTACGTCTAGGCCTTTGAGGGGGTCACAGTTCTTTTAAACCTTTGCCTTCTCGATAGGCAAACATGATGGCATTAAGTTGTTTTAATTTTCATTATCTGATAACTTTAAAGTTTGCACATACTTTTATATTTCATGGGCCTTGGTATTTTTTTTTTTTTTTTTTTACTGGGCTGCGCTCAGGAAGGGCTTGGTTCTGTCGGTGCTTGTCTTCGTCTGACACAGACATTGAAGCTGTTACATCTCGGTCCTCCACGCACGGTGCCCATTGTCCTTCCCTAGAGTGGGGTTCGCCTTTGAATGTGTGCGTGGGGCTCGTGGGTGTCCTGTTCGGTCTCCCGGGGAACGCCAGCAGGGCTCCCAGCTCGGTGTCCGATTTACAAGGGCCTTCCCCACTTCAAAAGTGCATTTGTCCTAATTTATTTTTTTTCTAGTTCTTTCTGTGTTTCAGCCTTCCCCTGTAAGATGTTCTTGCTTTTGGAATGCACACACGTGACCTAGAAGGCGGGCCTTCTGCTGTCCCCCGGCGAGTGGCCCGGGCGTCTCTGCATTATTGGTTGGGTCGCCTGTTCTTCACCCACGGGGGTGCAATGCCGCTTTTACCATAAAGTCCCCGTGTGTGCTTAGGCCGTCTCTCGGCTCTCGACTTCCTTACATTGTTCTCTGCATGGCACCTGCCACTTTGACTGGTCTTTCTAGCTTTAAAACATGTTTCAACATGTGGTGGAGGCAAGCATTTTTGTCACTTTTTGTTCACAAACCCCTGCTCATCGCAGCAGTGTTTGTGGTCGAAGAAAGTGAGAAACGACTTAACTATTCACCGACAGTGACATTAATAACGATGCTTTCTGTACATTCTAAAGTAGAAACCTGTGTTACCAATGAATGAGGTGGACCCACCTGTATCAGAAAGAAGTCCAAGATATTAATTCCGAACTGTTCGGACATTGTTACCTGAAAAAAATATGGCAATAAAGTGTTTTTTTATATTATAAAACCTAGCCCTGGACGTGCGTGGCCGTGTCGGAGTGATCGGGGAAGGGCGTGACTTGAAACCTCCGTTGCACTGGGAGGGCTGAGGCTGGGGAGAGGCGGAGGGAGAACAGAGATGCTGCCGGAACAGAGCGGGCAGCAGGGGGCGCTGCTGGGACGAGCCAGGAGGGAGTGGGGGGAGAAGACGAAGGAAGGGGGGTATAAAGGGCATACTCATACTAAAAAAATTATTGGTTGCTTTCTGAAATTCAAATTTAAGCGGATGTCCTGTGCTTGCTCCCCGATGAGAGGGAAGGGCCCAGGCGAGAGACAGATGGACTTCCCCGTACGGGTAGCTGAGCAGGATGGACAGCTGCTGGCTGGCGGGGGCTGCCCAGTGGACTCAGCAGGATCGGCTCATTGATGCCCACGGTCTCTGTCCTGCCCTTGTGCGAGGGAGGGAACCGAGGCACAGAGAGGTTCCACAGCTTGTCCCAGGCCGGCCAGCCGGCAGGTAGATGGTCCAGCCGGCTGCCCGGGAGTCTGGGCTCAGGTCTTCCCGAGAGGGAGGTCCTCGGAAAGGAAGTCAATGCGTTGGCACGGAACGTCATAGCCCTCACTCAGCCGGTGCTGGCTGAAGGCACTCTTAGTACCCTCCGTTCCTCTTCTGCCCTGTACCTTCCCACGTGGTCCTGGTGTCCTCCGTGTTCATGGCCACCCCCGACCTGGTTAACAACCTATTTGCCTGGCTGTCTGCACACACCTGGTGCAGAGGTGGCACTCAGGACCGTGTGGAATCAATGAGTGACTGGATGAACGAATGAATGGATGAATGAATGAACGAACGAATGAGTGACTCCTTGAGGAGAGAGACTGGAGAGCCCACACCCCGTCCTTTCCCTCTCTGCTGCTGTCCGGCTGGGCAAAGGACTGGGCACACGAGCTGGGGAGCCCTGCTTGCTGAGACATCAAGCCAGACGCAGAGTGCAGACTGCAGGGAGCCCCGATGTTGAGAACTCAGGCATCGGAACCCACTTTTTCTCCTGCCTTTTCCCTGGAGTGGGAGAAAGGGCCGGGAGGAGGAGAGAGGAAGGGTGGGGAACAGTTGGCGTTCTCTCCTGACAGTTCTTTGATCCCTTCCTGCAGAAAGGGCACACCTGGCCAGGAAGAACATAGTTACCTGTCCCTGGTGGGGAAGATCCTGGTCTGAGGGCAGGAGTGGGGCTCAGTCTGGCGGTGGGGTGCACCTGAGAGCTCAGTGTGGGACCCAGTGCTCTCCGTGCTACCCCCGTGGGCACCACGAATGTGCCTTCCCTGCCGGGGGAGGGTGCAGCCCGGCCTCCATCCTCCCCGAGTGGCAGGAACCGACCCCTGGCCAGGCCCCAGTGAAGCGGTAAGTGGAAAAATGCAACACAAGAAGTTATTGAAGCAAAACCTTCTTAAAAACACTGTCATGACTACAAACTTTAAAATACTAACTTTTGCCCTGGTTGGCGTAGCTCAGTGGATTGAGTGCGGGTTGCGAACCAGGCATCGCAGGTTCGATTCCCAGTCAGGGCACATGCCTGGGTTGCAGGCCATGGCCCCCAGCAACCGCACATTGATGTTTCTCTCTCTCCCTTCCCTCTCTAAAAATAAATAAATAAAATCTTTAAAAAAATAAAATAAAATATTAGCTTTTATGAGCATATTAAAATATGAAACAATGAAATATCTGAAAATGGTGATAAAGCAGGTTTGTGGGAGGTCCTGGGTCTGGCTGTGACCATCGGCTGGAGGGATAAGTTGGGGAGGTGGCATGGAGAGAAGCAATGCCCTGCAGTGAGTGGTGAGCTGCATAGCTGGAGCTGGCCTATCTGAGTTCAAATCGGAGCTCTGCCACTTGCTGCTGTGTGACCTTGGGCAAGTCACTTAACCTCTCTGTGCCTCCATTCTCTGTTATATACAATGGGATAAAGCGCTTGGGGCAGAGCAGGGTTGTAGGCATTCACTCTGTATGATGCAGTTGTCGCCACGGGAGGCACTGGTGGTGTCTCAGGTGGCATCTGAAAGGCCCCATTTTTCAATGCCTGCACAACAGTCCCCTCAGCCTGGGCCCCAGCCGAGCTTCCTCATTTCATCCACATGGTTGATTAAATAAGTCTCTAAGCCAAGGCCCTCTGTCCCCAAAATTGTCCCAAGCCGGCCCTGAGGGGAGCGACTCCCTGGCTATTTATTCTAATCAACTCCATGAGGTGGTGTCCCTGTGGGACCGGGCCCCCGCTGGGTGGGTGAATCTCTAACCCACCCGCGCTCCCCTCCCACTTGTCCTGTTGACCCTCACAGTGTCTCTCGGCCACTGTCTTTGTAATGAACTGCAAGTGCTTTTCTGGTCAGATCGGGGTCAGAGAGGGAGCTGAGAGGGTGGCAGGACAAGAAGGGCCCTGGGTGGGACAGGGGCCACCAGGGCGGGGACCTGGATGTGGAGGGGACAAGGATCGTGTGTTTGAACAGTGGGACCCAAGACAGAGACAAAGCCATTCTACGTAGGAGGGCCAACCTGGGGCCTCCTGCCCTTGGGGCGGGCGTGTGGCGGGGAGTTCAGGTGGAAGATAAAATGAGATTCAGGTGGATTCCCAGATAGTGAGCTCACAACAGGACGGCTGAGCCCAGGGAAGGCCGGGTAGAAACAGGACCCACGAAGTCCTGGGGAGGAGCCCAGGTTCTCTTCCCTGGGCCCTGGGGCTGGGCCGAGGGGCTGGGCCGCCGGGTACTGTGGGTTGCTGAGGCGACCACCTCCACCCCAGGAAGCCCTTACTTGGCCCAGAGCCCAGATTACAGCTCCACCCTCCCCATGGCCTCCATGACCTGGCTGTGTCTCCAATGGCGTGCCATTCGCTGCCTCTGGCCCTCGCGCTGAGGCCTCCCCCTCTGGGCATGTGTCCGGCAGACGGCATTCGCCAGCCTGTGCCCCCAGCCCAGCCCCTGCAGGCCTGTGCCAGCCATCACGGCCCTGAACCCAACTTCTTGGGTCCACTGATAAATCGGAAACGTCACCCACCAGGAATGGAACATCCCTGCAGGTTTATCATTGTGAAGGTTACGTCTCGCAACTGTAAGTGCGGGCATTCGTCTGGGCGACGCTGCCGATTTGTCTGTGCGGCCAGCGCCGCGGGTCTCCTCTGTTGCACCACTGCCCGGGCGCTGGTAAACACCCCAGTTCCGCCAGCACACCCACAGGCCCCCAGCCTCTCAGGGCGCAGGGGGAGATCTGTCGGGTCGGAGCTGGGGCCTCTGTGCTCAGGACAGAGGCTCGGGCAGGTCCCCAGAGCCTTCATCTCTGACTTCTCAACGTGGCCGGCAGCCAGTGGCCATCCCTTCTGCAAGCCTTTCCTTCACACTGCACCTCCGAAGCCTCGGGGCTCTGGGGAGGGCGTGGCTCCCCAAGGCGCTCCTGGAGGTCCCCCGTTCTGCAGTTAGAACGCTGAGAACAAAATGTGGGCGGGGCAGGGGCAGGGCCGCCTGGTTTGTCCGTGACACTGTCTCCTTTACTAGATCTCTTCATCGGCTTCACCATGTCCTCCTCGAAAACAATTTACCCTGATCCTGAACTAATTTTGGAACTTTGTTCTCTCTGTGAAAGCTGGACAGGGCAACATGGACATTTCACTTCTAGTTTATTCTCACAAGATGTGAACGATTCTCAAACAGGACCTCTTCTTTGGAAGATCTACGACCTAAAAGGACCTAAACGTCTAATGCAGGAACTAGAATTCTTAAAGGGACGCTGTTCCCTGTAAGGAATGCTAGTACTCCCCATCTGCGGAGGCTAGAATTATAACATAACTACATCTCTATGTTCTGCCGTTCATCGTTATTCACATTTTACAAGCTCACACGGCTTATATGCCTCCTGAAATTGTCGGCAAATACACTCTTAATGTTCACTGTCAACCGATTTCTTGATTCAACTGTTTAAAGCTTTTATTGTTTTCCTTCATAATATGAACAGCTTTCATGACCATTAATTAGTGCAGCATTTTACTCTGGAAACAATAAAGTGTTGATGTTTCCACTGGCTGATTCAGTTTCAGCATAAGAAGCGCATAAGCAAGCACATCGCCGGGAGGCCACAGAGCAGTAGATCGGAACCTCAAGGTCAAGGAGAGTTCTGGGAGGTGCAGTGGGTGACCAGACAATGAAGGAAAGGAGGAAGGGGGTGGGTGTTGCCCAGAGGCGGGGACACTGGGTCGGGGGGCTCAGAGGTGTGTCGGGGAGCAGCACAGGGAGGGCTGTGGGGGGCTGGCTAGGCTCTGTCTCCCTTCCCGAGGAGGAAATTACAAGGATTTGCATCCCATAACAGCTTAAGCTAAGCACGTTTCATGCGGCCTGGAGTACTTGCATTGTATTTAACAATAAAACAGGTCTGTTTGTTTTTTTAAAGGATAAAATTTCAATCTGGAAACAAGGAAAACAAAAACCCGGACTGTGATAAATGACCTCAGAGGCCCTCCTTTTATAAAGATCTTTTCCCCATCTGTCTGTATCTGTTTGCGTTTTGCCCTTTTTCTTCTGGCCACGGTGCACTCCTGTTTGAGTGTCAACCCTCCGCTCTGGCTCAGTCCCTCCCGCCGTCTCCCTCCGGACAGTCCTCAGCCCCCCACCCCCGCCCCCGCCCTCTAATGTAGCTCCCTGACAATGACTTGAAATTCTCTTCCCGTTCAGCTGTCTCTCCCTCCACTGTGCACGGCTGGAGCCCAGGAGCCCGGTGAGCCCAAACGTAGAGCAGACAGGTGAGGGTTAAACCTCACATCCCTCTCCGCCCAGTAATATTCCAGGTTCCGCTGAACCACTTTCAGTGATTATTATCCAAGGAAGGCAGGATATCCTTGAAGGATTTTAACTGTCGGAAGAGGTGTTTCTGGCTGACGGTCTTACAGGTTGTCATCGTCGGTCCGAAAGTCTGCAGGGTTTTACGCCTCTCGTGCGTTTTCCTCAGGGAACGAGCGTTCGGGTGACTTCCACATTCCCCTTTGGCGAAGCGTTATCGGTTTTCCTGCAAATCACGTCTCACTCTATCTCACGTGCTTCCCTGTGTGTGAAGACAAATGCTCGGCTGCCTCACCGACCCCTGAAATGGGCTGTGTCCGTTGCTTCCGAAGATGGCCAGGCAGCCCCCACCATGCACAGGCCCTGGGCCCCGACTTGGCAGCTGCTCCCGTGGACAGGGGGAACACATTTCTCCTCCCCTTGGGTCTGACCCCAGGACCCGATGGTCCCCCACAGCCTGGATCATCAAACTTGCCCAAGGTGTCTTTCAGGGATGAGAAGGGGAGGGCTCCCACAGCCCCGGGAAGAGGCTGAGGCCCGCCTCACGCCTGCACCCACTGGGTGCAGACCGTCTGCCAAACCGGCCACCTAGGCTGAGCCAAAGCCCGACTTCGGAAAATTAGATTCCGATGCTGAGAAGCTGAGGCAGACCCACACACGCCGGCTGGAAACATGACCGGGTCGTGTTAGGCGAA
Organism: Phyllostomus discolor; assembly: GCF_004126475.2. Classification (NCBI taxonomy): domain Eukaryota; kingdom Metazoa; phylum Chordata; class Mammalia; order Chiroptera; family Phyllostomidae; genus Phyllostomus; species Phyllostomus discolor. Next base: position 209,151,050 of record NC_040904.2, read on the forward strand.
AACATAAGCTGAAGAGTGTAGACCAGGGGAGGAATAAAACATGCACACGTGTGTTTATATGTGTGTGTAGACACGTGTAGGTGCTGAAGCAGAGAGAGATGTCTGGCAGGCTGCGGGCCAAGTCCTTGGGGGAGGGGAGACGCTGTCGCTTCCTTAACCGCCTTAAGGAAAAAGAACCAAAAAGTGTCAGGTTATGGATGGTTTTTACTTTTTTGTGTTCCTATTTTCTATAATAAAATGTCTTGCATTGTTCATCAGAAAAACTTAAACGGAAAAAGAAAAATATTAAAAATGAATGGAAAAATGAATTGGATGAAAATGGAGACACAGAAGCATGGGCTAGATAACCCTTGGAAGGCTGTTGCTTTGGGAAATCTCCGTGCTTTCTGGAAAAGGGTCGATTCCGGGAACGACTCGACACCCATTTCCTCCAGCGCCACCCCTTCCCATCCACAGGGAAGCTTGGCTCGGCTTGGTGCTGCCACCTAGAGGTCAGCAGCAGACATTACTTCACCCCCTCTGAAGGGGCAGCCCCTCAAGCTGCCGTTTTCAGTTTTCATCTCCAGCCCTTGGTTTCAGGGCGGAGCTTCGTGGGAACGTCCAGTGAGAAGACAAGACAGGAGGAAAGAGCAAGCCCTAATGAGACAGACAACAACTGCGTGTGTGCATCTTTGCAAAAACGATTAAGCATTTCAAAACCAAGTGTGTGGCCCTTCTGAGCTTGGGGCCTCGTGCAACTGTACGGGTCACACATCCAGGAAGCTGCCCCTGCTTGCGCACTTGTAGGTAGATGTGTGCCGGTTCGCGACGCGTTTGTACTCCGTGCATGTGTGTGTGCACTAACACGTGTATGCATTGTGTGGACGCGGGCCCGTCAGCGCCTGATGTGTATATCCATCTATGGTGTATTTGTGGGGGGGGGTGCGTTTGTGTGTGTGTGTGTGTGTGTGTGTGTGAGAGAGAGAGAGAGAGGGAGGGAGGGAGGGAGAGAGCATGAGCAGGCTTCTGTGTCCCAGGACAGGCGAGCCTGGGGTCTCTGACCCAGGCCCCCGGGAAAGGGCCAGACCATTGGCTTCTCCGAGGGACCTGTACTCATGCGGTCAGGCCCCGCCCACTGAAACCGCCAAGCTCTTGGCACTGCACGCCCTGCACCTACACGTACAGAGTACAGCCTCCATCCGAACCCCCACGCTAAGAGGCACGACAAAATGCTGGCAGGGCTTTTATTGGCGTAAGGCTGTGAACCCAGGCCCCCACTGAAATGCCAGCCTGAGAAAGCCTGAGTGGCCGGGACAATTTACCATTTGTTCCAGCCCACCCATGACTGGCAGGTCCCTGCCCTCCCTTCCTTGGAGCATCCACTAAAAAGGGAGTGCTTTTCCCAAGCGCCTGAATGAAAGCCATCCCTTCAAAATGTCACCACCCGGAGGGACAGGCCTCTTCTCTGGGTGTCTGCGGGAAGACAGAATTCCAGCTTCCGTAACAGCCAGCCCAGCAGACGCCGCTGGCCTCGTCACATCGACACCCACCAACGATCTGAAAGTGTTCACCGAAGCCCCGACTTCTCCCCCTCCTCCCGCCCTCCTTCTCCCTTGGAAACACCCAGTCGCCTCTGCACAGGCGGAATGGACTCAGCCCCTACCCTGCCATCGGAAGTTGCCGAATGAAATCTGTTCGCCCCCCATTAACGGTGGCAGGCTTTGCCCACCTTTGACACCCACCCCTGCTACTTTCAAGTCTCCAGGGCATGGGGCCTGCCTTCCCCTGCCCGTGCTCCTGGGGCAGAGCTTGCAGAAGGCAGCAATTGCCAGGGAGGGGGCGCCCAGGAGCAGCCCTCAGCCCACCCGCTCTGGTGGGACAATCCTGAGGCCCAGGGCCCACAGCGCGTCCCAGCATCCCTTGGGGGAATTAAGTCCCTTCCCTCCTACTGATAGTGGGCTTAACAAGGTGCGTTCATTGGCTTCCTTCCTGCTCTCTCACTTCCCCACTCCCCACCCGTCTTCTCTTACTAAGGGCTCCCAAGTAACCTTGCCCGAGACCCTCACCCACGTCTGCTTCTTAGGGAACCCAAACTGTGAGGCTCAGACTCAGACACCGGGCTCTGCCCCTGGAGACTGTCAGGAGGGGCGGTTTTTAAATGTCTCTCTGCTCACCAGCTGACCACGGACCAGCTGGGGAGTGGGTGATGTGATTCTCTGTCTCCCGAAGGCCAAGGCTCCCAGGACGGGACTCCCGGGGTCTGATTTCTGACCTTATGACGTCTTCCCTCCCCCTCTCCCCTTTCCAGCTGAGAGGTTTCTTCCTTCCTGCCCCCTCCTTTGCATCTTTCTTTTGAAATCATTTCTGGCCCCGACTGGTGTGGCTCAGGGCATTGGGCATCGTCCTGGAAACTGAAATGTCGCTGGTTGGATTCCTGGTCAAGGCGGTCAGGGCACATGCCTGGGTTGTGGGCCAGGTCCCCAGTTGGGGGCATGTGAGAAGCAACCAATCGATGTTTCTCTCCTTCTCCGTCTCCCTCCCTTCCCCTCTAAGAATAAATAAATCAAATCTTTTAAATGATTTATGAGGAGCAAGAGTGCGTGGAATTAAAATGCACAGCATTTATCAAGCGCTACGATGCGCCAGAGGGGCCCTAACAGTTGACCTCACAGCTCCGATGAGCCAGGTTCTCTGATTGGCGCAGAGCCAGCTCCACGACCCCTGCCCAGCCCAGCCCCGCCCCGCCCCGCCCCGGGATCTCACTGCAGATCCGCAGCTGAGCCGCGTGCAGAGGGAAAATCCTGAGACCTGCCTCCCAAACCCGCCCACTGCGAGCTGTGTTAACAAGGGTGACGAGGGTGCTGAGCCGGCACCACTTCTCTCTCCGCCACGGGCCTCAGGTTCCCCATTTGTTAATGAGGTGATTCGGGGGTCTCTGAAGACTTTCCAGCCTTTGTCCTCATGAACCTCTGGAGGGAGCCAGCACGTGGTCTCATGACCTCAGGCCCACAGTCCCGGATGCCTTGCACGCAGGGTGGTCTGCACAGGTTCCCGGGGTCAACCTGCCTTGAAGGCGTTACCTGGCTCTTACCCAGACCCGATGTTCTGCAGCTGCCCCCCTCCTTCAGGGGCTTTGCAAGATTACTGGCGTTTCATTACCAGGAAGAATTCGAGGAGGAGCAGCAAACACAATCTCCCTGCGAACTGCCCCTCCTGGACTACACAAACATTCTAGAAGCCTCGCCCCTTCCCACACTAATTCCAGAGAAAAACACAGTTCATCTTTCTTCAAAGCAATGTCACTTCCTGGTTAAGGGCATGGACTTCGAAGCCAGACCATGGAGTTCAAATCCTAGCTCTGGCACTTACTGGCTGTGTGACCTGTGTGACCTCGGGCAAGCCACTGGGCGTCTCTGTGCTTCAGTGTCCGGATGCGTAAAACGGGGACAATACCGGCGCTTACCCCGCAGGGGAGTTGTGGTTGAGTTAATGCACGCGCAGCCCTGCCTCCGCGCTAGCTGTCAGTCTCCACGGGGTCGCCCTGTGCTCCGAGTCCCTGAAGGCTGAGGAAAGGGTAGTCAGTCTGTCTGCGGTGACTCAGCTTTTCTGTGGCAGGCATTTGCAAGGAGCCTGGAGAGTGGGGAGTCCCTGGGCAGAGAGGGAAACAGTCCCGACCAGCCTGGGGAAAACCCCTCGGGAGTCACAGGTTAAGGGAAGTCGGGGGGGGGGAAGAACCTAGAAGCCTGAGGGCTTCAGGGCCTAGAGACAGCGGGGCAGTGCTGTGGGAGGAGCCAGCTGGAGAGCAAAGCTAATCTCCAGAAGGCCAGTAGTCTCAAATGTCCTTGACTTGCGCCTGGAATGTTCTACTCCTCCAGTCTGCGCCAGGACCTTGACCCGCTGCAGGGCTGCAGCCACGCTCACCCGCATCGCCTGTGGCCTGGGGCAGCGCTTCCCAGCCCCTGAGTCCCCGGCTGGAGGCCCAGCGCCCCACCCCCACACACACATACACACACACACACACACACACACACACACACACCCTCTCTCCCCATCCTTTCCTGACTCTCTCACCCCCTTCCATGATGCTCATCTATGTCCCCCCTTATCACACCCTAGCCTGGGAGCCCTCTGAGCGCAAGGACTGCATCCCTGTCACCCCATGAGGCTGCATACCCAGCACACAGTAGGTGCTCAGTAAATACCGGCCCAGTGGAAAGAGATTACCACTGGGTATTATGGCCTGGGGCAGGTCACGCTCTTGCTTGTAAACCGGGTCAGCGAGCAGCACAGCAGGAGCAGGGGGCTGGAACAGGCCTCAGCCTAGTTTGTGCAGTACCGGCCATAACTCTCACCCACCTTGTCCGGTGGCCAGACTCACGCCTACTCCGAAGACCTATCTGCTCCCCAGGGGAGGGGGTGTTGTCTGCAGAGCCAGCCAGAGGGAGGCAGTGGGCAGGCCGACGTGACAGACAGTTCTCCATGAGCCTTCATAATGAGCACCTGGTTTACATGTCAGTCCATTCACCCCCGCAAAAAAAGCCTACTCTTTCCAAGGTGACTTCCCAGGTGACTTCTGAACCTGCAATGTTAATAAAACATGATTATTGTCACAGCTATTAGCGGCTTGCTCTGTCTGTGCCGGCACAGTGGGGGACAGCGAGCACCGTAAGCCATCCCTGGGAGTGGCACCAGGAAGGGGAGCGTACTTCAGGCTCTAGCGAGTCTTGCACAAACTCAGCCTGTGGTGGTGTTCAGACAGCACAGCCCACGTTCATTCGGCAGCCGCACAGTCCAGGGAGGGGAAGGAACCTCATGGGACAGGCCGGCCCTAGATCCCCACCTGGGCAGGTGCAGGTGGGCAGTCACGCCCCAGGCACATAACTCGTTTAGTACAAAGGTTTATCTTTGCCGTAAGCAAGGCCCGTCCCTTGTTCTCGTGCATCCAGGTAAACACACCCTTGAAATGCCAGAGGCATCCTCGCTCCGGGGTCCAGGGAGCGCAGACTCTCCATGACCAGCCTGTGCCGTGCTCTTTCCCACCTTCGTGTCATCTTCCTCACACCCCCTCGTGAATTCTAAGTGTGTAAAAGAAACTGCAAAACTGTCATCTTCCGCAGCTTTGGAGACCTTGCTTCCCAGAAATTGCCCTCAGTTTGGCTCAAATAAAATCTCATAAACATTCTTTTCAGGTTTGGACCTATTCACAGGTCCCAGAGTTCCTGGAAACTCGGAGTTGGGAAACCTGGGCCTGAAGGAAGGAAAAGAGTGAGCGCTTATTGCACACCTGTGGGGGCGCTATGCACTGGGCCAGGTGCCAGATGCACGTTTTCCCTGAGACGGGCCTGTGAGAAAGGAGTTGCCGCCCCTGCCGTAGATGAGAAGCAGGTGTCCACAGGTGTGACGGCCTTCCCCAGGAGCTTGGCCCAGCTAGGGAGTCACCTAGGGCTGCAGACTCTCCCCTTGACCACAGACCGGCATTTGGATTTTCCCCTGCATTTGCTGCAGCTGCTGCGTGCTCCTGCTAACCACAGAAACTGATTTCTGGAGGGAGAACGGGAAAAGACTAGGCCAGCCACCCTGCAGTTTGGATTTGCCACACTGGCCAATATGGACTGTTAACTTCCAGGTTAGATGTAAATCTAACTGGGCCGCAGTTTCTTCATCTAAAAATGGAGATATGGATGGCAGCAGGAAAGGCATGGTTAGAAAGATGTAACTCAGTGGTCTCTAAGTTCCCTCCTTGTTAGGTACTTTGCCTGCAATTTAGAGACACTGCCACCAGGGGGCGAGCTGGACTAGGAATACAACCATGGGGTGCTGGTCAACTGCAGGATTGCCACCCTCTCATGGTACTCAGAGCAGAAATTATGAAGCCAGTTCTGAATCACAGAGGAAAGGAGGCCCTACTTGCACTGAAGGGTGAATGACCTCTCCACTGTGTGAATTCATGCTACTTAAGATCTGGCTCCTGAGCCTCCTTGAAACTTGAGTCACTAGGAATTCCACCACCGAGGGACCTCCGGAGCACAAAGAACAAGGAGCACTGTTGAAACAGCATCCGTGAAATAAAGACCTCATTTAAGTTTTTAAAATCTGTGCATGTTTTATTTTGCCAGGATTACAGCCTCTCTCTCTCCAAAGCATCCAATATTTAAAGTAAAGGGGTTCCTCTTAATGTTCCAAGATAAAATCTTCAACTGAGGCAAAGTGGTGACACTCGTATCGTTTATTCACTGACATCAGAATCAGGATGGCTCAGCCCCCCAGCGTTCTGTTCCTCCACCTCTCTTTCCAGCATTGACGTTCTCCAGGAGGGCATTTTGGCAGCTCTCTCTCTTTCTTGCATGTTCTCTCTCTCTCTCTCTCTCACACACACACATACACACACACACACACAGTTATAGAGAGCAAAGTCATGCCTGCAAAGGGCTAAGCTCACTATAATGTGAAGTTGAATTCTGCAGCATCCTCCCAAGCCACCTTCCACGCTCTCGTAACCACATCCCTGAGCAGCAGAGTGGCTGTGTGTGTGCCTTTGGAACGTTGGGCAAATGGTACGTTTCCTGCCCGGGGCTCATTCTGCAGATCGCCGTGTCCACCCACCGTGCTGCACCGTGCTACCCTGGGAGGTCTTTCTGTGTGGTGTGTGTCAATGTGGCTCATTCCTTTCCACGCCGTGCATTACCCCATCTGTCCGTTCCCCTGCTCACAGACCTGTGTATCACTTTGCAATGGCAAACAGTGCTGCCATGAATCTCTTTGTGCAGGGCTCCCAGTGTGCATGTTTGAGTTTCTCTAGGCTACATGGACACAGAATCTCAAGTTACAAGATATCATTTCAATTTCGCTAAATTGTTCCTTGCTGTTCTTCACTCATAATTCACTGAGGGTATGAGAGTTCACATTCCTGTCCTCACCTGCACTTCGACAAGATGAATTTATTGTTTTAATTTGCATCTCTCTGATGATCGAGGATATTAAGCATCCTTTCAAGCCTTCAATGTGGTTTCTGCAGTCACGATTAACCCTTTATGTTCCTGCCGGACCGTTAGCTCCTGGGGGGGGGGGGGGCGGGGTCTCACCTCTGAGGCCCTCCAGGGCTCTCACAGCCCCATCCGAGCAGAGATGCCCTTTCTACTTTCCCAGCCTGACCTCCGTGCCTCACCTCGGAGTCCCACTCTCCCAGCTCAACACGCTCCCACCCTGCAGCTCCCCAAATCCGCCGTGCTGGGTTTCTGTTCACACTGTGCCCTCCGTCAGGAATGCTCTGCCTCTCCCAGCCTACCTGAATGTGCGGACTCGTGCCCCGAGACTCATCTCAGGAGCCGCCTCCTCCATGAGGTCCTCTATGACTACCAGCTGCTGTCCCATCCCAAGTTGTCTTCTGGGCTTTCACTGGCGCCCTATGAACCTCTCGCTGCACATGCATCTCCGCACCGGACTCTGGACACACAGAGGACAGGCGCCGTGTCCTGCTCGTCTCTGAGCTCCCACTGAAACACCGCACAGGGCGGGCAGAGAGGGCATGCTCACCGGGTGGGTGGGTGAGCCTAGATCCAGCTTCTTCTGCATCGGTCTTCCACAGACCGTGAAGTCCCTGAGGACAGGGACTGCAGTGGAGTCACATCACCGTCCCCACAGCACCTAACAGGGTCACGTGTTTGTGGCACTCGGTGTGTGTTTGTTGACGTGACTGCATGATCGCCTGGTAGCGTAGAAAAGGGCTTTCCTGGAGTTGCAACCCCAGCTTCCTGTTGGTGGAAGCTCGTGCGATGTGCACGGCCTCTGCAAGCCTCTGTCTCCGCACCTTCACGAGGAGGAGGACGGGAGCAGCCCTGAGGGCGGGGGTCGGGATGAGAGGAGGTTGTGTGTGTGAAGCCTTCGGCACGTTGTTATATGCATCTGGCGTATTATAATTTCCATGTCCAAACGGTTTGGGGTTTGCTTTGACTATAACACCCTGGGCGGTGAGGCGGATCCTGGCCGGCAGGGTCCGTGTGTGGTGTGGCTGCTCGTGAACAAAGACACATGGACAACGGAAGTCCTGTGGAGAAAAAGGGACGGCATGGCCACTCTCTGAAGAAGGAGGGCGAGAGGGCAGAGGGCCCAGTCCCTGCCTGGACAGGCCTTTATTGCTTCTCTGGGTGCATTACATGGAGGTCAGTCCTTGTTTACTAGGCACAGGTTCACTGCAGGGGACTGCCTAGTTTACAGATGACAAAGGAAAGAATGCTGCTAATTACTTCAAAGAGAAGGATGTTGCAGATCAGGGGGAAAAGCGGTTGAACCGGTCACACTCCGTCCTTGGGAGGTTTAGCACAGACCTCAGGAAGTTGCAGTAAGCCCTTGCTGCCTCCGTTCAAGGTGAGGGAGTTTTAGCAGAAGCAAGTCTCATAGTGGCCTAGGTGCACTGCGGGCCTGATTCCCCACGGGAGAACCTCTCCGTGGGCGTGGTCCTGCGTGCCACTCGCTCCCCACTGGTTTTCCACGTGAGGGCTGAGCTCCATTTCCACGCCATGCGAAGCGGTTCCCTACAGGGTGGCTTGTGTTTCCAGTGGTCCCGTGTGCTGAGCCGGTAGCACCTACTCAGTAAAGTCTGGTTTTTCCAGAATGAGAGCAGCGTTTTGCAGAAATCAGGTTCTCAGTATGGAAGTCAAGCTGGGCGCAATGCCTTGCACATTGGTCGGTATTCAATAAATAGTAAATCAAGCTAAATTCACTCTCTGTACTGCGTCCTGCTCCGATCCGACCTCTAAGAAGTCATTCTATTTGTGAGAAGAGGGGCAGCCCCCCATCCCCTGGCAGGGATCCTGTTTGACTTTTCCAAAGTGTGATGGTCACCGTGGTAGACTCATTGTGGTGGTCCCCAGTGAACTGATCCCGTCCACAGGAAATCTCTAGGGTGGTCTTCTCCCACTAGGCATCTGGGCTTCACCACATGACCTTTTGACCACATGACCTTCAGACCACAGGGACATTAGCAAACCAGTGCAAGGAGTGAAAAGTTCTCGCACATTGACTCTTGTCCCCTTGGAAGGCTCCTTCTTGGAACCCGGTCACTGTGCCAGGAAGAAGCGCAGGCTGGCTAGAGTGGTGCCTTGCCTGCCCCCAGCTGTGGAACTCCCAGTTGAGGCACCTGGTACTTGGGAGAGGCAGCCGTCTTCACCACAGGTGCCGCGTGGAGCAAAAATTAACCATCCCCGGCTGGTGTGGCTCAGTGGATTGAGCGCAGGCTGCAAACCAGAGGGTCGCTAGCTCGATTCCCAGTCAGGGCACATGCCTGGGTTGCAGGCCAGGTCTAAAAATAAATGACTAAAATCTTAAAAAAAACAGAAACAAAAAAAGAGGCCCTGGCCAGGGGAATGGAGCCCCTCAGTGAGGGGCCTGGGGGACCCCAATTGCACAGGACCCAGACAGCATATGCCAGGAGCAGTCTGGGATGCATGCTTCCTCGCCCAATACAACAGGAGAGACAGACGCTCCGGCCTCTCCCAGTGAGGAAAAGAAAACCCCAGAAGGCTATACACACACACACACACACACACACACACACACACACACACACGCCTCCTTCCCTCGCATCTCATTGGCCAAACTGAGTCACTTGCCCATTTCTGACCCAATCACCTGTGTAGAGGGAGGGGCCAGAATTACCATGAAACCAATCAAAACTACCACTGGATGGTAGAGGGATGTGACCGATTTCTCTGAAGTCCCTGAGCTCATAGGGAAGAAATGGGTGTCTGGAAATAATTGGGGTTCAGCTCAGGAGGGCACACAAGGCAAGATCCAGCAGTGCCGGCCCTAGGACACCTCCGCACGGGGCATGAGGGAGGAGCCCGCAGGCTGGTCTTGAGACAGAGCTCCGCCCAGCTCTCCCATCCTCCCCTGGATTTATGGGGGAAGGTAGGGAGTGTGCGTGTGTCGAGTTGGGTCCCTTGGGGCTTCTGCGCTCCCGCGGCAGGCCTCGCCAGCACTGCGCACGCCGGCCCCCACCCCAACCCCAGCGCGAAGAGCGGCACCAAGCGGGCGGAGAAGGACTAGACCTGCGCCTTTCTTTATTGTTAACTGCACTGTTAGCGCTCTCTCTGAGTCCAGGGCACCGCTGCTGGGTCCGATTTAGTACTTCGAGCTCTTGCTCTTGCTCTTCTCTCCGTATTTCTCATCCAGTGCTTTCTGCAAGTTCATGTTCATCACGTTTTTCTGGTGCCACCGTCCTGCAGAGAGCAGGGCAGACGCCAGCACTGATCACTCCGAGTGCCCCCAGGACCCGTGGTGACCCAGGCCCACCGCCCACACCCAGGGCCCTCCCTGCTGCTCGCTCTGGTCTCTCTCTGGACCTTGGGGTCAACACACCCTGCCCCGCGCCCCAGGCCCCCCCCCCCCCCGCCCCCATACCCAGGTCGTCTGTCTTCCTGCCGTGCCAGTGCTCCGCATCCCGCACCGCCTTCTCCAGCACCTCCGGGGTGTAGGAGTCCTTCATGAGGCTCTTCACCTCTTCTGAGGCCCCTGCAGAACCCCAGAAGAAATCCCCAGAAGCCCCAAGTCGACGGAGGCCAGCTGCTCTGGCTGCTCCGGGGACGTCAGTTTCCGCTGCGGAGGGCGGACTGTGGGAGCGTGGGGGAGCAGGGAGGGCAAGGCAGAGGACGGCAGGCCCCAGCTCCATCCTTCATGGGCCGTGCGGCCTCCGAGAAGTCGTTAACCTCGCGGAGCTCTGGTCTCTTTACCTCTTCAACAGAGGAAAATGATCTTGCATGGGCGACATGACATTATGGGAAATTCGCCGAAGCATAATGGCCTGTGGCCATTAACAGCTGTATTTTCACAAGATTTATTTCTATGTCTAAGGGTAAAACACCCAGGAGGAAATACATTACTGTGATAAAGAGTCGGCAGAGACATCAGAGGACCAAATCCCGAAAGACAGCAAGATTTGAATGATCAGTTGCAGAGCACAAATAAGTATATTTAATGTTCGGAGTCATGAGGGAGAATAAACACATAAACGAAGCAGAAGACAGTGCCCAGAAGAGCAGATTAGTCAAAGGAGCAAATGGAATGTCGGAAGTGAAAGATATAATAACTGAAAATTCGATGAATAATAAGAGGCCTGAGATGCCTTTGAAATAATCTGGGGTGAGGCTGATGGGTGGGTGGGAGAAAAGGTGAGATAACATTGGCCATGGATTAATAATTGGATTAATAATTATTGATGCTGGGGGAAGATGACACCTCTGTCCATTAAACTATCCCCTCTTCCTTTCTCTAAGTCTAAAATTAACATCAAAATGTTTGAGAACAAACTCAATGCACAGGAGAAACAGCAGATTAGATACAGCTGAGAAAAATGGCAAACTGGAACGTGTAGCTAAAGAAATTCGCTGGAATTCAGCACAAAGGGGGAAAAGATGTGAAAAATATGTAAAAGCTGTTAAGTGAAGGTTAAATGCAAAGGCCTAACATACATCTAACTGGCGTTCTGAAGGGGTGACTGGGGGGAAATGGGAAGAAGCAATATTTGAAGATAATGGCTGGGATTTTCCCAAAATTGATGAAATAGATGAATCCGTAGATTCAAAAATCATATTGTAATTTTCCAACCAGCATAAGTAAAAATAATTCCTTACTAGGTATACCCAACTATAATTTACAACACTAGAGCACTGGCTGGTGTGGCTCAGTGGATTGAGCACCGGCCTGCCAACCAGAGGGTCACTGGTTCGATTCCCAGTCAGGGCACATGCCTGGGTTGAGGGCCAGGTCCCTAGCTGGGGGTTTCTGAGAGGCCACCCATTCCATATTTCTCTCCCTCTCCTTCTCTTCTAAAAGTGTATAAATAAAATATTTTTAAAAATAAAAACAAAACACTAGAGACAAAGACATCTTAAAAGGAGCCCTAGAGAAAAGGCAGATTACTTAGGAAGAATAACAAGAGATTCAATCACCATCGAAACCAGGAGGAAATACATCATCGAAGTTGCTGGCAGAGAACAGTCGTCCGTCTAGAACTGTTTACAATACCTGCGCACTAAGGATGAGGATGAAACCAAGACTTTTTATGGGCCTAAGATTTACCAACAACAGAATTTCACCAAAAATATCTAAACAACATATTTAAAAAAGAAAATAAAAATGACCCCAGAAAGAAGATCTGAGATACAAGAAGGAATGGTAGGCAAAGAAAGTGGAAACCTTGTGTGTAAATCTAAATATACGTCAGTTCTAACAACAGTAGAATGTCAAACATATGGAGCAAAGTGATGACGGCAGCAATCGCCAACCACGAGCTGAGGACCCAGTTCTCAGAGTTCCACAGAACTTACTCAGGGAATCTTCTCAACCGCACCCCCCCCCCCCCCTTCTAACTGCTGAAGTCACTGACGCACAGACAGGTTAAGTCACTGGGCTAAAGTCACACAGCTGGTAAGCAAAACACCTGGGACTCAAACCCAGGCCCTGCGGCCCCCAAATCCATGGTTTTGACTATTTCACTTCTGGAGAGTTAAAATTTTGTCAGAGAACGACATGCAGGCTGAGAAGGGAGTGTGGAGCACAAAGCTGAGGTCCCCTAATGTGTTTATAGGAGTCGGGAAAACTGAAGACCTCGGTTAACTCCAGAATGCATCACCTGTGCATGTAAAAATGTCAGAGGTAGCCACCTAAAGGACAAGAAGAGTGAGGACAAAATTACATCGGGGAGAAAAGAAAACTCCCTTGAACCCAAAATAAGAAAGGAGACGAAGGGGCGGGGGAAAAGCAGCAGAGAAGAGGAAGCAGAAATAGAAAACACAAAATAAGGTCATCGGAATGAATCCAAATATATGGGTAATCAGAATAAATATACGTGGACTAACTCGCTGATTTAGAAAAACAGATGATCAGGCTGCAGACACATTTTCCAGTTATGTATTATTTAAAGCATACTTAGAATCAGGGGACACAGGGAAAGGATAAACACAGGAATACAGGAAGAGATAGAGCAAGCAAATTCTCACCGAAAGCAATCTGATCTCGTTGTATTTAAATTATCAGACAAAATACACTCTAAGGCAAAGGCGCTGTGAGAAATAGAAATAACTGCCATTCACTCAGGTGATGCACTCGTTCTAAATTTGCTACATTAGGGTCATGTCAAAACAGGTGAAGCACAAGTGACAGCTGCACGGAGAAATGGACAAATCTGCTATCAGCAGGAAAGACGGAAAGGTACATCAATTCAGTAATTAATAGATCAAGCAAAGGATAGTAACAAGGAGTTAGGAGATTTATAGAGAAATCATTAGCAAGCCTGCTCTATTAGACAAACAGAATCTCGAACCCGAGAGAATATTTTCAAACACATTGATCATCTACAAAATGGACCAACCCCTGGGCTAGCAAGCTGTTTCGACAATTTCAAACAACTGAAATCATTATGGGCCGCGTTGCCTGAGACAATGCCATCAAGCTAGAAATCAACATTTTTGTAAAGCGATGTTTATGGTGTTTGGCAGGCACGGCTTTACAGGCTTACACAGCAGGTTGTTGAGCTAGACATTTGGACGGAAGCCCGGGCGTGATAGAGATCAGACATCGCCGTGAGGTGTGGCACAGGCTGCAGTGGCCCCCAGGAAGAAGCCCAGGACAAGCTGACATCCTCATCCGGTCCTTCTGCCCCACTGCCCCTCCCCCAGCACCCCGCAGCCCGACCTGCTCCCCTCCTGCAGGCCTTGACTCAGAGGTCACCGGCTCTGAGGGGTCTACTCTAGGCGGTCTATCTAACACCACGCAGGGGTTCATACAGAGGCGCTGGCACTACAGAGAAAAGCAAAGGGGGGGGGGGGGTTGACCAAAGTCAGGTGATGCAGCTGGAAGAAGGGAGGGGAGGCTTCCCGACCCCTGTGAGACCCCGCCTGCGAGGAGGCAGGCAGCCACAGCCGCACTTTAAGCTGCACACGCAGGCTTTATGCGCTCTTCTACTGGGTGCGTTTTCACAGGTAAAAAAAAAAAAAAAAAAAAAAAGACAGTGCACCCATACTGGTTTAAATGCAGGAATGCAAGTTTGGTTTACTATTGGGAAACCAATGAACAGAATTCACCGCGTCAACAGATCGAAGAAAAAAACATCATATGATCATCTAAATCACCGTTGTATAAATAGTTACTACAACCCAACACCTGTTCATAATTTTTTAAAATGAATGTGCAAACTAGAAATAAAGGGAACCCCTCCTTAATCTGATACAGATTTCAAAATATTCTATTTAATGGTAAAGTGTTAGAATCAAGAGTGAGATAAGGATGCCTGTTCCTCCCTGCCTGTAGGCACCCCTGATCTGGACCAGTTTGCCAGGACGGGCAGCCTAAAGGCAGGAAAAGCCTACTGGTTAATAATGTAAACCTTGGTCCCAGCCTGCCGGAGTTCAAATCCCAGCTCTGCCTGTTCCTAGCCATGTGGCTTTAAGCAAGTTATTTCACCTTTCTATGCTTCATTTTTGTCTATCTTTAAAAAAAGGGAATTATAGCACTTACTATATAAGGTTCTTGTGAGAATTAAGATGTATTTAAAGTAAAGCTGTGCTTGGCACATGATACATGCTGTGCATAAATGTAGCCATTATTATTATTATTAAAAAGAAGCCCCAAAGAATCTACCAGTTAATTATTGGAATTAATAGGTGAGCTGGGTAAGGCTTATGTATATAAGATGAATGCACAAAAATTAAAATGGTCCTGAGTATATAAGCAGGAAAGTTAGAAAATGTAACTTTAAGAAAGATACCATTTGCAATACACAGCAAAAAAGAGGTTTTTCTACATAAATCTAACAAAAAAAAGTCTGTATAATCTTTATAGAAAAAAATAGAAACTGTTACGGACAGATATTGAAGGAAGAATAAAATGAATGGAGCTGAATACCATATTCGAGGATTGGAAACTTCACTATCCTAAAACTGACAACTGCCCCTACGCTGAGCTGTAGATTCGGTGTACTTCCGACCAAAAGCTCAACAGAGCTTTGCGCGGAAACTGGCGGGCTGATTCTAGAGTCTGTGCAGAAGAGTGAAGGCCCTAGAGTAGCCCCGGCGTTAGCTGCTGCTGGCGGTGCGGTGCGCTGGGGTGGGGGAGGGGGTTAACCCAGCCAGACCGCAGCCGACTAGTGAGTGACACCTCGGTAATCGAAAGTGTAACGTTAGACCGGTGGGCGGAGCGGCCAGCCTGGAAACCGATATGGATGGACCCCTGTGGGTCGCTGGGCGGGGAAAGAGGAGACTGTGCTATGCCAAACCTGAGACAATTGGTAATCCGCTTAAAGGAGGAGTTAAAAATGCTTCACACTCCAAGCAGAAATCTACTCCAGGTGGATTAAAGGCTTAAATGTGAAGAGCAAAACTGAAGTTTTAGAAGACTAAGAAAAAAGACGGTCTTTATGACTCAGCATGGTGGAGGATTTCTCCAACCCTCTCCTCCCGGAACTTTCTCCATCTCCGCGCATAGGATTTCACCTTCCCAGTTATTTAAGTTAAAACCCTTGACCTCGACCTCAGCTCCTCGCTCACACACCCCGAATCCATTCGCTACCCTAGCCTGTCCGCGCTACCTCACACAAACAAACCCGCAGAACCCTGCTCCTGCAGACCGCCTCCACCGCGACCTCCGTGGCCCCGCGTTGCACAGCGGTGCCCTCCAGCTCATGCTGCAAGCCAGCCCTGCTCCCCTGACCAGACTCCCCCGCCTTCCGCCCCTCCTCACCGCTCTCCCTGTTCCTGCCCCAGCTTCCCACACGGCATTGGTTATTGGAATTCCAATAACCATTGGAATTCCCATGGTTATTCCCCACGCGGCAATGGGAGCAATCCTTTAACCCAAGTCAGATGACACCGTTCTCCTAGGTACAGACCCTCCCCGGCTTCCTGTCTCTCGAAGACAGAAAACCTTCCCCGGCCCTCCCCACCTCGCCGGGTTCCTTCCCAGCGCCCCCTTCCTCCTGCCCAGCCCCACGAACCTCACCCATCTGCAACAGCAAGTGCAGGGGCTGCTGACCTGGGGTGGGGGTGGGGCACAATGACAGCCGTGTGCTAAAGGGGGCGTCGTCGGGATTCACAGCACTTGCTCATTTCTGGAATATAAACCCCGCCGCGACCAGTGTAGCACTGTGACACCAACCCATCAGCCCAGGAAAATTCAACCACCGACCCTGGTGAGCTGGGCAAGCTGGTAGGACTCGCAGTTGTGTTTCTCAGATTGCGTGATGGGTACCCCGATTTTTATGTCAATCGTCTACATTACGGAGACATTTCTGTATGAGGCTGAATGTAAGAACCACTGACAACTGTTCAAGAGACGGGTGGGAGGCTGTTCCCGGAGGCCCAGAACACAGGACAATCCGGGCTGTATTCCCTCCCCCCTCCCCCAGTACCGCCCCTGGTCCCAGCGCAAAGAAAAGCCCAGGCAGTTCCAGTGGCTGTCTGGTTCCTCGGGTGACGGGGACCTGAGCCAGGGCAGGAGGGTTGCCAGGCCCCGGGGGAGGCTGCAGAGGGCCCGTGGCGAGGCCGCAGGAGGGAAGAGGGCCAGAGAAGCCTGCGTGTTGCAACGATGCTGAAGTGGACCGTGGGGGCCGAGGGGAGCCCCTGTGTGCTGGCCATGGACCCCGATCTGAGCATCTCACTTGGAAACAGGGTCCCAGCCAGGCAGGTGACCCGGAAAGACTTGGGGTTCCCAGGCAAACAAAAAAGTCCCTGGATTTGAGCTTCAGGTCCACCTCCAACTGCCGAGAGAAAGGCCCAAGGCAAACTCTTCCCGTCAGTGAGCTGGAGCTAACAGCAGGCACCCGGACCAGGCAGGTCCGTGGCTGACCCACAGGACACCGTCAGTGTCCCCGACCCACCCTTGCCCCCAGGTGGCGCCACCACCTGGCTCCGGGAAGGAGAAATCCCAGCCTGCTGACTATGGAGCACTCACTGCACGTCACAGGCCACGCGCCCGCAGAGAGACCTGCCAATCACCCAGAGTGGGCCCTGTCATCCCATTGTCCTCATTGTCCTCTGAGCCTTGACCAAGGCTCAGAGAGGTTAAGGATCCCACGTGGGTGAGGCCACACCCAGTGAGCGGCTAAGCTGAGCTTTGAACCAGAAACCTGAGGTCACTGTGACCAAAGGTGCCCAGGCCAAGGATGCCGGGTCTTGGCCAGTAGGACACCAGAGGTGTTTCGGGAAGAGAGGAGATGACAGCCAACCAGGATGGGCAATCTGTACAGTGCAGACGGACTCCGCACACGGCCTGGCAAAGAGCAGGCCCCTGGTGGCCACGAGATGAGGATCCCAGGGGATGTGTCCTGGGCTCTGATCCACAGAGGTCCAGGAAGGGGTAGACACCCCACAGGCTGCCCCTGCCCCTCGGGGACCTTGGGTGCTCACAGCCCACACCCTTGCCCTTTGACCTGACCTTGAAACAAGTTTGACCGCATGTTATAGCCCAGATCGTAGTAGTCTGAGAAGATGGAGGCGATTTTCGCAGAGCCCTCGGACTCACTGGGCCACGCGCTGGCCCTCTTCTGGACCTCAAAGCCTTCGCCGATGGCCCTTCGAGCCTGAGTGGGGGCAGGGGGGAGACAAGGGACAGAGAAGTAGTCAAGCCCCCTCTCTCAGCTAAACTCTGCTGACCCTGCCCTCACCACCCCTACCTGACCTTCAGCCCGCAGCCTTCAGCCGACCCCCAGGGCTGGGGGTCTGGTACCGCCGAGGCCCCTGCACCCTCTCGCCCCACCCCACCTCCTGCTGGGCCGCGCATCAGAGAGGAGGGTGGCCGTAAGCCCCCTCCTGCCCCGAGCCCCTGCTGGGTCCCTCATGGGAGAGGTCTTTTTGTAAGGTGACATTTCTCCTGCCGTTTTACAAAAAAGCGAAGCCAGGGCTGGGGGCGGGTACGCAGCGTCCACACAGCTGGGGCCCCGCAGAGCCTGGCCTGCCTCCGGGAGGCCTCCCACCAGTCAGCTCCAGGGGGCCCGGGGTCGCATGGAAGCCTACTTCTTCTGCATGCCGGTGTGGGAGCCCAGGCCCAGGACAGTTGCGCCCAGGCCCGGGGACCGGGAAGCCTGGGTTTGAGTCCCAGCTCTGCCCCAGACCAGCTGCTGGCGCCTCTGGGCCTCTCAGAAGAGAGAAGGCTGACCTTCCGGAGGCTGCGGGGGGCCAGGAGACATGGCGACTGCACCCCAGACCGGGACCCAATGTGCCAGATAAGGCAGGACATTTAGAGTTGTGACCTCCCCCGCATTAAAGATGACAGAGGGGAGGGGACCCGGCCCACAGCCTTTTGATCCTGGGCCTTTCCCTTGCTCAGTGGGACGCTCTGAGCCTTAGCTTTACCATCTGTTAAAAAAAAAAAAAAAAAAGCAAATCGCTTCTCGACTTTCTGGCTAAGACCCAGGGTAGATATCTACTCTTATCAGTGTGGCGTCTCCTATCTGAGGACAACGTATAGACTGGGCTTTTGGTTGTCCACAGCCCGCAGTGACCCGGTTTTGCAGAACTTCCAGAACAGCACATCCCCTCGGGAACCAAAAAATAAAACATAAAAGGGAGTTAGGACTCCTGCCCAGCTGGCCGCCCGATGCTGTGGCTGTGTGTGTCGGGAGGGTGGTGTTGGGAACGTGTCTCCGAGGGCCAGAGCAGGAGGAGCCCTCAGTAGCTGGCCAGACGCGGCAGGTGAACTTCATCTCAGCGTCCGGTTGGTCGGGAATAACTCCCTCGAGTGGCGTGTGGGGCGGGGGAAGGGACCGGCCTGGGTGAGTGGCGCCAGCGCGGATGCTGGCCGGAAGAGTGGTGGGGTGGGATCCAGTCCGGCTGCCTCGCTTGGCAGGTGTGGAGACTGAGGCCCAGAGAGGGGAAGCAACTTATCCCAAGTCCCCCAGCACTCGGGGCGGAGCCAGGACTCAAACTCAGGTCTGCTGATTCCCAGTCAGCGCGGCGCATCTATCCGATGCTATCTCCTTTAGATCTGCGTGCGTTGAAAGCATCGAATTCAAACTTAGGGCTGGTCACCGCAAAGTCAGTAAGAGCTAGGGCACCAGGACCTTCTGGCCCAGTGTGGGCCCTCATCCGACACGACTGGGTAAATTGAATTAACTCAACACTTCCGAAGCCTTGGGTTCCTTGTCCTTAAGGTGGGTGCGAGAGCACCTTTCTCGCTGGGCCAAGGAAGTGAGCTGCTGTGTGTGAAGCGTTTCAACAGCACGTGGTGCCTGGCACGCAGCAAGTGCTCAGGAAACGCTGCTGTGTGGCGAGGTGGTTCCGGGGACTCTGAGCTCTGCAGCGGGCTCCCCTGGGCTCCTCACTACCCGTCCCCGTGCACCACCCTCCTGCCACCCCTGGCCTCCTGTGCCCTATGCGTGCCGGCACCTGCTCCTCGGAGACCAGCTGGTCCACCACGTCGCTCCCAAACTTGTGGCGAATGTTGTTGGGAATGATGCTGTTCCTCTCGCCCTGGGCCCCTGAGCGGGGGTCTTGCTTCAGCCCCTGGCACGGCAGCGGAGCCCCCTCGTGGGAAGCGGCCCTGATCTCCCTTGGCGAGGGCCTGCAGTCCCTGTTCTTCAGGGACCCAGGCCGGGAGTCCATGCCAGAGGGGCTCCTGCTGACAGCCGAGGGAGTCAGAGGCCAGCCCCCCTCCTGGCAGGCCTGTCCCCGGGGGCTGCCCGGCTGGTGCTGCGGGGAGCCCGGGGCCTGGCCCTGGGACTTGGAGGTATCCAAGGGGCTGTGAGCAGTTCTCCTGGGGTCCGTGTCCTGCTGGTTGCTCAGATGGGCCCTGGTCAAAGTGGTCATACCTGCACGGGGGGGGGGGGGGGCGGCAGGAGGGAAGGAGACAGGCAGACACGTGCAGAGAGTGGAAGGCGGGAAGGAAGACAGCGGGGGGGGGGGGGGGGGGACGGGACAGGCAGACACAGAGCCCCAGGGATCCAGAGCAGGAAAAGGGACGGGAACAGAGGGAAGCCCCGGGAGCCAGAAGCGTGGGTGAGACATTGGGAAAGAGACAAAGGGAGAAGGTAGTTCAGCCGCCAAGACCCCGCGGAACAGGGTTGTCCCACGAGGTTTTCCACAATAGGGAAGCTGGCACCGCTCCCCAGTCACATGGCTGCAAAGGGCCAGAGCTGGGCCTGCGCCTGTCTTTGCTCCCCATTCTGAGCAGCTCCCCCAGCCTCCCTTGCCTCCTCTGTTCCTAGGGCTAATCGGGGGGCACCATCCCAGCCTAGTCCCCTGCTCTCCACACCCCCCATTCCTGCCCCCGACTCCCAGGCCATAAGGGGTCTCCTCTTCATCCTCTTCTGCCACCCCCACCATGACCTGTGACGTCCCACCTCCCAGCATTTGCCCGGGCTGGTTCTGCCACCTAGGAGGCCACCTCCTCCTTTTTTCCCCTAAATCAAAATTCCACCATTCCTGTCCATGCAGTCTCACAGGGAAGCCCTCCTTGACCCCCACCCCCAAGCTTGGGGGCCAGCCCCCTCCTCCCTACCTCACAACCCTGCTCCACTGACCTCTCACAACCCCGGGGCTTCCCTTTCTCCATCACCCAGACCTACAAACCATCTCACTTCCCTGCTTAGGTGGGGGGCAGGGCCATGAAGGCAGGGTCCACGGCTGAGTCAGTCCTGGGTTCTGTCCCAACGAGCAGGCAGCTCAGCAACAGGGCCCTCCTGGGAAAACTAAGGCCTCCAGGAGGGGAATGGACACCCTTCTCGAAAGGAGTAGGGGAGCCCTGGCTGGTGTGGCTCAGTGGATTGAGTGCCAGCCCTCAGACCAAGAGGTCACAGGTTCAAGTCCCACTCAGCGCACATGCCTGGATAGGTGCTGTGCAGGGCAGTGGGGACACACAGTGAGTGAGCTGGGCGGGTCGGCCCCTGTCCTCTCGGAGTTCAGTGTTTGTTGAATAAATGAGTGAAGGCCCACCGCCGGCCTCCCAGGACCCTCACTGCAACCCCACCTTCCCTCCACTCCACTCTTCCAGCTGTAAAACGGGCAGAGTGAGCCCGATTTCACTCGCTATTGTGAGGCTCAGATGATGAGTCCTCAGAGTTTCCAAGTTTGGCCAATCATCAGAATTCCCCAGGGTGCTCAGTGAAAACTCGGATTACCTGGCTGCCCCCAGAGCTGCTGCATCAGGGACCCCACGGGAGAGGCCGGGAACCTGGGTGTCTAACAAGGCCCCTGGGCCCTTCGGGTCCTCGGGAGAGCTTCCAGCAGGTGTCCCACACCCCACCCTCACTGGCCTGTCTCCCGCACCCCACCTGCCAGCCCCAGCCCCTGTCCCATCCCCCTGTTGGGGACCCCGCTCAGCATTGACCTGATGCAGTCACAACTGCAATGAAACCCTCCCCTTGTGCTCAGGACAGAGCCTCCACCCCCAGGGACCTGGCCCGGGGCTGCCTGGCCTCTTTCCCACTTCCCTGCAGCCTTCCAGCCGCATTGAAGTTCAGTCCACGTCCAGCCCACTCTCCCCTCCGGCCTGCCCCCACACTGCTCTGGGGCTTAGGACACTCTGCCCTCCTGGCGCCACAGCACCCCGGGGCTTGGCTGCTCTGACCTCCCGAACCTCCCCTGCACAGAGACCACGCCTCCTGCCCTCCCCTCCCCTCTGTGTCACCCCACCGCCTGCCCGTTCATCCATCTGGTCAGTCTTGGGTGAAAAAACGGGATTCTGCCGAAAGGACCATCACAGGAGGAGCTGATCTCAGATTCCTACCTGGGCGGGTCCTGGTGGGTGGTCACCAGGCAGGCACCTAACCTCTCCCCTGACCACTTACCTCAGCCTCGGGCAAGCCCCGCCATTGTTTCTGGTTCTAGGTTAGCTCACTTTCTAACGGCCTCTTTTCAGACCCCTCCTCCTGAGCGTGGCCACCCTGTCGGAAGCTGCTCCTCGAGGTGCCCCCCCCGCCCCCCAGAGAGCGAGGGACCCTGACTGTCCTGACTGTCCAGCCAGGCCTTGCCTCCGCCCACCTCCATGCAGCCTCCCTCCCGTTCCCTCCTTAACCTCAAATGCTTAAAAGAAGCAGCAGAACTATTTTCTCCGGAGCGTTTGAGATCTGGCTCCCAGGCCTGTGATGTCAGTTTGGCTCAGATGAACCCTTCACTGCAATTCCCTGCGGCTTTGATGTGCCTTATGTCACCACGGTGCCCCAGGGGCTGCTGTCTCCCCGCTGAGCCCCGGGGAGGGGACCACTGTGACGGGGTCACGATCCCCAGGCCTGGCAGCTGGGAGGGACTCAGGGGTACTCCTCTCCCTCCCTTTTCCTTCAGCGTTCACACAGAGTGCCCCAGGGAGTCAGGGCCGCTCAGAGGGCCCGGAAGCCAGAGCAAGACTGAAGGGGAGGGGGAGGGGTTGTTCCCGATGCCCCCAGGGAGTCCCCTCCCGGAGCCCTGGGCGTGGGCTGAGTGTCCCCATCAGTGTGTCCCTGTTCGGTCATCCTACCTGGTTGGCGTCCCAGCTCCATGGACTCTCTTTCCAAGCTTAACCCTGTCAACAAAGAAACAAACTGTCGTCTCAGGTGTCACAGCGGCTTCGTGAACGGGGACAAGCTGGGAGCCCAACCAGGAGGCCTGGGGCCGTCTGCCCAGCCCCTGACCCAGGTCCCTCTGCACTTTTCTCCTCAATGCTCTCTGGCCCTCAAGAAGCCCCCTGCCCCACCCACCTGTCGCCCCTGGCACTGTGCCTCCTGCAGCCCCGCAGGCTCTGCCCTTTCTGGAAACCCCTCGTGGTTCCCCCCACCAGTGAAGGAATGCCTCCAAGGCCTTTGAGGTTGCAGGTTCGATTCCTGATCAGGATGCATAACTAGGTTTCGGGGTCAATCCTCGATCAGAGCACGTTTGAGAGGCAACCAATCAATGTTTCTCTCTCACATCTCTCTTCCTCTCTGTCTCTCTCTCCCTCCCTGTCCCTTCCTCTCTCTGAAATCAATAAATGTGTCCCGAGGCCCACAGAAGGAGAGTGACCTGTCTTAAGTCATCCAGCAAGTTGTTCTGCTGGTAAGCTTGAAGCAGTTGGAGAACGGACTTAATTTTATCATCTTGAAAAATTATCAAGCAAGGCAACGTATTAATTGTTTGATGACTGTGTCACTTCTGATATGACCGCCAATGTTCCCTACGACCTTGGTAGTCATACACTGGGCAAGATGTCCCCCTTGAATGGGGACTGGACCTAGCAACTTGCTTCAGATCGAAAGAATATGACAAAAGTGTGAGGATGTCACTGCCCCGTTAGATCAGTGACTGTTCGCACTCTCTCTCCGGCTCTTCTTTTCTCTGAGCCAGCCAGCTGGCTGGCTCACGCTGGTGGCAGCAGCTGGCATGTTCTGAGCTGCTCTGTCCGAGGCTCCGGGGGTAAGGAACAGAGCGGGCCTCTGGCCAAGAGGCTTTGCTGCTGGAGACCCTTAGTCCAACAGGAGGGGATAAATGACTCCGAGCACCTGAACGAACCTTCCACAGTTAAGCCTCGATATGACAGCACAGCCCAGCTGCCACATTAACCACAGCCGGAGGGAAGCCCTGGGCCAGAGGACACAGCCAAGCCACACCCCGGGGCCTGACCCTTAGAAACTGAGACAATGAACTTGTCCTTTGTATAAGCAGGCGGTTTCGTGCTGCTGGGCTTTGTGGTAATGCGTTATGCAACAACAGCTAATTAACATATTTTGGTACCCAGGATGGGGTGCTGCTGCAACAAAACCCTAAAAATGTGGGCGTGGCTTTGGCACCAAGCAGTGGGTGGAGCCCGGAAGGATTTTGAGGAACAAGATAGGAAAAGCCTAACTTGCCTTAAACAGACTATGAGTAGAAATCTGGGCTTGGAGGCTGTTGCTACTGACAGTGCAAAAAAAAAAAAAAAGAGAGAGGGACATGTTATTAGAACCTGAAGAAGTGTCCTTGTTGCATAGGGACAGAAACTGGGTGACGCCCATCGGCCGTCGCGTGAGAGGCAGAGCACGGGAAGAATGAACTGGGCGATCTACCCAGGGGGACCCCCAGACAGAGCCCCGCAGACCCCTCCCGGTTTCCCCCTGCTGCCCGCCGTGGAACACGCGGGGGCGAGAGCGGCGGGTGGAAGGGCTGCTATGGAAAACGGAGGGCAGACTCAGTAGCCTGGGAATTCTCATCCTCTCCGGGTGCCAAAAGACGCTCAAATTGAGAAAAGGCTTCAGGGAGCTGTCAGGGACACGGAGTGACTGTGCAAGCTCTCGTTAAAACTTCAGAGAGATGAAAGAATTGGCGTCTCGCTAAGCGGCACAAAGGGCCCTTAAAAACGATGAAAACTACGGATCTTCTCAGTGGACAAACAGGGCCTGTGCGAAGCGTGCGGGTGCTGCCTCCCAGCAGGGGAGGCGGCGGAAGAGCTTCGTCTGGGGCAGTGTCGCGGTTTTTGAAAAAACTGTCGGCAACAGTACTGCCAGCTCGGAGTGTGAGGGACGGAGACAGTGCAGCGTGGAGACCAGCAGGCCTCCAGCTTCTACGGACAGAAAATAGTCTGAGAAAAAGGGCAACTCAAGGCCCTGGCTGGCGTAGCTCAGTGGATTGAGCACGGGCTGTGAACCAAAGTTTCACAGGTTCGATTCCCACCCAGAGCTGTGGGTTGTAGGCCCCAGCCCCCAGCAACCTCACATTGATGTTTCTCTCTCTCTTTCTCCCTCCCTTCTAAAAAGAAAAAAAAAAATCTTTTTAAAGGGCAACTCAGAAGATGCAAATGTCCGTAAGGCGCAGCTGAGAGCCACGGAGAATTCCTTCTACCCCTTGAAGCCTGTTGAGGACATCTGCCTGGCTGGATTTCAGAAAAGCTGTGGGCCAGTGACTCCGCGTTTCCATTTCCCTCATCTGGGTGCAAAAGCCTGCCGCCCTCGCCCCGAGCTGGCCACACCAGTGGGTGCCAGGCGTCTTCAGGGCAGATGGCCTGGCTTCACGGCTCTACTGATGGAGGGCTGACCTCGGGAGGTGGTAGCCCTGACCAGTGTCGCTCAGCAGCTCGTGAGGAGCTGAGGCTCTGGGTCCAGCATGCCTGCCGCCCGAGGGGTCCTTCTCTAGTGGAGCCCTGAGATGAGCCCGAACCCCCACTGAGAGCTTCAGCACAGGCTGTGAGAGAACCTGAGACCGAGGACCCCCTGGGGCTGCATCCTTATTCCTGACCCAGAGACACGGTGAGATAATATTGTCATCTAAAGCCACCAAGTGTTGGCATGATTTGTTTAGTCTGGTAGACCAATGTGTCTTCCCAAGGACTCAGTGTGGTGTTCAGAGAAAGCGGTAACTCACCTTCCTTCCCAGACAAGGGGGAAATGGGGGCACAGGGGAGACACGGGACCTCACCCAGGTGCTGAGCTTTCTGCTCCTGTTCCCTCCCCCATCCCCAGCCACCCGAAGGGCCCGCAGCAGCTTCCCACCTGCCCAAATGGCACCCCCAGTCCACAGATGGGTGGACCCACTGCAGTTTCTGACCTGGAGAGAAGGTCCCCAGAGATGCCGGTGAAGAAGCGAGGTCAGGGTCCGGTTGCAGGCTGGGCACTCTCCACTCACAAGCAACTCTGAATGGGGAGAAGGAAGCTGAAACCCGCGTCACAGCGGGCCCCCGGGCCACCCTGCCGGTGTCTGCCTGACCTCTCCACTCTTTTTCATAACATCGGAAACCACGTGAACCGCTCTGGTGCGTGCTGAAGCCCAGGAGTGCAGCTCTGCACAACTGCTGGTGAAGACCAATGGGTGGTTGCTAGGGAGCCGCCCTCTCCTGCTGTTCATTGGAGTCTCCATGGCGACCACTATACACAAGGCTCTGTTACCTCAGAGGGCTGATAGGCCAGCCCCTAGGAAACAGAGGCCATGAAAGCCAGTACTAAAGGGCGAAGCATCCCGAGCTCCCACCATGTGCCAGGCTGTGTCCCAGGCACAGAGAGCTCAGACACCATCAAGTGGGAAGGAAGTTGTTGGTATTACAAAGGCTTAAGCAGAGAGGGTGATCAGTTCTGTGCAGGGAAAAGAAGACAGCACCATTTGAGCTGGATTTTGAAGGATGCATAGGAGTTCAACAGTTTAGAAGGGACCCACATATTAAAAGCGTAAATGTGTTTATGAGCACCGGCGCAGGTCGGGGGGGTGGGGGAAGAGGGACAGATGCACCTGAGCTGTGTGAGCTGGACGTGAAGGGCCCAGAACCAAGGAGAAAGACGAGGGCAGGTGGGACAGCGAGGGGCTACTCTCCTCCTCCTGTAACGGAAGGGCTACAGGAGTGATGCGAGGGTGAGTGGCTTCCACAGCTGGCGCCAGCAGCTCGGTCTGCAGAAGGAGGGGCGTACCCAGAATGCCTCCCGCATGCCCCACCTTTCAGGGTCTCCCCAGGGTGACAGCATCATGGTTAGACTTGGGGCTCCCAGAGCCTGGGCTGCCACTGGTTAGAAGGGTGACTTTGTCCTCACATGGGGACGCATGTAACCCACCCCCGAGGCTGAGAGTGAGGGCAGGAGGAGGTGGTTTTGGGGAAATGCCTGGAACGTTGCCTGGCACAGGGGGGCACCGCCTCTGACTGCGCTGACCCCACGAGCGACCCGTCAGCGAGTCTTTGGAAGCACGCCAGACTTGGCGGGCCGCTCAGCCACCTCCTCATCTTCGCCTGACCCTGGTCCAAGCCACCACCGCCTCTGGCCTGGACTGACACACTGGCCTCCTCACTGGTTCCCCGTTTGCACTGCCGTCCCCTGTATTAATCACCTATGGGCGCGTAACAGTGCAGGCAGACCTCAGAGGCGCCGCGGGCGTGGCTCCAGACCACCACGGCCAAGAACCCCAACACAGCAAGTCACACAAATTCCCTGGTTTCCCAGTGCATACAAAAGCTGTGTCTGCACTCCGGTCTATTAGGCGCTCAATAGCCTTGTGTCTAAAAAGCAATGTACACCCTTAACTGAAAATGCTTTAATGCTGAAAAATGCTGACCACCAGCTGAGCCTTTAGCCAGTCGCCTGTTTGCCGGTGGAGGGTCCCACCCCGATGCGGATGGCCGCTGACCCACCAGGGTGCTCACCGCTGAAGGTTGGGGTGGCTGTGGCAAGTTTTTCTTTTTGTGGCAATTTCTTTTTTTTTTAAATAGTTTTATTTATTTATTTTTAGAGAGGGAAGGGAGGGAGAAAGAGAGAGAGAGAAAAACATCAATGTGCGGTTGCTGGGGGCCATGGCCTGCAACCCAGGCATGTACCCTGGCTGGGAATCGAACCTGCGACACTTTGGTTTGCAGCCCATGCTCAATCCACTGAGCTACACCAGGCCAGGGCAATTTCTTGATATAAGACAGCAATGAAGTCTGCCGTATCAATGGGCTCTTCCTCTCGTGGAGAATCTCTCTGCAGCACGTGATGCTGCTTGGGTGTCTCACCCCCAATGCACCTCTTTCAAAACCGCGACGTGGGCAGCAGGGAACCCCCAGAAGGTGGGGGGCCTACAACCGTCTAACAGCCCCGGAGGAGGGTGTAGGGAGCCCGTTTCCAGACAACGAAACCCAGGCCCGTGGGGCCAGTGCGCCAGGTGACCTCCTCCTCCCGAGGCTCCCTGGGTCACACTGCCAGGCTCTGAGACTGACCCAGCGACCGAAGCTGCCTCTCCGGCCCCTCCCCCGGCAGCTCCCTGAGGGGCTTCGTCCGAGCCGGGAAGGTCTGCCGAAGCGGAGGCCTCCTTCCTTTGGCCCATTCCTGACATCACCTCTCCTGAGGCCCCAGGGCACGTTGTGTGACATGGCTCTGACCAGTCACTGGGAAGGCTGCCTGTCCCCCCACGCCCGCCCCCAACACACACACCCAGAGGGCTGGTGTCGGTGCCCTGCGAGCTGTGGTTCCCCCTGTCCGGCTAGGTCTCGGCATGTTCAGTCCAACATGGGACCACAGGCAGCTCCCTCGGCCAACACTAAATAATCAAGTGGCTTCCCCAGCTGGCGGTTGCTCTGGAGGTCTCTTTCCTCGGTGGGCTCTAAGGGGTCCACAGGAGATGCAAACACGAGGGGCACGGGGCAAGGACGGGGCCGGGACGGACGCCAGGGAGAGGCAGGCAGACACGGCGACTCGGAGAAAGCCACATTTATTCCAGTGTTAGTGGGGGGAGAAGAGCTTTACCCCGAGACTCTAAACCTTGTTGGTCTCCCTGGCTGAAGGGGTACGCACCGGCCCCAGGTCACGCCAGTCACCAGACTGGCCGGGCTACGGGCCGGCGGAGGGGAGGTGCAGTGCTCAGGCTTTCTTGCCCTTCCACTGGGTCACAATGGTGTCAGGGGGTGCCCGGTAGAACCACTCGAACCAGGAGCCGTCGTAGATGGCCACGTCGGGCTTGCCGCAGAGGTAGGCGGCCAGGGCAATGTGGCAGGCGGTGACGCCCTTCCGGCACGTGGCAATGAGGGGCTTTGAGAGGTCAACCTTCTTGGCCTCGAACATAGCTCGGAGCATTTCTGGGCTCTTCTCGAAGCCGTCCTCGGTCAGGAAGTCCATGAACGGCATGTTGAGTGAACCTCGGATGTGGCCGGAATCCAGTCCTGGGCAGAGGCAGAGGACGAAGGGGAGAACAGGGTTAGTTAGCAAGGAGTGGGGGTGGGGAGAGTGAGTGGGGCCGCAACCAGCCGAGGCCATCAGGACGGGGAGCTGCACAAATAAAAACAATGTCTCTGCCCTGCTCGGAGCTCAACTCATTCCCGGTCCTGCTGCATTCAATGCTCAGGACTCGAGACAAGGGCCCTCCCCTCCCAGACCTGCCTTGACAGGGTAATATCCAAAAGCACACCCACCTGAGAGGACGGGGGTTCGAGTCTCAGCCCTACCATTTACTAACCTTTACCTTGGGCAAATCACATCGCTTCTCTGGGCCTCGGTTTTCTCATCTGTAAAATGGGCTCGGTGGTGCAGGCCCCTATGAGAATAGGGTTGCTGAGAAGAGCAAATGACACGATTAATGTGAATGCTACGTGCTGTGTCGGTTGCTGAGAACACAGAGGTGGGACGGAGGGCCCCAGCCGCTGTCTGCAAGGACGGCCCGGCAAGGAAGACGGATGTTAAACAGACACTCACGCGATTCATTAATATTAACGGGACTCCATTTTACAGATGGATACCCTGAAGCTGACAAAATAAAACAGC